>NC_069499.1:167279779-167633529 GCF_027579735.1 Bombina bombina | reverse complement strand
ACCGTGTTGGTTATGCAAAACTGGGGAATGGGTAATAAAGGGTTTATCTATCTTTTAAAACAATAACAATTCTATGGTTGACTGTCCCTTTAAGAAGTATTAACACATCTCAGTATATTAATTTAACTTTTCATATCCACTTGTGCAATACTTAGTTTCGACCACACAGGACAAACCAATAATGTATAATCCCTAAGCAAATATATACAAATAATACAGAGTCCACTACACATAAAACTCCAACAAATGTTCATTAGGGTAGCAGGAAGATCTGGCATATATGTTCATCAAAGTTCAATATTACCATATACCAGGATTCTAGTACAGAGCTCTACAACATCCTGCTGGGCTCTGAAGGTGAAAGATTATTAAGTGACAGTGGCACAAAAAATAAATATAGCCACCATTTATAGTCAGAAGAATATTTTTTGCCCACCCAGATCAAAGCTCCTATAAAACATCCCAACCCACTGTACATTAAGTGGGCCCCAGTCTCCGAACTCCAAAAAGGATAAGGCAATGGCTTCTCATCTGCATTGACATATAGATCATGGAAAATACTGCAGCAGAAATATCAAGATTCTCTCTCTTCTTGGGAAACCACTCAGAAGCACAACCCCTGGAGACTTGTTCATTGACTTCCATCATGATATCACATTTGATATTCCAATGATAACAATATTTAAATATTAACATTTAATCCATAGAAATATTTGAAAGGCAAAAAAAAGTTTGTTCGACCATTGAAATCCAAAATTCTGGTGTTCACCTGACCCTAATGATTAAGTGTCACAAATATTTTTTATAAATGAAACAAATTGAAATACACTGCAAACACTTTAAAAGTAAAAGGGACATAAAAAGTAAAAACAGCAGTGTCCATGATAGGTCACAGTATTGTGAGGTACTCCAACATGACCGATCTTCAGTAAAATCACAGTATCCATGAAGTATAATGTTTTGCACAGTATCAGATGAATCAGTAGTGACTATACTTTACATCACAGAGCATACAAAATATTCTGAAGCAGTTTTCTTTCATTTTAAAAACTTTCATAAACTTGTTGAACATTCAGTGGCTTTTCAATATTGAAGATATTAACATATTAAGATAAAAAATTTACAGTTGATGAGATTATTTTGTCTTTAGGATTAGGAGAGATAGATTTAAAAAAAAAAAACAACAACAGTATTTTTAAAAAATCATTAAAGGGGAAATCATGCAAAATCTTTGGGATTTATTTAGACCTTGTATTGTAATGCAGGCGTCTCATTTTCACATAGAGAACACTACATAGCAACATAAACATTTCTCAAATTAAAATTTGTGTTTCTAATTTTTTTTCAAGAGCATTGCTGTGCCAATGAGTTGTCTTAGATCCTTTCACCTGAGCGGCAAGATTTTGAATATCAGGCCTTGAATCATAAAGTTGATAATTTTTACTTTCATGTCCCTTTAAAGGGACAGTCTAGTCCAAAAAAAACTTTCAGGATTCAGATAGAGCATGTAATTTTAAACAATTTTCCAATTTACTTTTATCAACAATTTTTCTTTGTTCTCTTGGTATTCTTAGTTGAAAGCTTAACCTAGGAGGTTCATATGCTAATTTCTTAGAGCTTGAAGGCCGCCTCTTAAGAATGCATTTTAACAGGGTTTTCACCACTAGAGGGTGTTAGTTCATGTTTTTCATATAGATAACACTGTGCTCATGCACGTGAAGTTACCTGGGAGCCATCACTGATTGGCTGAACTGCAAGTCTGTCAAAATAACTGAAATAAAGGGGCAGTTTGCAGAGGCTTAGATACAAGATAATCACAGAGGTAAAAAATATATAAATATAACTGTGTTGGTTATGCAAAACTGGGGAATGGGTAAAAAAGGGATTATCTTTCTTTTTAAACAATAACAATTCTGGTGTAGACTGTCCCTTTAAGGTGGGGGACCTTAAATCTTCTTAGCTGATTGGTTAATTTAATCTGAATCTGTTTTGTTGTTCTGCAATTCCACATATCTGAAGGAGAGATACACGTGGTCATCTGCCACGTTTATAATGTCCTTCGTGTCTGTACTAATAAACATGTTTTTTTAGTGTGCAGAGTGCTTGTTATAAAAAGGACTATTTGCTGTTCTGTAACAAATAAATATTATTTTTTAGATCAAATACATTTTATGTGAAGCCATTAATGTGGCACTTTTTCAGTAACTTGTGAAATTATTCTGCTTTCCATTTGATGGAAAGATTTAAAAGTGCGGGAAGCAGCTCAGTTTACATTTCTCTGATCTTCCAAACAGCATCTTTATCTCTAGCTTACAGAGCTACTTTTGCTTCTGTCTGTTTTATCTATCACTTGCTTTTTGGGAGACCACGCCTTATACTAGAATGTACTTGTCATCCTGGGCAGTGCGGCATCCAGAAGGACAGACGATTCATATTGACTTGTGTACATTCTTTTTAAACCAAATACAAATTTTTAAATTAGACACACGGATCCAGGAAAATGTGTAACCGTCAAGCCAATGTGGTTGTGTTAATGAATTTAGGCTGCTTATTTTTAATATTAGATTATTTTTGGCGCCCTTAGGTGTCAAACAAAATTAAGCATGATGGTAAAGTTAATAAAACTCATCTAAAGGAACTTTCTTAGATGCTGAAAGGGTTATATTCACATACATTGTATAATATTGTTTCCATATACTTCTTAGTGCAGTGTTGCTTTGTTATAGTATTACATTAAAGGGATATGAAACCCACTTTTTATTTTACAATTCAGATAGATCATGTGATTTTAAACAACTTTCCAATTTACTGCTATTATCTCATTTGTTTTGTTCTCTTGGTATACTTTGTTGAAAAGGATTCCTAGGTAGGCTTAGGAGCTGCTGATTGGTAGCTGCTTATAAATGCCTCATGCTATTGGCTCACCCAATGAGGTCAGCTAGCTAACAGTAGTGAATTGCAGCTTCTTCAGCAAAGGATACCAAAAGAATGAAGCAAATTAGATAATAGAAGGAAATTGGAAAGTTGTTTAAAATTGTATGCTCTATCTGAATCATTAAATAACATTTTTTTAGATTTATATTCCCTTTAAGTAAGTTAAGAAAAATCACAGTTACGTAATGTTATGTCACATTATTTAGCAATCTCTATGTTGATTTTATTATTTGAATTGCCAGGGACCACCTAATAAAGAAGTTTAACACTGCTTTTTCATGAAACAAATGACTGAGATCTGTTCTTTGGTTAGTGGTGCTGAGGATCACACAAACATCTTTGGAGATTAAAGGGACAGTCTAGGCCAAAATAAACTTTCATGATTCAGATAGAGCATGTAATTTTAAACAATTTTCCAATTTATTTTTATCACCAATTTTGCTTTGTTCTCTTAGTATTCTTAGTTGAAAGCTTAACCTAGGAGGTTCATATGCTAATTTCTTAGACCTTGAAGCCCACCTCTTTCAGATTGCATTTTAACAGTTTTTCACCACTAGAGGGTGTTAGTTCACGTATTTCATATAGATAACACTGTGCTCGTGCAGGAGAAGTTATCTGGGAGCAGGCACTGATTGGCTAAACTGCAAGTCTGTCAAAAGAACTGAAAAAAGGGGCAGTTTGCAGAGGCTTAGATACAAGATAATCACAGAGGTTAAAAGTATATTATTATAACTGTGTTGGTTATGCAAAACTGGGAAATGGGTAATAAAGGGATTATCTATCTTTTAAAACAATAAATATTCTGGTGTAGACTGTCCCTTTAAGATTCAGCCCAGAGGATATAATTTGGCCAATTACCTACTTGTTTTTGCTGGTTCCAATTTACTTTTATCATCAAATTTGCTTTGTTCTCTTGGTATTCTTTGTTAAAAGCTAAACCTAGGTAGGCTATATGCAGTTTCTAAGCCCTTGAAAGATGCTTCTTATCTCTGTGCATTTTGACAGCTTTTCACAGCTAAAATGCAAGCCTGTCAAAAGAACTGAGATAAGGGGGCCGTCTGCAGAGGTTTAGATACAAGGTAATGACAGAGGTAAAAAGTATATTAATATAACAGTGTTGGTTGTGCAAAACTGGGGAATGGAATGGGTAATAAAGGGATTATCTATATTTTTAGACAATAAACATTCCGGAGTAGACTGTCCCTTTAAGACTCACTCATTGTGTCACCTGTACAATTACTACCATTTACCACTAAGTTACTCTGCTCAATATCCTACACTATGCTGCACCCAAACAGCCAAGCAGAAAATATCTGTGTCCTCCTTATAGCACTGGCAATGTAAACAACCAAACACCTGACACCCATCAATCAATCAACATCTCCGTCTAGTATATAGGAGCAGTGCACAAAAACACAAGTGCTAGGACAAACACTACTAGGAAATCCTTAAACAGCTACAAAGACTGCACTAAATTAGTTTTTCCACACTTGTTTTACAATTTTCTGAACATTATATACTGTAGTCTATAATATGTGATATCATTGGCATTTTCTGATATAGGGTTAGATTTCAATTGGCTATAGTTAGTTCGGGCTGTGGTAAGCAACTGAGATAACCTGCATACGTATTATAAGTTGAAAGTAAACGTGTTCGCTCCAGTGCAAACAAAATTTGCTCTCATCAGGTTAGCGCAACTGAAGACAGCGTAAACTATTAGGGTGTAAAAAAAGTGTACCAAACACAACATAAGTACATTAAAATATATATTTATAAGGGTTAAAGGGTATATGGTATATGACAAGGTATTTGTCAGGAAAGGGCAATAATGTGTGTTTATATAATATATATATATATATACACACACAGTATATATGTATATATATGTCTAAATATGTGCATATACTGTAAATGTGTGTATGTGCATATAAATGTGTGTATGTGCATATAAATGTGTATATGTGCATATAAATGTGTAGTTGTGTTTAAATGTGTACTGTTTATATTTATATACATATATATATATATATATATATATATATATATATATATATACACATATGACCGTATATATACATTTTGGAGCCCTTTCTAGACAAATACCTTTAAACATGAATATTAATATTTATTTAATTTAAATATTTTTTAATTTTGTTTTATTGTATTTTAATGTAAATATTTCACAATCCAATGTTCTTCACATATAAGAAAATGCTCTTTGCCTATTTAAATATATATATAAATATCTTTACAAAACATATCCACACAAAGGTGCACTCACACATCCTGTTTTACAGTAGCCAGAGTGCAATAGAAATTTTAACACCAATAGCAGAAAAAACAATCCAAACACATTTATTTTAGTGATGTTTCAGGATACCTAGTGCTCCTTCTTTTGTCACAAAGAGTGTGCATGGAATAAATTGGAGTTTAAATTAACATGAAACTCAAAATTTTTGAAAAGATTCAGAAAGAGAATCCAATTTTAAATAACGTTCCAATTTACATCTATTATCTCATTTGCTTAGTTCTTCGGTATCCTTTGTTGAAATGCACACCTAGGTAATCTCAGGAGCTGGGAGCTAGCTGCTGATTGGTGGCTGCACATATATGCCTCTTGTCACTGGCCTACCAATGTGCTCAGCTAGCTTCCAATAGTGCATTGTTGTTACTTCAACAAAGGATACCAAGAGAATGAAGCAAAATAGATACTAGAAGTTAATCGGAAAGTTGTTAAAAAAATCAATGCTCTATTTGAATCTTGAAAGATTTTTTTGAGGTTTCATGTCCATTTAATATTGTTTTGCAGCATTAAAGACAGAGTTTGAAATCAGCATTAAAATATCATTTGGCTTCACATTTAAACTTCCATTTTCATTGATCTATGTCTCTATAATATAAGCTTAGAATAGCAGATGTGTTGAAAGCCAGTCACAAGACCAAAATGCATCTGCTTCCACCAAAGAATGTTTATTTGTCCTGTCTAGGTCACTCACGAGTATCGGATTCTGTAGGCTTATTCCTATACTGGCTTCTATATCATGTACTAGGAATTAAAATAACTGTGAGCTTAATCAAGGATGTGTTGTTACTGGTTGCCACCTCTCTCTTTAGTTTCTGGGACAACTGACTTAGATAATTTTGCAGTCATAAACTTATTAACTTTTAACAGCAACTAAAATATCAAGAGACATGACTAAGGGCCTTTTGCAGGCCTGAAACATTGTACTATGCTTTACAGTTACTAAAAACTGGTATTAATTATTGAATTTTGTTTCATGTACGTTCTCAAAACTAATAATAATTAATAGTTACAGCAAGCTCAGAAAACTGTTTAACCCCCTTGATGGGCATGACAAGCTATAGATCGTCATGTGTATAGCAACTGAAAGGCGCATGACTAGCCCTTTTTTTCAGGTAGGGGGATCGCCAATAAAACACTGTTTTCAGCGATCCCCCGCAATGCAGGCTAATGGTGGCCTAGTGGGTGGACCTTGATGGGATTGCTGGCCGACGTCACCACGTTCATACGTGATGACGTCACAAAGGGGCAGAGGCAGGATTCCCCAGTAGCTGCAAAGGGAGCTGGATGGGGGGAGGTTTTCTAACCCCTCAATCTCAACTTCCATAGCTGGTCTTGGAGCAGTACTACATATCAGATCTTTTAAAGATAAAGTTAAAGAAACACAAAAAGGATTTGGTTGGTAATAGCACATTATATGAACAACGAAAATATTTTTTGTATGTCTAGAGACCCCTAATAAAATGTATATGTATAGACAAATCCCTCTCTTAAAAAATATATTCATTTTGTTTGTATAGTCAGGTGATCAAGAAAAAAGAGCTTTTGTTTCTTTACTGCACAATTGGGAGTCTCTAATTTATATTAAAACCCCCATAGCCTGTATGGGCTTCTATTTCACATGTGGCTACCCTTGAGGACAATTTAGTAAGGTGATCACAGTAACAGCTATGGTCACTGGACCATTTTCAATATTATTTACTGAAATCTACCCCAAAAAATTATACTTTGTTCCCCCCTAGTTGTGGCTGTAGCTTTCTCACATGCCATGAATAATAAATATAATAATGGCATATTGTGAACCTGCTGGGTTCACAATATGTATAATTTGTGTGGGTAACTCACTGAAATTTGACTACAATAGTGTTTAAATGTAAGTAGCAAAAAATCTCAAAATTGGCTCAGCACTGGGATGAAAAAAAGGCTTAGCAGCGAAAGGGTTAAATACATTGCATTGTTACCACAAAGCAATAACATCATTAAAGGGACAGTAAATTCATAATTAGACATCATTGATTCAGACAGAGCAAGCAATTGTAAACTACTTTCCAATTTACTTCTATTATTTAATTTGTTTCCTTCTCTTGTTATCCTTTGCTGAAAGGTTTATCTAGGGAATTTCAGGAGCAGTAAATAACCTAGGTTCTAGCTGCTGATTGGTATTAAAAAGAATGAAGCAAATTTGATAATAGAAGTAAACGAGGAAGTTGTTTAAAATTGTTTGTTTTACCTAAATCATGAAAAAAAAATTTGAGTTTCATGTCCCTTTAAGTTAAAGCTGATTAAATTTAAAGTAAAACTAACAGCGTTGTGCACCATTAAGTCCAGGAACACCACTGCTTGCTGGATGACAACTCCCACAAAAAAAATGTTTTATTTAGCCTAAAAACACACATTTAAAAATAATAATAATAAAATATATATATATATAGAAATAATAATAATAATATATATATATATATATATATAGAAATAAAATCAATGTAAATATTTGCATAGGAAATTAGCACATCTAGGCAAAATTCCCTGCTCGCTTTTCCCCAGAAATACCTCATATACAATGTTACCAATGCACAAGAGAATTCTGGGTAAGATATGCAAATTAGATATGCAAATTCTCAGTTTTTTTGCTTCAAAATACTGTTTTAACACAGCTATCCTTTTAACAGGATTATTGAAGCAAAAAAAAAGCTGTGTTAAAACAGTATTTTGAAGCAAAAAAATAATTTGCATATCTTACCCAGAATTCTCTTGTGCATTGGTAACTTTGTATATGAGGTATTTCTGGGGAAAAGCGAGCGGGGAATTTTGCCTAGATGTGCTAATTTCCTATGCAAATATTTACATTGATTTAATTTTGAGACATGGAGGATTTTAATTTCAATTTTTTATCTCCCCCCATAATTTTAATGAATTATATATAAATAATAATAATAATATATATATATAGAAAAATAATACATTTTGAAACATTCAATTTTCCCTTAATTTGTTATTTAACTATTGTATAAATCCATTGACTTTCATATTAGCAAGATTTAGTATTATTTATTATTACTAATATTAATTTGTTTCCCAGGACAGAAACGTCATTTTGGCAGTACTTATTCTAATGTTTCGTTTTGGAAACAAAACAGAATTCCTAGGATTACAGCTGAAAGAAATTGACACCAAAGGAGCTTGCTGGCAGCACGAGTAACTTACAGACAAATGAGTAATAGTTTCTCAAAATGTATTTAAAGACTATGGGGCCGAATGATCAAGCTTTGAATGGAGCTTGATGCCCCTGTTTCCGCGCGAGCCTTCAGGCTCACCGGAAACAGCAATTATGAAGCAGCGGTCTAAAGACCGCTGCTCCATAACTTGTCCGTCTGCTCTGAGGCTGCAGACATCAATCCGCACGATCCTATACGATCGGGCTGATTGACACCCCCTGCTAGCGGCCAATTGGCCACAAATCTGCAGGGGGCTTCATTGAACTGCTTGTGCAATGATAAATGCCGACAGTGTATACATTGTATCATGTCCACTTGCACATTAATAAATAGGCCCCTAACTCTAGACTTGTTTATTGGACCAATCACTTCTGGCTGTCAGGCAGGCACATGCCTCATGTCCCTTGTTGCTAGGAAAGTGAATTTAGTGGATCTGCCTTGTGTCATTTTTAGAATTATATAAATCTTTCAGATAATGGATATATTGGTTTATCTCTCTACAGTGTGGTATAATATTTCAATCCACTCACCAAAATATATTTGAAATAATCCCAGAAAGTCCTTGGTGCATATTGTGCACCTTTAGAATAGTTAATCAAATGTTCTAAAATCAAATAATTGTTTTACAAAATGTCTTTAAAATTTAAGGGTGAGTTATTAAAGATTAGAAATGATATAATCCAACATTTTAGATGACAAATCAGAACATTTCATGTAGAAATAAATATTACAATATCTTGCAAAAAGCTAAGCAATTGTATTTACGTTGTTTGTAATAAATCTAAAGGAATGATTTTATTTACACACACACACATGAATTTACACATACACTCTCACCCAGGACTATATTATAGTAGGGATAAGACTACTCAAAAGCCATCAAAACTTTTTTTTTTTTTAATAATTTAATGGACGATGTGCAATCAAAATTAGGTTATATCTCAAGCTTATCATATTCCATTTTGTATAGCTATGTCACCTTTAAAAAAAGAAAAGCAACAGACCTGCATTTATTGTAGCAAATTCAAGCTGCACATGTACTGGTCATGAATTTTATAAAATATTGTTGTACTACACCAGAATTGTGTAGGCATATATCATTGAGTTATAAAACATTACAGGCTTAAAATCTAACACATTACATTCAAAGAAATTATAATAAATTCTACTTTACCTTGTCTTAGTCCAGCTGTGCTCTTAAAATCCCACCGGGGCAGAGAAAGAAATGGTGAAAGATATAGACAATGAAGAAAGAACAGTAGGAAATAGGTAAGAAGTGTGTCTTCACAGTGCAGTCCACATTTCGCAAGGGCAAGACCCGCCCAAGATACAAAAATAAAGTTATCAGCAAGTGAGCATTCCTGAGGGGCTGAGATATTTTCTGTATAAGGGAAGCACATAGTGTCAGCTGTGGAATGGCATGTAGTAGGAGGTCTGTCACCCAACTGGCATAGCAAGGGAGGGACACAGTGTGAGGGCTCACATCATCAAAGTGTCACAGACACTGTCCAAAAGTGTCACAGATATCGTGAGAGAATCCCTGGTGCTTTTATGTTATTACTTCCTTAAAGTTGAACATACAACTAGCTCTCCTTCTACACAGATAAACATACATCTAACTATCCTTCTATACAGATAAACATACAACTAGCTCTCCTTCTACACAGATAAACATGCATCTAACTATCCTTCTATACAGATAAACATACAACTAGCTATCCTTCTACACAGATAAACATGCAACTAGTTATCTTTCTATACACATAAACATACAATTACCTATCCTTCTATACAGATAAACATACAACTAGCTATCCTTCTACACAGATAAACATACAACTAGCTATCCTACACAGATAAACATACATCTAGCTATCCTTCTATACAGATAAACATACAACTAGCTATCCTTCTACACAGATAAACATACAACTAGCTATCCTTCTACACAGATAAACATACATCTAGCTATCCTTCTACACAGATAAACTTACAACTAGCTATCCTTCTACACAGATAAACATACATCTAGCTATCCTTCTACACAGATAAACATACAACTAGCTATCCTTCTACACAGAAAAACATACAACTAGCTATCCTTCTACACATATAAACATACAACTAGCTATTCTACACAGATAAACATACAACTAGCTATCCTTCTACACAGATAAACATACAACTAGCTATCCTTCTACACAGATAAACATACATCTAGCTATTCTACACAGATAAACATACAACTAGCTATCCTTCTACACAGATAAACATACAACTAGCTATCCTTCTACACAGATAAACATACATCTAGCTATTCTTCTACACAGATAAACATACAACTAGCTATCCTTCTACACAGATACATACAACTAGCTATCCTTCTACACAGAAAAACATGCAACTAGCTATCCTTCTACACATATAAACATACAACTAGCTATCCTACACAGATAAACATACAACTGGTTAGCCTTCTACATAGATAAACATGCAACTAGCTATCCTTCTATACAGATAAACATACAACTAGTTATTCTTCTTCACAGATAAACATACAACTAGTTATCTTTCTATACAGAAAAACATACAACTAGTTATTCTTCTTCACAGATAAACATGCAACTAGCTATCCTTCTATACAGATAAACATACAACTAGCTATCCTTCTACATAGATAAACATACAACTAGCTCTCCTTCTATACAGCTAAACATACAACTAGTTATTCTTCTTCACAGATAAACCTACAACTAACTATTGTTTTACACAGAAAAACATACAACTAGCTATCCTTCTACACAGATAAATATACAACTCGCTATCCTTCTACACAGATAAACATACAACTGGTTATCTTCTACACAGGTAAACATACAACTAGCTATCCTTCAAATCTATACAGATAAACATACAACTAGCTATCCTTCTACACAGATAAAAATACATCTAGCTATTGTTCTATACAGATAAACATACAACTAGCTATCCTTCTACACAGATAAAAATACATCTAGCTATCCTTCTATACAGATAAACATACAACTAGTTAATCTTCTACACAGATAAACATACAATTTTTTTTATCCTTCTACACAGATAAACATACAACTAGCTATCCTTCTACACAGATAAACATACAACTAGTTATCCTTCTTCACATATAAACATACAACTGGTTATTCTTCCACACAGATAAACCTACAACTGGCTATCGTTCTTTACAGATAGACATACAACTAACTATTGTTTTACACAGATAAACATACAACTAGCTATCCTTCTACAAAGATAAACATACAAATAGCTAGCTATCCTTCTACACAGATAAACATACAACTAGCTTTCCTTCTATACAGATAAACAACATACAACTAGTTAATCTTCTACACAGATAAACATACAATTCTTTATCCTTCTACACAGATACACATACAACTACCTATCCTTCTACACAGATAAATACACAACTAGCTATTCTTCTACACAGATAAACATACAACTAGCTATCCTACACAGATAAACATACAACTAGCTATACTTCCATACAGATATAAACATCCAACTAGCTATTGTTCTACACAGATAAACATACAACTAGCTATTCTTCTACACAGATAAACATACAACTAGCTATTCTTCTACACAGATAAACATACAACTAGCTATCCTTCTACACAGATACTTACAACTAGCTATCCTTCTACACAGAAAAACATACAACTAGCTATCCTTCTACACAGACAAACATACAACTAGCTATCCTTCTACACAGATAAACATACATCTAGCTATCCTTCTACATAGATAAACATACAACTAGCTCTCCTTCTATACAGATAAACATACAACTGGTTATTCTTCTACACAGATAAACATACAACTAGTTATCCTACTTCACAGATAAACATACAACTGGTTATTCTTCTACACAGATAAACCTACAACTAGCTATCGTTCTCTACAGATAGGCATACAACTAACTATTGTTTTACACTGATAAACATACAACTAGCTATTCTTCTACACAGATAAACATACAACTAGCTATCCTACACAGATAAACATACAACTAGCTATCCTTCTACACAGATAAACATACAACTAGTAATCCTTCTACACAAATAAACATACAACTAGCTCTCCTTCTATACAGATAAACATACAACTAGTTATTCTTCTACACAGATAAACATACAACTAGCTATCCTTATACACAGATAAACATACAACTAGTTATCATTCTTCACAGATAAACATACACCTAGCTATCGTTCTCTACAGATAAACATACAACTAACTATTGTTTTACACAGATAAACATACAACTAGCTATCCTTCTACACAGATAAACATACAACTGGTCATCCTTTTACACAGATAAACATAGAATTAGCTATCCTTCTACACAAATAAACATACATCTAGCTATCGTTCTCTACAGATAAACATACAACTAACTATTGTTTTACACAGATAAACATACAACTAGCTATCCTTCTACACAGATAAACATACAACTAGCTATCCTTTAAATCTATACAGATAAACATACAACTAGCTATCCTTCTACACAGATAAAAATACAACTAGCTCTCCTTCTATACAGATAAACATACAACTAGTTATTCTTCTACACAGATAAACATACAATTAGTTATCCTTCTACACAGATAAACATACAACTAGCTATCCTTCTACACAGATAAACACACAACTAGCTATTCTACACAGATAAACATACAACTAGCTATCCTTCTATACAGATAAGCATACAACTGGTTATCCTTCTACACAGATAAACATACATCTAGCTATCCTTCTACACAGATAAACATACAACTGGTTATCCTTCTATACAGATAAACATACAACTAGCTATCCTTCTACACAGATAAACATACAACTGGTTATCCTTCTACAGAGATAAACATACAACTAGCTAACTGTCATTCTACACAGATAAACATACATCTAGCTATACTTCTACACAGATAAACATACATCAAGCTATCATGCTACACAGATAAACATACAACTGGTTATCCTTCTACACAGATAAACATACAACTAGCTATCCTTCTACACAGATAAACAAACATCTAGCTATCCTTCTACACAGAGAAAAATAAAACTGGTTATCCTTTTTTACAGATAAACATACAACTAGCTATCCTTCTACACAGATAAACATACAACTGGTTATTATTTTACACAGATAAACATACAGCTAGCTATCCTTCTATACAGATAAACATACAACTGGTTGGGGGAGGGTCTGCACGGTGATCCTGAGCGGTCGCAAATATCAGAGCTCCTGTGGAATCTCTATTAGACCGCTGTTTAAAGGAGAAATATCACAGCGAAATCTACTTTACTTTAACACAGAAGTGAGGAATAAAACTGGGACCTTAAAACCCCTTCTTACGCAGCTGTATTTTTGGTACCGGAGCCCTGATGCAGATTTCAGAGGCGGCACTTCCCCCCTCGGTAATCCGAGGTTTTCAGCCACAACCAACCGCATCGATAACCCAACTAGGATCATCTCAAGCCTTCTGCAAAACAGAAGAAGGAAAAGGCAAGACGATATTGATCATAAAACATCTTCATACTACTGCCAAAATGGCTACCGAAGCACACTTAAAATTTCCACACAGCAACGATGAAAGATGACTCATCGACAAAGCCCCTTTTGAGTATTTGATGGGCAAACTATATGCTTCCAGAGTGCAGCATATAACAGCAGGTAACCCATCTATAACTATACGGCATGATACAAAATACCACAAAACAAGCCAGCAGCACATGGAGACCAGCTTCATCTCCCCACTTGGCTTTTTGCATACCGATGTAACAACAGAGGTGTCGTCCCTGCAGCAGTGACAATAGATCTAACCACGCTGGGCACAAGGCAGCATATCTGGATGTCTAGCGGTATACTAGATAAATCATCATGGGGAGAGGAGCACTTAAGCTATAACGTGGCCGTGCGGGAGTTTGTGGTCCTGGGGGTCACAGCTGCAAAGAAGACATATTTGCCGCCCGAGATATCTTCTACAGCTGGGTCCGATGTGGTCGCATCTGATCAAACCAAAGATCCACCTCAACAGAAAACAGAAAAATTCCTATTTAAAACGAAATACTTACCTATAAAATAAACCCTAAGATAGCTACAATATAACTAATAATTACATTGTATCTAGTTTAGGGTTTATTTTTATTTTACAGGCAAGTTTGTATTTATTTTAAATAGGTAGAATAGTTACTAAATAGTTATTAACTATTTAATATACTACCTAGCTAAAATAAATACAAAAGTACCTGTAAAATAAAACCTAACCTAAGTTACAATAACACCTAACACTACACTATAATTAAATTAATTCCCTAAATTAAATTAAATATAATTAAATTACATTAGCTAAAGTACAAACCGCCCCCACTAAATTACAGAAAATAACAAATTACAAGATTTTTAAACTAATTACGCCTAATCTAATCCCCCTAACAAAATAAAAATGCCACCCCAAAATAAAAAAAAGCCCTACCCTACACTAAATTACAAATAGCCCTTAAAAGGGCCTTTTGCGGGGCATTGCCCCAAAGTAATCAGCTCTTTTACCTGTAAAAAAAATTAAAAAATCCCCCCCCAACATTAAAACCCACCACCCACACAACCAACTCTACTCTAAAACCCACCCAATACCCCCTTAAAAAACCTAACACTAACCCCTTGAAGATCACCTTACCGGGAGAAGTCTTCATCCAACCGGGCCGAAGTCCTCAACGAATCCGGCAAAAGTGGTCCTCCAGACGGGCAGAAGTGGTTCTCCAGACGGGCAGAAGTCTTCATCCAGACAGCATCTTCTATCTTCATCCGGCGCGGAGCGGGTCCATCTTCAAGCGGAGCATCCTCTTCTTTCCACGGCGACTGAAGAATGAAGGTACCT
Source organism: Bombina bombina (assembly GCF_027579735.1). Lineage (NCBI taxonomy): Eukaryota > Metazoa > Chordata > Amphibia > Anura > Bombinatoridae > Bombina > Bombina bombina. The sequence goes on along the minus strand of NC_069499.1, from coordinate 167,618,128 downwards.
TTAAGTGACGTCATCCAAGATGGCGTCCCTTCAATTCCGATTGGCTGATAGAATTCTATCAGCCAAACGGAATTAAGGTAGAAAAAATCCTATTGGCTGACGCAATCAGCCAATAGGATTGAGCTGGCATTCTACTGGCTGATTGGAACAGCCAATAGAATGCCAGCTCAATCCTATTGGCTGATTGGATTTTTTTGGATTGGATTTTTTCTACCTTAATTCCGATTGGCTGATAGAATTCTATCAGCCAATCGGAATCTAAGGGACGCCATCTTGGATGACGTCACTTAAAGGAACCTTCATTCTTCAGTTGCCGTGGAAAGAAGAGGATGCTCCGCGACGGATGTCTTGAAGGTGATCTTCAAGGGGTTAGTGTTAGGTTTTTTTAAGGGGGTATTGGGTGGGTTTTAGAGTAGGGTTGGTTGTGTGGGTGGTGGGTTTTAATGTTGGGGGGGATTTGTAATTTTTTTTACAGGTAAAAGAGCTGATTACTTTGGGGCAATGCCCCGCAAAAGGCCCTTTTAAGGGCTATTTGTAATTTAGTGTAGGGTAGGGCTTTTTTTATTTTGGGGGGGCTTTTTTATTTTGTTAGGGAGATTAGATTAGGTGTAATTAGTCTAAAAATCTTGTAATTTGTTTATTATTTTCTGTAATTTAGTGTTTTGTTTTTTTTGTACTTTAGCTAATTTTATGTAATTGTATTTAATTGTATTTAGTTTAGGGAAATAATTTAATTATAGTGTAGTGTTAGGTGTTAGTGTAACTTAGGTTAGGTTTTATTTTACAGGTAAATTTGTATTTATTTTAGCTAAGTAGTTTATTAAATAGTTAATAACTATTTAATAACTATTCTACCTAGTTAAAATAAATACAAACCCTAAGATAGCTACAATGTAACTATTAGTTATATTGTAGCTAGCTTAGGGTTTATTTTACAGGTAAGTATTTAGTTTTAAATAGGAATAATTTAGTTAATTATAGTAATTTTATTTAGATTTATTTAAATTATATTTAAGTTAGGGGGGTTAGGTTTAGACTTAGATTTAGGGGTTAATAACTTTAGTATAGTGGCGGCGACGTTGGGGGCGGCAGATTAGGGGTTAATAAATGTAGGTAGGTGTCGGCGATGTTAGGGACGGCAGATTAGGGGTTAATAATATTTAACTAATGTTTTCGAGGCGGGAGTGTGGCGGTTTAGGGGTTAATATATTTATTATAGTGGCGGCGATGTCCAGTTCGGCAGATTAGGGGTTAAAATTTTTATTTTAGTGTTTGCGATGTGGGAGGGCCTCGGTTTAGGGGTTAATAGGTAGTTTATGGGTGTTAGTGTACTTTTTAGCACTTTAGTTAAGATTTTTATGCTACAGCGTTGCAGTGTAAAACTCTTAACTACTGACTTTAAAATGCGGTGCCAGTCTTGACAGGAGAGGGTCTACCGCTCACTTTTTGTCAGACTCATAATACCGGCGCTATGCAAGTCCCATTGAAAAAAGAGGATACGCTATTTACGTAAGTGGATTTGCGGTATTTCCAAGTCTGGCCAAAAAAGTGAGCGGTACACCTGTACCTGCAAGACTCGTAATACCAGCGGGCGATTAAAAGCAGCGTTGGGACCGGCCGACACTGCTTTTTAAGCCTAACGTAAAACTCGTAATCTAGGTGAAAATTTGGTTTCAGGTTATAATTTTTATTTACCTCTATACGTATACTAAATTCATTTACATTTTTCCCATATTACCACTCGTCTTGTATATATTATCCAGGTATCTGAAACTATTTATGAGATTTGGGGGTCTATTTACTATGGTGCGAGCGGACATGATCCGATATAGCGTATCATGTCTGCTGCACATCGATAAATGCTGACAGCATACGCTGTCGGTATTTATCATTGCACCAGTAGTTCTTGTGAACTGCTGGTGCAATGCCGCCCCCTGCAGATTTGCGGACAATCGGCCACTAGCATTCGTATTCGATCGGGTTGTTTTTTGTCCGCCGCCTCAGAGCAGGCGGACAGGTTATTGAGCAGCGGTCTTTATATCGCTGCTTCATAACTTCTGTTCAGGCTTCCCCGGAAAAAAGGGGCCTAAAGCTCCATACGGAGCTTGATAATATGCCCCTTAGTCTTTTCTTGCATAGTTAAGTCCTGGTTCTGGAATAATTTTCATTATTTTGGATTATCTTTTAAACAATAACATTTTCAAGTAGGTTGTCCCTTTAATATATGAAAAGGAAAGAGGATTTCTCTGAAATAGCAACATTTGTGATAAAATATTTGTCACAATATTATGGAATTTGTAACATAGTCCGCGGGCACTTTTCAATGCTGGCTATGAACGAGGGTTTACGAAAAGTTGGGAAAAAAAGATGTCAGTTTTCATATAGTAAGGGAATGACAATTGCTAACAAGGTTCTTCCACTGTCCGTAAAAATTAACAAGTTGTTTCTTCATGGATTACTTTTAAGGGTACACACAAGTGTAAATATGTTCATACATGTAGGTAACAAATTTATATAAACTGTTACAGGAGTTGAAAAATTATGCTTGTGTGAACTTTTGGTCTAGTTATGTTTATATATATAAAATTAGGTGCACACAGTGCCACCTGCTGTACATAGGGAAAACTACAAGAGAAGCAAAAGTCAGGATCGGAGAGCATCTATTGAACATCAGAAACAACAGAAAGAAAACTAGAAGGTGTTTCCCCATACGTTAGATATTTTATAGAATAGCAAGATAAAAATGTGATACTTTCTCTTGGAACATAGTTGAAAAATGAAAGACTCATTTAAGATGGGTTATAAAGAAAGGCTGAGAGGATGAGAGATGTATTGGATATTTTGCTTATAAACTAGGATTTCAATGGGTTAAAACTCTAAATTTGATCTAATTAATTTTTGTAATTAAAAGCCATGAAGTAATAACATTTACTAAAGTAATATATACACATATGTTTAATTGAATAGATTACAATATATTAAAGAAAGGATAATGTATCAAATGATAAACACAAAATAGCAAATATATACATAAACCCTTTAAATATTATAGGTTGCGAAAGGAATGTGTACAAATGAATATATGTATATTTGAAAAGGCATTAAATATGTCCATCTATAGTAGCTATATAAATGACGTACCATTGGAATACAACAGTGATAATATACATTTAAAAGGAAAGTCTAGTCAAAATTAAACTTTTATGATTGAGGTAAGTCATGCAATTTTAAACAACTTTCCAATTTACTTTTATCATCACATTTGCTTTGTTCTCTTGGTAATCTTTGTTGAAAGCTAAACCTAGGTAGGCTTATATGCTAATTTCTAAGCCCTTGAAGGCCGCCTCTTATCTTAGTGCATTTTGACAGTTTTTCACAGTTAGACAGAGCTAGTTCATCGGCGAGATTACATATGCGGTGCAGACTTCAGCATAACTGCTGAAACCCACGTCGCCCGTAAATTCACCTTGCACATCGGGGAATCCAATAAACCGCGCCAGCAGTTAATAAACTGCTGTAAGTCGGATAAACTAGCGATGTCCAGAAATGTGCGTAAATACACACTTCAGGAGTTGCCAGTGACTTACGGCAGTTTAGGAACTGCCGGAGCATAAGAAAAAAAAAAAGTTAAATCTCCCGTAAAACTCTAACCCGCCTCCCAAAAATACACCCTTTACATCAAAACCCCTATATCCGCAATCCCCCTATATCGCAACTAATAATAAAAGTATTATCCCCTAAACTGCCAACCCCCCACAACGCAATATACCTAATAATTGTATTAACCCCTAACCCACCATTCACCCACATCGCGATCTACCCAATATATGTATTAACCCCTAATCCACCATTCACCCACATCGCAATCTACATAATAAAAGTATTAACCCCTAAATCCGTCAAACCCAACATCGAAAACTACCTCATAAAACCCCTAATCCACCATCCCTCCACAATGCATTAAACTTGTATGTATGTATGTATTGGGTACTTGTAAAGCACGGCTAATCACCCGTAAGGGTCTCAAGGTGCTGCTCATTTTATCAACCTCAGAAGGATGAAAGGCTGAGTGGACCTCGCCGGGGATCGAACCTGCAACCCTTGGGTTGCTACAGAGCTCAGCCACAGTGCCTTAGCATGCTGAGCTATCTGTCTGGCAAACTTAATTACACTATTAACCCCAAAACCGCCATCCTCCCACAACGCAAATAACTAATTTAATTACTAAGCCCCCTAACCTAACACCCCCTAAATTAACCCCAATTACCTAAAATTAAAAAATACTAAATTACAATTAACATAAAAAACCTAACATTACTTTAAAAATAAAAAACTAAGTTTAAATTAATTTAAAATTACAGAAAATAAAAAAGTCTAACATTGCAAAAAATAATAAACCATAAAAATAATAAAACATAAAAATAAAAAAATTAAACCTAATACCTACGAAAATAAAAAGCCCCCCCCCCCAAAAAAAACCACCCCCTAATCTAAACTAAATTACCAATAGCACTTAAAGGGCCTTTTGTAGGGCATTGCCCTAAGATAAACAGCTCTTTTACATTAAATAAATACTAAGCCCCCCTAACAGTAAAACCCCCCATCCATCAAACCCCCCAAAATAAAAAAACCTAACACTAAAAAACCTAAGCTACCCATTGGGCATTTGTATGGGAATTGCCCTTAAAAGGGCATTCAGCTATTTTACTGCCCTTAAAAGGGCATTCAGCTCTTTTACAAGCCAATTAAAACCCTAATCTAAATTAAAAAAACAAAAACAAAAAAAACAGTCTATTCTCTTCCTATCTATAACGTCAGCATCCTATAAAAGGCACCTGTTCTATATGGGAGGTGCTTGGTTATCATTGAAGCTGCTGTGTGTTTACTCTCCCAGTAAAGCATTGTTCTTCCTCTCTTTTGGATTTAGCATTGGATTTTCTCCTCTCTGATTTCCGGATTAATCCTGTCTGCCTGCATACTCAATGCCTGTACCTTACCTTCCCCTACAATGGGACTACACCTCATTCTCTGCTGATTGTGGGAACACCATTCCGGTAGCGCTACCACACCAGTTTCTTCCTGTTACTGTGAGTATACCAACCTGTGTTTACATCCAACTTCAAGATACCAGATCATCAGGTACTCATTCAATCACCTATGATAAACGGCACTTCAGTTCTGTATTTCCTTTGTGCTGCTATTACAAGTTTCTATCCATCTACTACTAGAGGTTGTTAAGCTTAACTCTTTCTAACATCCTTACCAACTGCTGCTGCTGTTGATCTGCATATTGTTTTGTACCTGTTTGCTAATATAATTACATATTACTTAACCTGGAACTTTACTGCTGTGTTTTCTACCTACCTCCGTTTTGACAAATCATATGTCCAGCTACTCCTCTATTTTGACTATACTATATTGCAGGGCTAATGTGGAAGTCATTTCTCCCATAAATCACTTTCAGTTATCTCTGCATACAAATATACCTATTGAGGCTGAGAATATTATTACTAAGATTCCTTACTCAGGAAATTCAGGTTTCTTATCGTTGGCACATTCGAGCTGTGATAAACCCCCAAATAGGTACTCACCGTTCCTGAAGTCCGGTCGGAGAAGGTCTTCTTCCAGGCAGTAAAGTCTTCTTGGAGGAGGTGATATCTTCTTCCAGCGCTGCAACCTCTTCTATCTTCATCCAGGACCAAGGCGAAGCAGAGCGAAGGTGACCGCGGAACAAGACAGGCGACCACGGAGCCATCGAGTGTGGAGATCCTCTTCGTATGATCATCGCCGCACACTGAAGATGGAATGCAAGGTACCTGTTTAAATATGGGGTACCTTGCATTCCAATTGGCTGAAAAATTAAAATCAGCCAATAGGATTAGAGCTACTGAAATCCTATTTGCTGATTTGGCTGATGTAGGGGGATGGCGGATTAGGGGTTAATAGATTTATTAGGTAGTTTGCGATGTGGGGGGATGGTGGATTAGGGGTTAATCACTTTATTAGGTAGTTGGTCAATATATTTTAATAGTTATTGCGGTGGGGGAGATTGCGGTTGACAGGCAGATATTGTGCATGCGTTAAATGTTGGTTAATACTTTTAGGCAGTTACGGTGCTCACATACTCAGCGCAAGGCTTGCTGCGCCTGCCTATGTGTTGCGAGGTGAAAATGGAGTAAGATTTCTCCATTTGCGACGTGTAAGTCCTTGCGCTGATTATGTGATACCGATTTGCGACGCAGTTCTTTGTTAGTTTATGGGAGTAAAATTAGCGGACGACGGGTGAAATATATGCGCCGCATTTATATGTGGCGCCATATATGTGATAGCAATACCTGACTAAAAACTTTCATTTTAGCCAATTAGTGCTGTGTTGTGCTAAATCTTAAATAACTTCAAGGGACAGAGCACAATGTTATCTATAAGGCTCACATGAACTAGCTCTTCCCTGTTGTGGAAAGCAAATAAAAAAGCATGTGATAAGAGGCGGCCTTCAAGGGCTTAGAAATTATCATATGAGCCTTCCTAGGTTTAGCTTTCAACTAAGAATACCAAGAGAAAAAAGCAAAATTGGTGATAAAAGTAAATTGGAAAGTTTTTTTTGGACTTGACTGTCCCTTTAAATAGATCTGTATAAAAAAAGGAAGTAGGTGGGTGTAAACATTAGTCTATGATTATGGCTTGAGAAGCTGAAACTTGTAAGAATACACCACTGGCTGATGTCTATACTTTTTATAAGCTGCTGTTTTTAATGGATGACCGCAAGCTATTACTCTCTTTTTTTGCTGAAGATTACTTTACACCAGCTATACAGCTGAAGCTCCCGATCAATACGGAGGAGTCTGTGATTGTGTTGACTGGCAGAGTAGTCACATGACCAGTATGTCACAGGTGGGCCGAAGAATGGGAGCGGCTAAAGAATGCAGAGTAGAATGCAACAAGAGGACGTCAAGTTTGAGGCAAGAGTCCCGTAAAAATAAGTTATCTATTGAAATGTCGATCCACCGGGAGGTGATGAAAGAGAGCTAGGTAAGAGAGAAAGAAGCACTTAGGTGGGCTTTCATGCTTTTATTTAAATGGACAGTCTAGACTCAATACATAATTTTGATTGTTTATTGTTATATACCAAAGAAGCATCCTGCAACTGGTCCCACATCTATAAGCTTGTAAGAAGTACATGAAACATTTAAATATTCATATTCAAGCCCTGACCACCTATTGCATGTATATTTTGGTATGTTAAGTTTCTCCAATCACGATCGACTTGCGAATAAGATTTTCTTCTCGCACATGCTGATTTTTGAATGTGCAATTTGAAATAGCTAACCAAAAAATATTAAAGGGACCGTAAAGGTTCAGAATAATGTTATATAATTCTGCACACAGTGCAGAATTATATAACATTATTTAAGCGGTAACTTTGAAAATGAAAAGTATTTCCCAATTTTGCTGTGTAACGTTGGACTCCGCTCCAGGATCTACTGAGCGGGTCTTGGATATCCAAAGCGCTTTGCGGGCTTGCTGGCTAGTCACAGCACGCCCGGTCGCGATATTGAATAAATGTAGCTCGCTCCCGCTACTAGATCAGAGCGGGAGCGAGCTACATTTATTTCAATAGCGTGACCGGGCGTGCTGTGACTAGCCAGCAAGCACGCAAATTGCTTTGGATATCCAAGACCCGCTCAGTAGATCCTGGAGCGGAATCCAACGTTACACAGCAAAATTGGGAAATACTTTTCATTTTCAAAGTTACCGCTTAAATAATGTTATATAATTCTGCACTGTGTGCAGAATTATATAACATTATTCTGAACCTTTACTGTCCCTTTAAACATGCACTGCTAAACTGGACAAGAAGAAAGCTGTGGGCTGAGCTTGGTGGCCATTTTCGGTTGCTAACAAACAATGATTATTTAAAAGATTCATGTACTTACAAGTTTATAGATGTGGAACCCATTGCAAGATGCTTGTCTGGTGTGTAACAATAAGTAATAAAGAATAAGTATTTGGTCAAGACTGTCGCTTTAATTTATACTCCTGCGGATTACACTTTACTGCTGTGACCTGTTACTTCTGTAATTTGTTTATAGCCCAGGTATTTCCCCTAAATAAAGTAAACCTCCCTTACTTTCAGCCAAGTCTATTGCAATGCCAACCCTAGGTTGTAGACCCTTGATGTTTATCTTTTACTATCTGTTAGAGTCCACGAGGAGACATAATCAGTTAATGAATACTTAACCCATCGGCTTTAGTACTATTTTTAGTTTCCTCATTTTTCTTGCATATTGCTTTCTATTGTTTTGATGACAGTTGTTTACCCTCCTTCTTTTGTTGTGCATTCAAACGTATCATGTGCTGATAAATCTGTCTGTCTCTCTATTTTCCTTCTCTTTTCCTTACCCATTCCTCCCATATTTTTTCTGCTCAAAGCCAGAATGAACTCTATGGAGGATCCCGTCTGACCTGACCCAGGTAGGTCTATGTATGGGTAATACTATCTTCAACATCCAGACAAACCTCCCACATACACTACCGTCTTACTCACCTTTAGTAATAGGCTCACATCTATAGGATATTCCCATGGCAGGTCAACGTAATCAACAATTTCCTTCCATATATACCATGGCAACATTATTTTAATTCAGGAAATGCATTTTTCAGCATCAGCTGTACCTAAATTAACTACCATGGCATTCCTAAAATGTAACCTCTACCTAAAATAATCCTATATTACCATAACAAAGAAAATGTGATTCACCCCCCTGTTTCCTGGCCGTTAGCTGGTCACGACGGCATCAGGTACCAGGGATGAAAAGAACACTAGTAGATACAAATGCATTTCGGCCCTAACCAGGCCTTTCTCAATGTATATAAAACAAGGAGGGGGTGGTGTGAGTGCTATCTTGTGAGGTGTGAGCTTGAATCCCTAAATGGTCTATTATAATCTCCAATAATAGACTTGAACAATGAAATAAAAAAGGGGGGTGTGGGATAAGCGCTCCAGAAGGAGCAAACCTAAAGTGAAACAGTGATTATAATATATAGAATATATTAAATACCAAAATTGATCAAGATGTTGAATATATATGTGAATAAAAATACCAAAAAGTGACAGAAAATTGTCAATTTAATAAAAGATAACAAATATAAACAGGTAAATATATAACATATAATAAAATCAGATAAAAGAAACTCATATAAGTCTAAGATGCCGGCATCACAGGATTACAATAATGACTAATAGGAAATTCATAACATATAAAATTAGCGATCGCTATATTAAAAATAACAGTATACAGAACCTTGATATAGCAATAAATCTGCTGACCTGTAGCAAACCAATCTTATGGTCACTTGAGGAGAGGTGCCTCTGTTATGAATAACAACAAACAACTTATTTATATGTCCGTTATAAGCTATGGAACATGTGATCCATGGGTGGTGACGTCACGTCATGTGACTAGTATTACTGATCCAATGTTATCCAATGATATCCAATGATTGATGTGTAGCGTTATATTTGAAAAATATATATACCGGTATATAAAAAAAGGAAAAGAAACAAAAATGTCAATTATTTTCCGTAACAATAAAAAGAATACTTGCAAGTAGTGGATCGCTATCCTCCAATTTCCCCCGTGGGAGGGAAGTGATACAGCTGAAAGGAACAACAATATAGGTGAAATAAAGATGAGTGTCCGTCTTTTTCTTTCCAAACTCCAAATAGATAGAATTTCTTTATAAGGTGCTCTTTATTCAGCAGTCCTTTAGGTGGATAAGGTGCTCTTTATTCAGCAGTCCTTTAGGTGGATAAGGTGCTCTTTATTCAGCAGTCCTTTAGGTGGATAATGTTGTGGTAACTAAAACCAAAGGTCTCTTGCAAGCACACAGGGATTATTCATATATCTAGCTCAGGTTATGTGTGTGAGCTAGAAATGAACCTGTTGTTTGTGCCGCCGTAGAAACAGGTGAGTTAGAATGAAGCTCTATGGCTATGAAATTGTGAACACCGCACACAGGAATTATTCATATATCTTGCTCAACTAGAAATGTAGAGCTCGAAATGAACCTGTATTGTGCCGAATGAGAGAGTAAATGAGATTCTGTAAGCAAATCTACGCGTTTCTCAATGTATAGACAGACAAACAGAGGCTATAATTATTGGACTTCTTATACCCCTGGGTTCCGGCGTTTGGTGCCGTAAACGCTGACATTAGGCCACGCTCCCTTTTGATATCAGATCGGCATCTGCCAATCATCATACTCGGGGGCGGGGGGGCGTTGTAAGGAGACATGGCCTGATACTGGGTACAACCCTTCAGTCCATTTCTAAATATCTTCCCCCTCTGGTAGACTTCTAACAAATTCACTATCCACACTCACGCCAATATACATTTTCCTCTCACTGCCACAAATCCTACACTCTGATTATTTATATGGAGATGATTTTGATATCAGCGTGTCTTGTGGTCTGCTCATGCAATGACCACGGATATAAACTGGCCAATGGCACCACTAACCCTTTATCATTGGAGGTTAAATGACTCAGAGAAAGTGCATAGTGAAACACGACCGCGTCAGGGGCATCACCTATTTTTAATTTGCTCATTGCCTGTTTTAAATATATTGATCTAGATGCGATACTTTCAGACTCCGATCTCAGCCACATTCCTGGCTTTAAGCCAGGTTGGCTGATATTTGCAAGAGTATTATTATTATTGCTGTATCTGATTGTTATTTTTTGAGATTCTAAACTCTATATGCAGTGCATCCATTCAGTTATTACGATACACATGCTGCATTCAGCCAGCTCATACTCGCATTCTGATTACTTTAGTAACTCTCTTTGAATAACTGTATCCCACATATCTCACATAGCTACAGGTATCTAATGCACTCTCGGTTTGCGCTAGTCACAAGCTGCACATTGACATTGATTTTCATGTCATCTGGCGCTATTGCAGTACCTTAATCAAGTACTAATATTGGGGATCTATCCACTACAATCTTATATTTATTACCGGACAGCATTTAGTAATCCTCTTCAGGGCTGCCACTAGAAATTTTTGGGCCCCTTACTTAACCATTGATCAGGGCCCTAACCCCCCCCCCCCCTTTTGACATGTGCAATTTTTGATCAAGTGACTAAAACGTATATGCACTTTACTCTTAAGTGTAGTCAAACTTGGAATGTTGTAAAGGTAGTAACACACAAATACAGAAACACACAGACACACATAAGGATTCACATATAGACACTCTAGCAGACACGCAAAGAAACACACAAACAATCTCAGACACATACACCCACACAGACACTCAGCACTTGTTTACATTGACCTGACAAGTAATGAGGTAGAATACAGTTTTGTCAAAAACGGAGATTTACAAGACAAAATATGAAGTTCTGATGATCTTTTTGTCAAGGAAGATGCCAACTATATGATGACAACAGCATGCAGTGGCTGAAAGGAAGGGCCCTGAACTGCCTAAACAATAATTTAAAGGTTAAGTGGTGGATTGGTGACTTCCAGAAAGGTCTCATTAGTCTCAAAGGTGGTGTTTCAAACTCGACTGCAATCAGAAAGGATTACTCAGGTGCAGAGAGAAAACTGTCCCAGCTCTTAAAATAGCCATTGATTGCAAATAAATACATATGATACCCTGATTAAACAGTTTAAACAAACTTACCTCTTGAGAAAGCCCGACCGGCGTCGGGGGAAACGCGTTGAGGACCGAGGGTCAGATCATATAGGATTTCAGCTTTCTTCAAATAGGACCGCTAAGTATCATACTCACTCCCAAGTGATCTCGGATGTGAAGAGATAAACTGTACACGGTGACAGCAGGAGTTTGAGTGGCAGCGGTACATTGGAGGAAACATAGGACGGTATATCTTTGATACCGGATGGGCTATACCAGCTATATTGACAGGCGTATTTCTTGCTGATATTTTGTAAGTGCATATTTTTTAGCGCTTTTACTCTTGTAATAAAACAGAATTTATGCTTACCTGATAAATTACTTTCTCTTGCGGTGTATCCAGTCCACGGATTCATCCTTACTTGTGGGATATTCTCATTCCCTACAGGAAGTGGCAAAGAGAACACACAGCAGAGCTGTCCATATAGCTCCCCCTCTGGCTCCGCCCCCCCAGTCATTCAACCGACGGTTAGGAGAAAAAGGAGAAACCATAGGGTGCAGTGGTGACTGTAGTTTAAACAATAAATTTGAACCTGACTTAATTGCCAGGGCGGGCCGTGGACTGGATACACCGCAAGAGAAAGTAATTTATCAGGTAAGCATAAATTCTGTTTTCTCTTGCAAGGTGTATCCAGTCCACGGATTCATCCTTACTTGTGGGATACCAATACCAAAGCTTTAGGACACGGATGAAGGGAGGGAACAAGACAGGTAACCTAAACGGAAGGCACCACTGCTTGCAAAACCTTTCTCCCAAAAATAGCCTCCGAAGAAGCAAAAGTATCGAATTTGTAAAATTTGGCAAAAGTATGCAGTGAAGACCAAGTCGCTGCCTTACAAATCTAATCAACAGAAGCCTCATTCTTGAAGGCCCAAGTGGAAGACACAGCTCTGGTGGAATGAGCTGTAATTCGTTCAGGAGGCTGCTGCCCAGCAGTCTCATAAGCCAATCGGATGATGCTTTTCAACCAGAAGGAAAGAGAGGTAGCCGTCGCTTTTTGACCTCTCCTCTTACCAGAATAGACAACAAACAAAGATGATGTTTGTCTGAAATCCTTAGTTGCTTGTAAATAGAATTTCAAAGCACGAACCACATCAAGATTGTGCAAAAGCCATTCCTTCTTAGAAGCTGGATTAGGACACAAGGAAGGAACAATGATTTCCTGGTTAATGTTCTTATTAGAAACAACTTTAGGAAGAAACCCAGGTTTTGTACGCAAAACTACCTTATCTACATGGAACACCAGATAGGGTGAATTACACTGCAAAGCAGACAATTCTGAAACTCTTCGAGCAGAAGATATAGCTACCAAAAACAAAACTTTCCAAGATAATAACTTAATATCTATGGAATGTAAAGGTTCAAACGGAACCCCTTGAAGAACTGAAAGAACTAAATTTAGACTCCATGGAGGAGCCACAGGTTTATAGACAGGCTTGATTCTGACTAACGCCTGTACAAACGCTTGAACATCTGGTACCTCTGCCAGACGCTTGTGTAAAAGGATCGACAGAGCGGATATCTGCCCCTTTAAGGAACTAGCTGATAAACCTTTCTCCAGTCCTTCTTGGAGAAAGGACAATATTCTTGGAATCCTAATTTTACTCCACGAGTAACCCTTGGATTCACACCAACAAAGATATTTTCGCAATATCTTATGGTAACTTTTCCTGGTGACAGGTTTTCTAGCTTGGATCAGAGTATCTATGACTGATTCAGAGAACCCACGCTTGGATAGAATTAAGCGTTCAATCTCCAAGAGTCAGCTGCAGAGAAACTAGATTTGGATGCTTAAATGGACCCTGTATTAGAAGATCCTGCCTCATTGGCAGTGTCCATGGCGGGACAGATGACATGTCCGCTAGGTCTGCATACCAAGTCCTGCGTGGCCACGCAGGCGCTATCAGAATTACCGAGGCCTTGTCCTGTTTGATTCTGGCTGCCAGCCGAGGGAGAAGGGGAAACGGTGGAAAGACATAGGCCAGATTGAAGGACCAAGGCGCTACTAGAACATCTATCAATGCCGCCTTGGGATTCCTGGACCTGGAACCGTAAAGGGGAAGTTTGGTGTTCTGACGGGACGCCATCAGATCCAACTCTGGAATGCCCTAAAACTGAGTCAGCTGAGCAAATACCTCCGGATGGAGTTCCCACTCCCCCGGGTGAAAAGTCTGACTACTTAGGAAATCCGCTTCCCAGTTGTCTACTCCTGGGATGTGAATTGCAGATAGGTGGCAAGAGTGATCCTCCGCCCACCTGATTATCTTTGTTACTTCCTTCATCGCTAAGGAACTCTTTGTTCCTCACTGATGATTGATGTATGCTACAGTCGTGATGTTGTCCGACTGAAATCTGATGAACTTGGCCGTCGCTAGCTGAGGCCATGCCTGGAGAGTATTGAATATCGCTCTCAGTTCCAAAATGTTTATCGGGAGAAGAGACTCTTCCCGAGACCATAGGCCCTGAGCTTTCAGGGAGCCCCAGACCGCGCCCCAGCCTAACAGACTGGCGTCGGTCGTTACGATGATCCACTCCGGTCTGCGGAAGCACATTCCCTGAGACAGGTGATCCTGAGACAACCACCGGAGAAGAGAATCTCTGGTTTCCTGGTCCAGTTGGATTTGAGGAGACAAATCTGCATAATCCCCATTCCACTGTTTGAGCATGCACAATTGTAGTGGCCTGAGATGAATTCGAGCAAAAGGGACTATGTCCATTGCTGCTACCATTAATCCAATTACCTCCATGCACTGAGCTACAGATGGCTGAAGAATGGAATGAAGAGCTCGGCAAGTGCTTAGAAGCTTTAACCTTCTGACCTCCGTCAGAAATATTTTCATTTCTACCGAGTCTATTAATGTTCCCAGGAAGGGAACCCTTGTGAGCGGGGACAGAGAACTTTTTTCGGTGTTCTCCTTCCACCCGTGAGACCTTAGAAAGGCCAGAACAATATCCGTATAAGCCTTGGCTCTGAGAAAAGACGACGCCTGTATTAAGATGTCGTCCAGATAGGGTGCTACTGCAATGCCCCGCGGTCTTAGTACCGCTAAAAGGGACCCTAGCACCTTTGTGAAAATTCTTGGAGCGGAGGCCAACCCGAAGGGAAGGGCCACGAACTGGTAATGCTTGTCCAGAAAAGCGAACCTTAGGAACTGATGGTGATCTTTGTGGATAGGAATATGAAGGTACGCATCCTTTAGATCCACGGTAGTCATATATTGACCTTCCTGGATCATCGGTAAGATTGTCCGAATGGTCTCCATCTTGAAGGATGGAACTCTGAGGAATTTGTTTAGAATTTTTAGATCCGGGATTGGTTTGAAAGTTCCTTCCTTTTTGGGAACCACAAACAGGTTTGAGTAAAACCCCAGTCCTTGTTCTGTAATTGGGACTGGATATATCACTCCCATCTTGAGTAGATCTTCTACACAGCGTAAGAACGCCTCTTTCTTTGTCTGGTCTGTAGACAGACGAGAAATGTGGAACCTTCCCCTTGGAGGAGAGTCCCTGAATTCCAGAAGATATCCCTGAGCAACTATCTCTATTGCCCAGGGATCGGGAACATCTCTTGCCCAGGCCTGAGCAAAGAGAGAGAGTCTGCCCCCTACCAGATCCGGTCCCGGATCGGGGGCTACCCCTTCATGCTGTCTTAGTAGCAGCTGCAGGCTTCTTGGCCTGTTTACCCTTGTTCCAGCCCTGCAAAGGCTTCCAGGTTGCCTTGGGCTGTGGAGAGTTACCCTCTTGCTTTGCGGTCGCAGAGGTTGAAGCAGGACCGCTCCTGAAGTTGTGAAAGGAACGAAAATTAGCCTTGTTTTTAGCCTTAAAAGGCCTATCTTGCGGGAGGGCATGGCCCTTTCCCCCAGTGATATCCGAAATAATTTCTTTCAACTCAGGCCCGAAAAGGGTCTTTCCCTTGAAAGGAATATTCAGTAACTTTGTCTTAGACGACACATCGGCCGACCATGATTTAAGCCAAAGCGCTCTGCGCGCCATGATGGCAAAACCAGAATTTTTCGCCGCTAACTTAGCTAATTGCAAAGCGGCATCTGTGATAAATGAATTAGCCAGCTTTAGAGCCTTAATTCTATCCATAATTTCGTCATATGAGGTCTCCGTCTGGAGCGACTCCTCCAGCGCCTCAAACCAGAAAGCCGCTGCAGTAGTTACAGGAATAATGCAGGCAATAGGTTGTACAAATATTTTCTTTAGTAAACCTTCTAATTTCTTATCCATAGGATCTTTGAACGCACAACTTGTCTTCAATTGGTATGATTGTGCACTTGGCTAGTGTTGAAACTGCCCCCTCTACCTTAGGGACCGTCTGCCATGCGTCCCGCCTGGGATCAGTAATGGGGAACATTTTCTTAAAGATAGGGGGGGGGGAACAAAGGGTACACCTGGTCTCTCCCACTCCCTATCCACAATATCCGCCACCCTCTTCGGGATCGTAAACGCATCAGTGTATACAGGGACTTCTAGATATTTGTCCATTTTACACAATTTCTCTGGGACCACCATGGGGTCGCAATCATCTAGCGTAGCTAATACCTCCTTAAGCAGCACGCGGAGGTGTTCCAGCTTAAATTTAAATGCTAAAGAATCTGATTCTGCCCGCTGAGAAACCTTTCCAGTGTCAGAAATTTCTCCCTCGGACAGCACATCCCTCACCGACACTTCAGAGTGTTGTGAGGGTACAACAGATAAATCCTCCAAAGCTTCTGATTGCTCTTACTCTGTTCTTAAAACCGAGCTATCACGCTTTTTAGGAAAAACTGGTAGTTTGGATAAAAATGCCGCAAGGGAATTATCCATGACTGCTGCTAATTGCTGTAATGTAATAGGGGCCAATGCGCTAGAGGTACTAGGCATCGCTTGCGCGGGCGTAACTGGTGTCGACACATGGGGAGAGGAAGGTGGGCTATCCTCATTACCTTCTGTTAAAGAATCATCTTGGGATACATTTATAAGTGAAACATCGTGATCTTTAAAATGCTTAGACACATTAGCACACTTAAAACACAAATGTAAAGGGGGTTCCACCATGGTTACTAAACACATAGAGCAACGTCTATCTGTAGGCTCAGACATGTTAAACAGACTTAGACAGCACTCAAATACTGAAATATACAATTTGAGAAAAACGGTACTGTGCCTTTAAATAATAAAAAGCGCACACTTTTTTAATAAATCTTAAAAAATTATTCAATCTTTGTGAAATTTTTACCACACTATCTTAATGCTTTGGAATGATTCCAAAGTAAATTTCAAGTCAATTAACCCCTTAATGCCCGAACCAGAGCAACCTAAAGCTGACAACCGGTTAGCAAACTACAGCACCATGCCACAGCAATCTGCTGTGGCCCTACCTTGCCCCTTGGGATTAATTTGATGAAAATAAGCCTCTATAAAGTCCTCTTAGTAGTCTTTGGACCCTCCACGTGAAGCTGCATGAAGCTGTCTGCAATATGAACTGCGCAACTGAGGCGTGAAATTTAGGCCCCCTCCCTCTCCACTCCGGAGTTGTGGGGCCTTCAAAACCCTAAATAGGTGTCTAAAATTCTGCCATGTGGAATAAAACCCCATAAAACACTCCAAAAGTAATAAATACTTGTATAATGATTATATATTCACAAAAAAATAATCGATTGCCCTTTAACAGTGTCTACCAGTCTTTGAGCCCTGTTAATTAAGCCTTCCTTCCATACTGAGTCTCAGAATATGGCTTACCTTCCCCACATGGGGATTCTTGTCAGTCTTCTAGCATTACTAAGTCTTGACTAGAAAAAGATGACTGAACATACCTTGTAGCAGTTAAGCCTGCAAACTGTTCCCCCCAACTGAAGTTTTCTGGTACTCCCCAGTCCTGTGTGGGAACAGCAGTGGATTTTAGTTACAACATGCTAAAATCATTTTCCTCTCAGCAGAATTCTTCTTCACTTTCTGCTAGAGAGTAAATAGTACAAACCGGCACTATTTAAAAATAACAAACTTTTGATTGAAGATATAAAAACTACAAATCTAACACCACATTCACTTTACCCTCCCGTGGAGATGCTACTTGTTAGAGCGGCAAAGAGAATGACTGGGGGGGCGGAGCCAGAGGGGGAGCTATATGGACAGCTCTGCTGTGTGTTCTCTTTGCCACTTCCTGTAGGGAATTAGAATATCCCACAAGTAAGGATGAATCCGTGGACTGGATACACCTTGCAAGAGAAAATTCTACACTTGAATCGGAGGATGCGCTTTTGTTTTTCTTTTTAGAACAGAGATATGAAAGACAACATTGTTTAGAACAAAAAAAAGGAATTTAGGGACATGTAAATATGTTTGCAAAATATTTCTGACATAATATATATATATATATATATATATATATATATATATATATATATATATATATACAAGTATGTGCAAAGATATATGTACAAATTCTAGCATTAATAATCATTAAAAAAAAAAAAGAAAAACCATGAGATAGGCATATCATGATTTATAGAAATACAAATACACATTAATTTATGTGAAAATATATATATTCTTTAGAGAAATGTGCTTGTTCAAGGACAGTAATGAAATGGTATAAATAAAGCTGGTAAAAACAGAATATCCGTGACATCAATGACTTTTATTTATCAACAGTCCGATACTCATTGCGCTGTACTTGATGCACGTGTTTTTGACAGACTTTTTAATAAATAAGGCTGTAGTATGTAGATTTGTGGCAGAGATGTCTGGTGAGCGTACTGACTCCAGCAAATGCGTTGAGATTGACGCAATTATACATCGGCCCCTCAGTATATGGTAAGTGGGGCCTCTTAGTTATTGATTCCAGCTCCCAACAGCATTTCCACCTGATGCTGGTGAAGACACGTGCCTGGTCAGGAAAATGGAATGCTGTTTGTTAAAGAGTAATTTATTAGAACCTTCCCTTCCCAAATCTATGCTTGAGGCAATCATTACAGTCCTCCCAAAACAGGGCAAATCCTCTACTTTGCATGACAACTACCGACCAATCATCCTTTCTCAATTTGAACCTTAAAATATTTGCCAAAATTATGGCAAAGAGAGAAAATCTGTTCTTTGTGATCTTATTCATGTAGATCAGGTGGGATTTGTTCTTGGACGTAAGACCAGGGACAACACCATCAGGCTTCTCCAAATGCTCTACTTCGAGAACCATTCTGGTTAATACTGATGCAAAATGACCTTTTTATCGCCTAGATTGGAGGTTTTTACTGGCTACTCTTACGTACTTTGGCTTTGGAACTCAAATGCTCACCAGAATGTTATGCTTTATTATGAATAATTATTATAAATTAAATATTAAATATTATTAAATAATTCCCTCATGAGAAAGTCAACTCGATTCAACAACTTTATAGGGACAACACCCAAAATCTTAAATCACAAAATTCTATGCTTCCTTATATGGTACCATTTACATATAACACATTACAAGAAAACACATTACCATAGCTACATAGAATTCCTAACATCAAACCCAAATAGATATAAAAACAATTATTACTTATTAAACTAACAGTATATATTTAGCTGGGAACCCAGATCTCTCTGTCTTGAGCACTTCTTTGCTTCTCCTGTGCTTTCCTTCTCCTGCTCCCTCTCCCAACATCTTATATACCTATCTTATCCTATTCTGGTTGTCTAAGTGACAGGCTCCTTTAAGCTGCATACTTACAAAAATGGGTAAATGATGCATTCTGATTACCATATGAATTATGTAAGAGCATGATTGGTTATTACAGTGATTGAGAGATCTGGGAAATCTTGTAATTCAGTTATTTCTGTTTTATACTGTATGTTTGGGTATCTGCTAAGTGGGACACCATTTGGGCTATTAATTATGCTTCTGCCATTGCTTTGGTATGTAAAGGTTACAAGCTAGTATTCTTTTTTAACTAAGGATTTCATAGCTTTATTTCTGTATATGATTTCTGAAGGTTAAAGTAGTTTTATGTATGATTTTATATTACATTTACTCTTATGTAGACAATTTGATATTTAGCAAGCAATTACTCATATTCAGGGATAGGCACAGACAAAGGCTGTGGCGGACATTTTCCAAAGTACAGACCTTAGTGAAGGACACCAAGGTACATTTGAAATTAAAAACATTATTTTATAGTGCTTGGTGTTATTATACTGATGCAGATTCTACTAATCCTATAACCAGCCCTCCTCTGGCTATACCCATGAGGCAGTGTCACTACTGTGTCATTATATAGTGCTGGGTGTTATTATACTGATGCAGATACCACTGATCTTATAACCATCCCTCCTCTGGCTATACCCATGAGCCAGTGTCACTACTGTGTCATTATATAGTGCTGGGTGTTATTATACTGATGCAGATACCACTGATCCTATAACCAGCCCTCCTCTGGTTATACCCATGAGCCAGTGTCACTACTGTGTCATTATATAGTGCTGGGTGTTATTATACTGATGCAGATTCTACTGATCCTATAACCAGCCCTCCTCTGGCTATACCCATGTGCCAGTGTCACTACTGTATCATTATATAGTGCTGGGTGTTATTATACTGATGCAGATACCACTGACCCTTTAACCAGCCCTCCTCTGGCTATACCCATGTGCCATTGTCACTACTGTGTCATTATATAGTGCTGGGTGTTATTATACTGATGCAGATTCTACTGATCCTATAACCAGCCCTCCTCTGGCTATACCCATGTGCCAGTGTCACTACTGTGTCATTATATAGTGCTGGGTGTTATTATACTGATGCAGATACCACTGACCCTTTAACCAGCCCTCCTCTGGCTATACCCATGTGCCAGTGTCACTACTGTGTCATTATATAGTGCTGGGTGTTATTATACTGATGCAGATACCACTGACCCTTTAACCAGCCCTCCTCTGGCTATACCCATGTGCCAGTGTCACTACTGTGTCATTATATAGCGCTGGGTGTTATTATACTGATGCAGATACCACTGACCCTATAACCAGCCCTCCTCTGGCTATACCCATGTGCCAGTGTCACTACTGTGTCTTTGTATAGTGCTGGGTGTTATTATACTGATGCAGATACCACTGATCCTATAACCAGCCCTCTTCTGGCTATACCCATGTGCTAGTGTCACTACTGTGTCATTATATAGCGCTGGGTGTTATTATACTGATGCAGATACCACTGATTCTATAACCAGCCCTCCTCTGGCTATACCCATGAGCCAGTGTAACTACTGTGTCATTATATAGTGCTGGGTGTTATTATACTGATGCAGATACCACTGATCCTATAATCAGCCCTCCTTTGGCTATACCCATGTGCCGGTGTCACTAGTGTGTCATTATAAAGTGCTGGGTGTTATTATACTGATGCAGATACCACTGATCCTATAACCAGCCCTCCTCTGGTAATACCCATGCCATGTGCCAGTGTCACTACTGTGTCATTATATAGCGCTGGGTGTGATTATACTGATGCAAATACCACTGACCCTATAACCAGCCCTCCTCTGGCTATACCCATGTGCCAGTGTCACTACTGTGTCATTATATAGTGCTTGGTGTTATTATACTGATGCAGATACCACTGATCCTATAACCAGCCCCCCTCTGGCTATACCCATGTGCCGGTGTCACTACTGTGTCATTATATAGTGCTGGGTGTTATTATACTGATGCAGATACCATTGATTCTATTACCAGCCCTCCTCTCCCTATACCCATGTTCCAGTGTCACTACTGTGTCATTATATAGTGCTGGGTGTTATTATACTGATGCAGATACCACTGATTCTATTACCAGCCCTCCTCTCCCTATACCCATGTTCCAGTGTCACTACTGTGTCATTATATAGTGCTGGGTGTTAGTATACTGATGCAGATACCACTGATTCTATTACCAGCCCTCCTCTGGCTATACCCATGTTCCAGTGTCACTACTGTGTCTTTGTATAGAACTGGGTGTTATTATACAGATGCAGATACACATCCAGTATTTCACTCAGGCTTTATTTATTTCATAACTTATCACCCAATATTGCTAGCAGTCTCTTGACAAACCACTAACTTTATTCACACTACATAGCAAAAAACTGTAAGGAAATATGTATAATTTTTGCATACATTTTAGTAAATAATATTGAAAATAGCCACCTTACTAAATTGTCATCAAGAGTAGCCACATGTGAAATAGGAGCTTAAATGGGGCTTTTGGGAGTTATTTTATTTCTGTACTGCACAATAGGGCCTCTCTAATCTATATTATAACTTTTTTTCTTGCCAGGTGTTGTTCACTGTTGCTACAAAATTAATATATTTTTGTAATAGATGGACTTGTCTACTAGAAAAAGGAAATTTATGCTTACCTGATAAATTGATTTCTTCTACGATACGACGAGTCCACGGATTTCATCCTTACTTGTGGGATATTATCCTCCTGCTAACAGGAAGTGGCAAAGAGCACCACAGCAGAGCTGTATATATAGCTCCTCCCTTCCCTCCACCCCCAGTCATTCGACCGAAGGTTTAGGAAGAGAAAGGAAAAGCTAAAAGGTGCAGAGGTGACTGAAGTTGTAAAAATAAAATATAATCTGTCTTAAAATGACAGGGGGGCCGTGTACTCGTCGTATCGTAGAAGAAATCAATTTATCAGGTAAGCATAAATTTCCTTTTATTCTACAAGATACGACGAGTCCACGGATTTCATCCTTACTTGTGGGATACAATACCAAAGCTACAGGACACGGATGAAAGGGAGGGACAAGACAGAGACCTAAACGGAAGGCACCACTGCTTGAAGAACTTTTCTCCCCAAAACAGCCTCAGAAGAAGCAAAAGTATCAAATTTAGAAAATTTGGAAAAAGTATGAAGGGATGACCAAGTCGCAGCCTTACAAATCTGTTCAACAGAAGCATAGTTTTTAAAGACCCATGTGGAAGCCACAGCCCTAGTAGAATGAGCCGTAATTCTTTCAGGAGGCTGCTGTCCAGCAGTCTCATATGCCAGGCAGATGATACTCCTCAGCCAAAAAGAAAGAGAGGTAGCCGTAGCTTTCTGACCCCTACGCTTTCCAGAATAAACAATGAATAATGAAGATGATTGACGGAAATCCTTAGTCGCCTGTAAGTAAAACTTCAAGGCACGGACCACGTCCAGGTTATGTAACAGACACTCCTTCTTAGAAGAAGGATTAGGACACAAGGAAGGAACAACAATTTCCTGATCAATATTCTTATTTGAAACAACCTTAGGAAGAAATCCAGGTTTGGTACGTAAAACCACCTTATCAGAATGAAAACATAATTTATGCTTACCTGATAAATTTATTTCTCTTGTAGTGTATCCAGTCCACGGATCATCTATTACTTGTGGGATATTCTCCTTCCCAACAGGAAGTTGCAAGAGGATCACCCACAGCAGAGCTGCTATATAGCTCCTCCCCTCACTGCCATATCCAGTCATTCGACCGAAACAAGACGAGAAAGGAGAAACCATAGGGTGCAGTGGTGACTGTAGTTTAATTAAAATTTAGACCTGCCTTAAAAGGACAGGGCGGGCCGTGGACTGGATACACTACAAGAGAAATAAATTTATCAGGTAAGCATAAATTATGTTTTCTCTTGTTAAGTGTATCCAGTCCACGGATCATCCATTACTTGTGGGATACCAATACCAAAGCTAAAGTACACGGATGATGGGAGGGACAAGGCAGGAACTTAAACGGAAGGAACCACTGCCTGTAGAACCTTTCTCCCAAAAACAGCCTCCGAAGAAGCAAAAGTGTAAAATTTGTAAAATTTTGAAAAGGTGTGAAGCGAAGACCAAGTCGCAGCCTTGCAAATCTGTTCAACAGAGGCCTCATTTTTAAAGGCCCAGGTGGAAGCCACAGCTCTAGTAGAATGAGCTGTAATCCTTTCAGGGGGCTGCTGTCCAGCAGTCTCATAGGCTAAGCGTATTATGCTCCGAAGCCAAAAGGAGAGAGAGGTTGCCGAAGCTTTTTGACCTCTCCTCTGTCCAGAGTAAACGACAAACAGGGCAGATGTTTGACGAAAATCTTTAGTAGCCTGTAAGTAAAACTTCAAGGCACGGACTACGTCCAGATTATGCAAAATATGTTCCTTCTTTGAAGAAGGATTAGGACACAATGATGGAACAACAATCTCTTGATTGATATTCCTGTTAGAAACCACCTTACGTAAAAACCCAGGTTTGGTACGCAGAACTACCTTGTCTGAATGAAAAATCAGATAAGGAGAATCACAATGTAAGGCAGATAACTCAGAGACTCTTCGAGCCGAGGAATTAGCCATCAAAAACAGAACTTTCCAAGATAAAAGTTTAATATCAATGGAATGAAGGGGTTCAAACTCCCTGAAGAACTTTAAGAACCAAGTTTAAGCTCCACGGGGGAGCAACAGTTTTAAACACAGGCTTAATCCTAACCAAAGCCTGACAAAATGCCTGGATGTCTGGAACTTCTGCCAGACGCTTGTGCAAAAGAATAGACAGAGCAGAGATCTGTCCTTTTAAAGAACTAGCTGATAAGCCTTTGTCCAAACCCTCTTGGAGAAAGGACAATATCCTAGGAATCCTAACCTTACTCCATGAGTAACTCTTGGATTCACACCAATAAAGATATTTACGCCATATCTTATGGTAGATTTTCCTGGTGACAGGCTTCCGAGCCTGTATTAAGGTATCAATGACTGACTCGGAGAAGCCACGCCTTGATAGAATCAAGCGTTCAATCTCCATGCAGTCAGTCTCAGAGAAATTAGATTTGGATGATTGAAAGGACCTTGTATTAGAAGGTCCTGCCTCAGAGGCAGAGTCCATGGTGGAAGAGATGACATGTCCACTAGGTCTGCATACCAGGTCCTGCGTGGCCACGCAGGCGCTATCAGAATCACCGATGCTCCCTCCTGTTTGATTTTGGCAATCAGTCGAGGGAGCAGAGGAAACGGTGGAAACACATAGGCCAGGTTGAAGAACCAAGGAGCTGCTAGAACATCTATCAGCGTTGCTCCCGGGTCCCTGGACCTGGATCCGTAACAAGGAAGCTTGGCGTTCTGGCGAGACGCCATGAGATCCAGTTCTGGTTTGCCGCAACGATGGACCAGTTAAGCAAACACCTCCGGATGGAGTTCCCACTCCCCCGGATGAAAAGTCTGACGACTTAGAAAATCCGCCTCCCAGTTCTCTACGCCTGGGATGTGGATCGCTGACAGGTGGCAAGAGTGAGACTCTGCCCAGCGAATTATCTTTGAGACTTCTAACATCGCTAGGGAACTCCTGGTTCCCCCTTGATGGTTGATGTAAGCCACAGTCGTGATGTTGTCCGACTGAAATCTGATGAACCTCAGTGTTGCTAACTGAGGCCAAGCTAGAAGAGCATTGAATATTGCTCTTAACTCCAGAATATTTATTGGGAGGAGTTTCTCCTCCTGAGTCCACGATCCCTGAGCCTTCAGGGAGTTCCAGACTGCGCCCCAACCTAGAAGGCTGGCATCTGTTGTTACAATCGTCCAATCGGGCCTGCGAAAGGTCATACCCTTGGACAGATGGACCCGAGAAAGCCACCAGAGAAGAGAATCTCTGGTCTCTTGATCCAGATTTAGTAGAGGGGACAAATCTGAGTAATCCCCATTCCACTGACTTAGCATGCATAATTGCAGCGGTCTGAGATGCAGGCGCGCAAATGGCACTATGTCCATTGCCGCTACCATTAAGCCGATTACTTCCATGCACTGAGCCACTGACGGGCGTGGAATGGAATGAAGGACACGGCAAGCATTTAGAAGTTTTGATAACCTGGACTCCGTCAAGTAAATTTTCATCTCTACAGAATCTATAAGAGTCCCTAGGAAGGAGACTCTTGTGAGTGGTGATAGAGAACTCTTTTCCACGTTCACTTTCCACCCATGCGACCTCAGAAATGCCAGAAGTATCTCTGTATGAGACTTGGCAATTTGAAAGCTTGACGCCTGTATCAGGATGTCGTCTAGATACGGAGCCACCGCTATGCCTCGCGGTCTTAGAACCGCCAGAAGTGAGCCCAGAACCTTTGTAAAAATTCTCGGGGCAGTGGCCAACCCGAAGGGAAGAGCTACAAATCGGTAATGCCTGTCTAGAAAGGCAAACCTTAGGAACCGATGATGATCTTTGTGAATCGGTATGTGAAGGTAGGCATCCTTTAAGTCCACTGTGGTCATGTACTGACCCTCTTGGATCATGGGTAGGATGGTCCGAATAGTTTCCATTTTGAATGATGGAACTCTGAGGAATTTGTTTAAGATCTTTAGATCCAAGATTGGTCTGAAGGTTCCCTCTTTCTTGGGAACCACAAACAGATTTGAATAAAATCCCTGTCCTTGTTCCATCCGCGGAACTGGATGGATCACTCCCATTACTAGGAGGTCTTGCACACAGCTTAGGAATGCCTCTTTCTTTATCTGGTTTGCTGATAACCTTGAAAGATTAAATCTCCCTTGTGGAGGAGAAGCTTTGAAGTCCAGAAGATATCCCTGAGATATGATCTCCAACGCCCAGGGATCCTGAACATCTCTTGCCCACGCCTGGGCGAAGAGAGAAAGTCTGCCCCCTACTAGATCAGTTTCCGGATAGGGGGCCGTTCCTTCATGCTGTCTTGGGGGCAGCAGCAGGCTTTCTGGCCTGCTTGCCCTTGTTCCAGGACTGGTTAGGTTTCCAGGCCTGTCTGGAATGAGCAACAGTTCCCTCTTGTTTTGAAGCGGAGGAAATTGATGCTGCTCCTGCCTTGAAATTTCGAAAGGCACGAAAATTAGACTGTTTGGCCTTTGATTTGGCCCTGTCCTGAGGAAGGGTATGACCCTTGCCTCCAGTAATGTCAGCAATAATTTCCTTCAAGCCAGGCCCGAATAAGGTCTGCCCCTTGAAAGGAATGTTGAGTAATTTAGACTTTGAAGTCACGTCAGCTGACCAGGATTTAAGCCATAGCGCCCTACGCGCCTGGATGGCGAATCCGGAATTCTTAGCCGTTAGTTTAGTCAAATGAACAATGGCATCAGAAACAAATGAGTTAGCTAGCTTAAGCGTTCTAAGCTTGTCAATAATTTCATTCAATGGAGCTGTCTGGATGGCCTCTTCCAGGGCCTCAAACCAGAATGCCGCCGCAGCAGTGACAGGCGCAATGCATGCAAGGGGCTGTAAAATAAAACCTTGTTGAATAAACATTTTCTTAAGGTAACCCTCCAATTTTTTATCCATTGGATCTGAAAAAGCACAACTGTCCTCAACCGGGATAGTGGTACGCTTTGCTAAAGTAGAAACTGCTCCCTCCACCTTAGGGACCGTCTGCCATAAGTCCCGTGTAGTGGCGTCTATTGGAAAAAAAATTCTAAATATAGGAGGTGGGGAAAAGGGCACACCGGGTCTATCCCACTCCTTGCTAATAATTTCTGTAAGCCTTTTAGGTATAGGAAAAACGTCAGTACACACCGGCACCGCATAGTATCTATCCAGCCTACACAATTTCTCTGGAATTGCAACTGTGTTACAGTCATTCAGAGCAGCTAATACCTCCCCAAGCAATACACAGAGGTTCTCAAGCTTAAATTTAAAATTAGAAATCTCTGAATCAGGTTTCCCCGAGTCAGAGATGTCACCCACAGACCGAAGCTCTCCGTCCTCATGTTCTGCATACTGTGACGCAGTATCAGACATGGCTCTAACAGCATTTGCGCGCTCTGTATCTCTCCTAACCCCAGAGCTATCGCGCTTGCCTCTTAATTCAGGCAATCTAGATAATACCTCTGACAGGGTATTATTCATGATTGCAGCCATGTCCTGCAAGGTAATTGCTATGGGCGTCCCTGATGTAATTGGCGCCATATTAGCGTGCGTCCCCTGAGCGGGAGGCGAAGGGTCTGACACGTGGGGAGAGTTAGTCGGCATAACTTCCCCCTCGACAGAACCCTCTGGTGATAATTCTTTTATAGATAAAGACTGATCTTTACTGTTTAAGGTGAAATCAATACATTTAGTACACATTCTCCTATGGGGCTCCACCATGGCTTTCAAACATAATGAACAAGTAGGTTCCTCTGTGTCAGACATGTTTAAACAGACTAGCAATGAGACTAGCAAGCTTGGAAAACACTTTAAAACAAGTTAACAAGCAATATAAAAAACGTTACTGCGCCTTTAAGAAACACAAATTTTCCCAAATTTTGAAATAACAGTGAAAAAATGCAGTTACACTAACGAAATTTTTACAGTGTATTTAATAAGTTAGCAGAGCATTGCACCCACTTGCAAATGGATGATTAACCCCTTAATACCAAAAACGGAATAACAAATGACAAAAACGTTTTTTAAACAGTCACAACAACTGCCACAGCTCTACTGTGGCTTTTTACCTCCCTCAATACGACTTTTGAAGCCTTTTGAGCCCTTCAGAGAAGTCCTGGATCATGCAGGAAGAAGCTGGATGTCTGTGTCTGTAATTTTTGCTGTGCAAAAAAACGCTAAAATAGGTCCCTCCCACTCATATTACAACAGTGGGAAGCCTCAGGGAACTGTTTCTAGGCAAAATTCAAGCCAGCCATGTGGAAAAAACTAGGCCCCAAAAAGTTTTATCACCAAACATATGTAAAAAACGATTAAACATGCCAGCAAACGTTTTAAAATACACTTTTATAAGAGTATGTATCTCTATTAATAAGCCTGATACCAGTCGCTATCACTGCATTTAAGGCTTTACTTACATTACTTCGGTATCAGCAGCATTTTCTAGCAAATTCCATCCCTAGAAAAATATTTTAACTGCACATACCTTATTACAGGAAAACCTGCATGCTATTCCCCCTCTGAAGTTACCTCACTCCTCAGAATATGTGAGAACAGCAAAGGATCTTAGTTACTTCTGCTAAGATCATAGAAAACGCAGGCAGATTCTTCTTCTAAATACTGCCTGAGATAAACAGTACACTCCGGTACCATTTAAAAATAACAAACTTTTGATTGAAGAAATAAACTAAGTATAAAACACCACAGTCCTCTTACGACCTCCATCTTAGTTGAGAGTTGCAAGAGAATGACTGGATATGGCAGTGAGGGGAGGAGCTATATAGCAGCTCTGCTGTGGGTGATCCTCTTGCAACTTCCTGTTGGGAAGGAGAATATCCCACAAGTAATGGATGATCCATGGACTGGATACACTTAACAAGAGAAATATAAAATAAGGCGAATCACATTGTAACGCTGAAAGCTCAGAAACTCTTCGAGCAGAAGAAATAGCAACTAAAAACAGAACTTTCCAAGATAACAATTTAATATCTATGGAATTCATATTTTCAAACGGAACCCCTCGAAGAACTCGAAGAACTAAATTCAAACTCCAGGGAGGAGTAATTGGTCTAAATAAAGGCTTAATTCTAGATAGAGCCAGACAAAAAGACTGAACATCTGGCACATCTGCCAAACGTTTAAGAAGCAAAAGTGACAAAGCTGCAATTTGTCCCTTTAAAGAACTTGCTGATAACCCTTTCTCCAATCCTTCTTGGAGAAAGGACAGAATCCTGGGAATCCTAACTTTACTCCATGAGTAACCCTTGGATTCACACCAATAAAGATATTTACACCATATCTTATGATATATTTTTCTAGTGACAGGCTTTCGAGCCTGTATCAAAGTATCAATGGAACAATGCAAGCCGTAGGTTGTAAAAGAAAACCCTGATGAATAAATAATTTCTTTAGAAGACCCTCTAACTTTTTATCCATAGGGTCTTTGAAAGCACAACTGTCCTCAATAGGTATAGTTGTACGCTTAGCCAGGGTAGAAATAGCTCCCTCCACCTTAGGGACCGTTTGCCAAGAATCCCGAATGGTGTCTGATATGGGAAACATTTTCTTAAAATTAGGAGGGGGAGAGAACGGTATACCTGGTCTATCCCATTCCTTTTTTACAATTTCCGAAATTCTTTTAGGAACTGGAAAAACATCAGTGTAAGTAGGCACCTCTAGATATTTGTCCATCTTACACAATTTCTCTGGTGGTATCACAATAGTATCACAATCATCCAGAGTCGCTAAACCCTCCCGAAGTAACAGGCGGAGGTGTTCAAGCTTAAAGTTAAAGGACATCACGTTCGAATCTGTCAGAGGTAACACATTTCCTGAGTCTGAAAGTTCTCCCTCAGATAGCAATTCCCTGACCCCCAACTCAGAGCACTGTGAGGGTACATCGGAAATAGCCAATAAAGCATCAGAGGATTCAGTATTCACATTAATACCTGACCTACTGCGTTTACCCTGCAACACTGGTAATTTAGATAATACCTCTGTAAGGGTAGTTGACATAACTGCAGCCATCTCCTGCAGAGTAAAAGAATTAGACGCACTAGAGGTACTTGGCGTCGCTTGTGTGGGCGTTAAAGGTTGTGACACTTGGGGAGAATTGGATGGCATATCCTGATTCTCTTCAGACTGAGAATCCTCCTTAGGCACACTTTCTTTACCTAAAATATGCTTTTTACAATGTAAGGCCCCTTTCAGTACAAGAGGTACACAATGTAAGAGGGGGTTCCACAATGGCTTCCAAACACATAGAGCAATGAGTTTCCTCAATGTCAGACATGTTGAACCGACTAGAAATAACCACAATAGTCGTTAAACACTTTATTTATTGAATTAAACAATTTTTTGAAAAACGTGTACTGCGCCTTTAAGGGATAAAAAAGCGCACAATTTTTTTCCAAACTGTCTAAAAACGTTAAATAACGCTATCTAATTAGCTACACATATACAATAGTGCCAAAAATTATTGCACCCTAAGAGCAAAGGGTAAAATTAACCTCTAAAAGTTTTTTTATTGCAAAAAATGTATTTGATTTCAAAAAACGACCCCTGCACCTCGCTGTGGCGCCTACCTGCCCCCAGGGTACTGCAAAAAGACTCGATAACGATCCGGTTAACAGGACATCAGTTTAGGCCCATCCGGAGCTAATGCCTGCTGCCTTCTTAGCCAGAGTAACTGCGCATCTGAGCGCGCGAAAATAGGCCCCGCCCATCATGGACGACGTTCACCTCAGCCTGTACAACCGCATGGGAAGCGGTTTAGCCATAAGCCATGTGGTCCCCAAAACACAACCTCATAAAACAGCCATATAATTGTTTGTTATCTACAAATAAAAACAAAACCGTAAAGCTGCCTCTCCCAGTGTCTCTCATATATGCTGCAATAAGCCCAGTACTATGTTAATAAATAATACACACAGGTTTTTCAGTAATACCCTCTGTTTCAACAGGTCTACTGCTTACCCCTTCCCTTGCAGGGAAAAAATGTCAGCCAGTTCTGATACACTAAGTCTCCTCAGAAATAAAGGACTGAACATACCTCAATGCTGCTTGTAGCATGAAACTGTTCTCCACACTGAAGATTTCTCTTGTACTACCTTCAGAAGCTCTGTGGGAACCAACATGGATCTTAGTTACATCCGCTAAGATCATCAACCTCAGGGCAGAATTCTTCTTCTATATCCTCCCTGAGGAAAATAGTACTCACCGGTACCATTTAAAATAAAAAAGTTCTTGATTGAAGAAACTAAAACTAACACCTCACTTTACCTCTTCCTAGTACTAAACACAGGCAAAGAGAATGACTGGGGGTGGAGGGATGGGAGGAGCTATATATACAGCTCTGCTGTGGTGCTCTTTGCCACTTCCTGTTAGCAGGAGGATAATATCCAACAAGTAAGGATGAAGTCTGTGGACTTGTCGTATCTTGTAGAAGAAATTAACTTTATTGGGAGTCCTTTGACATGCTAGACATTTTTATGTATAGAATATCCCATTCCCAAGCAAATTCCCATGTGCTTTATTTTTTAAAACATCCACTATGTTTAACTGCTCCAAGGTCACCATTCTCTTTCAAATGAGGGGTCTTGGAGGTTTGTAGCTGCTATGGGAGCTGAGATCGAGCGGTTCGAAGAAAATCCTACATTCAACTCCGTAGCAGCAACACTGAGCTTCCTGGCTCAGCCCCTTTGTGACATTACTGGCACTCCCATGAAGCCTCTGAGTGCTGCCCACTAGGCCACCAACGGAACCACGTTTTAATGGTGATCCCCCTGCATGACAAAAAGGGCTCATCATGCGCATCAACGGGGTTAATGAAAATGCAGCACACAACAGGACAACTTGTATCATACAGTTCAGTTAATCATCTGATATTTTGTAGCAGTGAAATTCAGGTATATTTAATTTGAATATGTTTGATGTTAATCTTTGCCTTCATACACAAATTATTTCAGAGTTTGAGGGGTTAATTGGATCTTTAAAAAAAATTATTCTTTTTTTTATTTAAATAAGATTATTTATTTTTTTTATTTAAAAATCGGATTTTATAAAATAAAATAATGCTATTAAAGTTACATTATAGTCCAAAGGTTATTTATCCTGAATTGGTTTTTTAAAAAAAAATTAATAAATTCACAATTTTATGCTCTCCCAGAGGTTTCGATAAGATTATTTTGGACATTTCTCTATCTAGAAGATATTATCACATATTCTTGCCTTTATAGGGCGAGATTACATATGTGGCGCAGGCTTCAGCGTAACTGCTGAAACCCGCGTTGCTCGTAATTTCCCCTCGCACATCGGGGAATCACATATACGGCGCCAGCAGTTCATAAAGTGCCGTAAGTCGGATAAACTAGTGATGTCCAGAAATGTGGGTAAATAAATTTCTGGAGTCGCCAGTGACTTACGGCACTTTAGAAACTGCCGGCGCCTAAGAAAAATCACCCCAATATCGGAACTAATAATAAATGTATTAACCCCTAAATCCGCCAACCCCAACATTGCAAACTACCTAATAAATGTATTAACCGCAAATCGGTCATTCACCCACATCGCAATCTACCTAATAAATGTATTAACCCCTAATCCACCATTAACCCACATTGCAATAATCCAAATAAATCTATTAACCCCTAATCCGCCAAACCCCCACAAAGCAAATAACTAATTAAATTACTAAGCCCCCTAACCTAACACCCCCTAAATTAACCCCAATTACCTAAATTAAAAAATACTAAATTACACTTAAAATAAAAACGCTAAGATTAAAAAAAAAAAAAATCTAACATTACATAAAATAATAAACCAAAATATCAAAAACAAAAAAATTAAACCTAATCCCTATGAAAATAAAAAAGCCCTCCCCCAAAAAAATAAAAACACCCCCAATCTAATACTAAACTACCAATAGCCCTTTAAAGGGCCTTTTGTAGGGCATTGCCCTAAATTAAACAGCTCTTTTACTTTAAAAAATACTAAGTCCCCCTCTAACAGTAAAGAACCCCCCAAAATAAAAAAAACTAACACTAAAAAATCCTAAACTACCCATTGCCCATTTGTATGGGCATTGCCCTTAAAAGGGAATTCAGCTCTTTTACTGCCCTTAAAAGTGCATTCAGCTCTTTTAAGAGTGCCCAAAAAATCCCTAATCTTAAAACAAAAACAAAAGCCTAAATCTAACCCCCAAATAGGTACTCACTGTTCCTGAGGTTCGGCGGAGAAGGTCCTGTTCCAGGCGGTGAAGTCTTCTTCCAAGCGGCCGACATCATATTCCAAGCGGGGATCTCTCCCTTCTTCATCCAGGACCAAGCCGGCGCAGAGTGGAGATGAGCATGGAGCAGGACCGGTATCCGCGGAGCCATGGAGCGTGGAGGATTTGAACAGCCAATAGGATTTCAGTAGCTCTCATCCTATTGGCTGGTTTAAATTTGAAGAATCAAATAAGCCAATAGCAATGCAAGGGACGCGATATTTAAACGTGTACCTTGAATTCAGTGTACAGCGGCGATCGTACAAAGAGAATTCTCCATGCTTCTTGGCTCCGCGCTCATCTCTGATCCGCGTCGGCTTGGTCCTAGATGGAGGAGGAGGTCCCCGCTAGAAAGAAGATGTTGGCCGCTTGGAAGAAGACTTCACCGCCTGGAACAGGACCTTCTCCGCCGGACTTCAGGAACGGTGAGTACCTATTTGGGGTTTAGACTTAGGCTTTTTTTTAATTAATTTATTTTTTTAGATTAGGGATTTATTGGGCACTCTTAAAAGAGCTGAATGCCATTTTAAGGGCAGTAAAAGAGCTGAATGCCCTTTCTTTCATGTAATTGGCAAGAGTCCATGAGCTAGTGACGTATGGGATATACAATCCTACCAGAAGGGGCAAAGTTTCCCAAAACTCAAAATGCCTATAAATACACCCCTCACCACACCCACAATTCAGTTTTACAAACTTTGCCTCCCTATGGAGGTGGTGAAGTAAGTTTGTGCTTGATTTTCTTCTGTGATATGTGCTTCTCGGCATTTTGAAACTCGATTCCTCTCAGAGTACAGTGTTTGTCAGAGGGATGTGAAGGGAGTATCACCTATTGATTCAATGGTTTTCCTCATGGGAAATCTTTTCATATGGTCTCTGTTATCGTCGATCTTTTCAGATCGACGATATACTCTCATATTCCATTACCTCTACTGATACTGTTTCAGTACTGGTTTGGCTATCTGCTATATGTGGATGGGTGTCTTTCGGTAAGTATGTTTTCATTACTTAAGACACTCTCAGCTATGGTTTGGCACTTGTATTAATATAAAGTTTTAAATATATATATTGTACTTTATATTTGCCATGAGTCAGGTTAATGTATATTTCCTTTTGCAGACTATCAGTTTCAAAATTGTGAAACATATTTAGGAAGTTATTTTTTCTTACATGGGGTATAGTCTTTTCTTCAAATTGACTGTTTTTTCATTAAATTTCGCGGGCAAAATTAGGCTCGCAAGGTCGCAAAATGCTGATATTTATTGCGTTATTCTTGGTGCGAGAATTTTTTTGGCACGAAGGTACGTTCGGTGACGCAAATTCGTAATTTCCGGCGTCTTAGTTGACGTCAGGTTTCCTTGCACAAAGTTGCGTCTGCCATGACGTGAGTTGCGTCATTTCCGGATGTTGTTAGCGCCAAAAAAAATCATTTTGCGTTGTGCGTCATACTTGGTGCCAAATAATTTTGTTATTTAAACCCCACTTCCTATATGCCTCTTGCCTTTTTCTATGCTCAGAGGGCTATGCTGTTTGCATTTTTTTCCCATTCCTGAAACTGCCATATAAGGAAATTGATCATTTTGCTTTATATGTTGTTTTTTTCTCTTACATTTGCAAGATGTCTCAATCTGATCCTGTCTCAGAAAAAACTGTTGAAACCCTGCTGCCTGATAACAGTTCTACCAAAGCTAAGTGTATCTGTTGTAAGTTAGCGGAGATTATATCTCCAGCTGTAGTATGTAACAGTTGTCATGATAAACTTTTACATGCAGAGAATGTATCAGTACTAGTACAATGCCTGTTGTTCTTTCAACATCTAATGTACATGATATCCCTGTAAATATAAAAGATTTTATTGCTGATGCGATTCAGAAGGCTTTGTCTGCTATTTCGCCTTCTAATAAACATAAAAGGTCTTTTAAAACTTCTCATAAAGTTGATGAAATTTCAAAATTACCGACAACATACTGAATTATCCTCCCATACGTCACTAGCTTATAGACTCTTGCCAATTACATGAAAGAAAACATAATTTATGTAAGAACTTACCTGATAAATTCATTTCTTTCATATTGGCAAGAGTCCATGAGACCCACCCTTTTTATGGTGGTTATGTTTTTTTGTATAAAGCACAATTATATTTCCAGTTCCTTTTTTTGATGCTTTTTACTCTTTTTTCACCCCACTACTTTCGTACTAGTTTCGTTAAACTGAATTGTGGGTGTGGTGAGGGGTGTATTTATAGGCATTTTGAGGTTTGGGAAACTTTGCCCCTCCTGGTAGGATTGTATATCCCATACGTCACTAGCTCATGGACTCTTGCCAATATGAAAGAAATTAATTTATCAGGTAAGTTGTTACATAAATTATGCCCGTACAAATGCCCCTTTAGGGGCAACGGGTAGTTTAGGATTTTTTAGTGTTAGTTTTTTTTATTTTGGGGGGTTTGGTGGTTGGGGGGAGGGTTACTTTTAGAGGGGGGACTTAGTATTTTTTTTAAGGTAAAAGAGCTGTTTAACTTAGGGCAATGCCCTACAAAAGGCCCTTTTAAGGGCTTTTGGTAGTTTAGTATTAGTATAGGGGGTGTTCTTTATTTTGGGGGGGGGGGGCTTTTTTTATTTTCATAGGGATTAGGTTTAATTTTTTTATTTTTGATCATTTGGTTTATTATTTTATGTAATGTTAGACTTTTTTATTTTTTGCAATCTTAGATTAATTTAATCTTAGGTTTTTTTATTTTTAAGTAATGTTAGCTTTTTTATTTTAATTGTAACTTAGTATTTTTTAATTTAGGTAATTGGGGTTAATTTAGAGGGTGTTAGGTTAGGGGGTTTAGTAATTTAGTTATTTGCGTTGTGGGGGTTTGGCGGATTAGGAGTTAATAGATTTATTAGGATTGTTGTGTGGTTTTGGCGGATTAGGGGTTAATAGTTTTATTAGGTTTATTGCGTTGTGGGTTAATGGCGGATTAGGGGTTAATAGTTTTATTAGGTTTATTGCGATGTGGGTTAATGGCGGATTAGGAGTTAATACATTTATTAGGTTTATTGCGATGTGGGTTAATGGCGGATTAGGAGTTAATATATTTTAATAGTTATTGCAGTGGGGGTTAGCGGTTGACAGGTAGATATATATTGCGCATGCGTTAGTTAATATTTTCAGGCAGTCACGGTGCTCAAATTTTCAGCGTAAGGTTTGCTGCGCCTGCCTATGTTTGGCGAGGTGAAAATGGAGTACCGATTGGTGACGCGGTTTTATGTTAGCTTATGGGAGTAAAAATTGCGGGTGACGGGTGAAATATACGCGCCGCATTTATATGCAACGCCGTATATGTGATACCAAGATAAAGCACAGTTCAGATCAGCACACCAAGGCAATCACCAGTAAATTTTCAAGTTTCCAAGGAGTAGGTGCTCATACCCTCAGGGACCCCCTCCAAGGTCCAATGGTAATAGTGAAGGCAATGAAGGGTGCTACCTTCTTCATTGCCTTCAGTATATGTGATACCAAAACAGCGTAAAAACGGGCGTTGCTCGCAAAATCTTGCCCATTGTAGTTCTTACAATTGTGAATTTGTGTCTGCAGAAATAACATGGCAAAAGTGTTCTAAAATAAAAATACAAAGCTAATAAATACAGGGGCATGAACCCTTTTTGTTACTTGTATTAGCATACAATTTTAAACAACTTTCCAGTCTACTTCAATTATCAAATGTATTCATTCTCTCCTTTGTTGGAGGAGCAGCAATACACTACTGGGAGCTAGCTTAAAACATTGGGTAAGCCAGTGACAAGAGGCATTTATGTGAAGCCACCAATCAGCAGCTAGCTCCCAGTAGTGCTTTGCTGCTCATGAGTCTACCAATGTATGCCTTTCAACTAAGGATAAGAGAATGAAGCAAATGAGATAATAGAAGTACATTGGAAAGTTGTTCTATCTGAATCAAGAAAGTTTAATTTTGACTTTACTGTCCATTACATCCCACTGTTTTTTTGCAATTATATGTACACAGAATAAACCCCTAAGTTTTAAAAAGCTCAATATATAGAAGATTGTTTTGAATGGAATAGATCTGCATAAGGAAGTGTGAGGGGGGAAAGGGCAAGCAGTAAAAATGAAAGTGAAACCTATAATGGATTTATATAGATTTAAATAAACAATTGAAGGTAATTGTTATCATTATAGTATTATTTTTCTTTAGTTATCTAAAACTATTTAAATTGTTATAATTAAAGGGACATTTCAGCCAAAGTTGGAATCTACATGAATGTATTTCACTTTTAAAAGGAAAAAATGCTTCTAATAAAAGCTATAGCCGTTTCAAAAGAGTATTTAAGTATGCACGGTGCACCAGCATTTTAAACACAGTACTTGCTCAGAGAGCCTAAGGTGATTGTACAGTCTGGTAATGATTTGATTTGTTAATTGCTGCCATGATACAAGCCCCACTGGTGCTCTGAGCAGCTGCTGTATTTTAAATGCTGTTGCACTGAGAATATCTAGCTAAGCCTCACATGCACTTGCAGAGAAAAATGTTAATACCAAAACAGTTTTACTAGGCGCATTTTTGCCAATACATGTATATTGCAAATATGTTTCTATTCAAATATGTAATTCATCTATGTGCATTTAAATTTGGACTATAATGTCTCTTTACAGTAATGATTATTTTCTCCTTCCAATAAAATAAAGCTGAAAAGTTGATCAAATATGAATGATTAACCTAATAAACTGGAGATAGCTTCCCTACTTATAATGTCATAAAAAATCTATGTATTTCTAATGGGATTTAACTAAATCGGTCATTTTCTGATATAACTGAAAAAAATAATATGAAAAAGTATTATTCTAAAAATGAAACCTTTATGTAGAAAATCCTGATTTAAAGGGACAATCTACACCAGGGTGTTTATTGTTTAAAAAGATAGATAATTCCTTTATTACCTATTACCCAGTTTTGCATAACCAACACAGTTATAATACACGTTTTACCTCTGTAATCACCTTGTATCTATGCCTCTGCAGACTGCCCCCTTATTTCAGTTATTTTGACAGACTTGCATTTTTGCCAATCAGTGCTGGCTCTTAGGTAACTCCATGTGCATGAGCACAATATTATCTATATGACACACATGAACTAATGCCCTCTAGTGGTGGAAAACTGTCAAAATGCATTCAGAAAAGAGGCAGCCTTCAAGGTCTAAGAAATTAGCATATGAGCCTCCTAGGTTTAGCTTTCAACTAAGAATTACGTTGTTTAGAATAACATGCCCTATCTGAATCATGAAAGTTTATTTTGGACTAGACTGTCCTTTTAAATCGAAACTTACTGATTAGTGATTTAAAGTAGGGTTGCACCGATACTAGTATCGGTGCCGATACCAAGTATTTGCATGAGTACTTGTACTCATGCAAATGCACAGATACTGAAACCGATGCCTCCAATTCCTACCCATACACCATCTTGTGGTGTTTTTCAAACTGCATGTTCCCATTTAATTTTAAGCTGGAGTAGAGACTTAACTAAAAATTGTTCACTTGTGTTCTGCCAATACAAATCTCTGTTATTTTTATTATTGAACGTCAGAGCAGTGCTCCAAAAGCTGCTACATTACAGCTGGAAGCCTACCTGGGATAGATCCCTGTACCTCATTCAGACAAACCCCTGAAGTACTGGGCAGTTAATAAACTGAGATTTAATGGCCCAAAAAATATCTTTCTGACCCATGCAGTAGTGTGAAAAGTGAAACACTGTTCAGCTTAGCATCAAACGTCCTTACTGATAGCAGAAACAGACTTATAGCTGAACATGCAGAGATGCTTCTGTTCCTTAATAAGGACTTGCCACTAACTTTTAAAAAATTATTCTAATTGCTGGATTGCCTGTTATACTGCTAGTTCTCATCTTGCACAATTATGCTCAAAACATACTGTACTCTGGGGAACATCCTGGACTGGGAATAAAAAGCAGCCCTGGAACAATATGAAGACCAGCCCTATTTTCTGTTGAGTCAGTAGAATGCAAATGCCCAATTTTTCTCAAAGGGGATTACTGGGATACTCCTTCCCCAATATTTTTTTCAGAATTAAACTATATTACTTTGTATTAAAGGGACAGTCAAGTCCAAAAAAACTTTCATGATTTAAATAGGGCATGTAGTTTTAAACAACTTTCCAATTTACTTTTATCACCAATTTTGCTTTGTTCTATTGGTATTCTTAACCCCTTAAGGACAAGGCCATTTTTCAATTTTTTTCCCTTAAAGGGACAGTCTAGTCAAAACTAAACTTTCATGATTCAGATAGGGCATGCAATTTTAAACAAGTTTCCAATATAATTTTATCATCAAATTTGCTTTGTTCCCATAGTGGTGTTTTTGAAAAGCTAAACCTAGCTAGGCTCAAACTGATTTCTAAACAGTTGAAAACCGCCTCCTAGCTCAGAGCATTTTGAAAGTTTTTCACAGTTAGACTGTGCTAGTTCACATGTGTCATATAGATAACATTGTGCTCACTCCCGTGAAGTTATTTGGGAGTCTTCTCTGATTGACTACACTGCATGTCTGTCAAAGGCACTTAGATAAGGAGGTTGTCTGCAAAGGCTTAGATACAAGTTAATCACAGAGGTAAAAAGTATATTAATATAACTGTGTTGGTTATGCAAAAACAGGGAATGGGTAATAAAGGGATTATCTATCTTTTTAAATAAAAAAAATGTTGGTGTAGACTGTCACTTTAAGGACCAGGGCTATTTTTACATTTCTGTGGTGTTTGTGTTTAGCTGTAATTTTCCTCTTACTCATTTACTGTACCCACACATATTTTATACCGTTTTTCTCGCCATTAAATGGACTTTCTAAAGATACCATTATTTTCATCGTATAATTTACTATAAAAAAAAAAAAACAGAATTTATGTTTACCTGATAAATTACTTTCTCCAACGGTGTGTCCGGTCCACGGCGTCATCCTTACTTGTGGGATATTCTCTTCCCCAACAGGAAATGGCAAAGAGCCCAGCAAAGCTGGTCACATGATCCCTCCTAGGCTCCGCCTACCCCAGTCATTCGACCGACGTTAAGGAGGAATATTTGCATAGGAGAAACCATATGTTACCGTGGTGACTGTAGTTAAAGAAAATAAATTATCAGACCTGATTAAAAAAACCAGGGCGGGCCGTGGACCGGACACACCGTTGGAGAAAGTAATTTATCAGGTAAACATAAATTCTGTTTTCTCCAACATAGGTGTGTCCGGTCCACGGCGTCATCCTTACTTGTGGGAACCAATACCAAAGCTTTAGGACACGGATGAAGGGAGGGAGCAAATCAGGTCACCTAAATGGAAGGCACCACGGCTTGCAAAACCTTTCTCCCAAAAATAGCCTCAGAAGAAGCAAAAGTATCAAATTTGTAAAATTTAGAAAAAGTGTGCAGTGAAGACCAAGTCGCTGCCTTACATATCTGATCAACAGAAGCCTCGTTCTTGAAGGCCCATGTGGAAGCCACAGCCCTAGTGGAGTGAGCTGTGATTCTTTCAGGAGGCTGCCGTCCGGCAGTCTCATAAGCCAATCGGATAATGCTTTTAATCCAGAAGGAGAGAGAGGTAGAAGTTGCTTTTTGACCTCTCCGTTTACCAGAATAAACAACAAACAAAGACAAAGTTTGTCTGAAATCCTTAGTAGCTGCTAAGTAAAATTTGAGAGCACGAACTACATCCAAGTTGTGCAACAAACGTTCCTTCTTTGAAACTGGATTAGGACACAAAGAAGGCACAACTATCTCCTGGTTAATGTTTTTGTTAGAAACAACTTTTGGAAGAAAACCAGGTTTAGTACGCAAAACCACCTTATCTGCATGGAACACCAGATAAGGAGAAGAACACTGCAGAGCAGATAATTCTGAAACTCTTCTAGCAGAAGAAAATTGCAACCAAAAACAAAACTTTCCAAGATAATAACTTAATATCAACGGAATGTAAGGGTTCAAACGGAACCCCCTGAAGAACTGAAAGAACTAGGTTGAGACTCCAAGGAGGAGTCAAAATTTTGTAAACAGGCTTGATTCTAACCAGAGCCTGAACAAAGGCTAGAACATCTGGCACAGCTGCCAGCTTTTTGTGAAGTAACACAGACAAGGCAGAAATCTGTCCCATCAAGGAACTTGCAGATAATCCTTTTTCCAATCCTTCTCGAAGGAAGGATAGACTCTTAGGAATCTTAACCTTGTCCCAAGGGAATCCTGCAGATTCACACCAACAGATATACCAAATTATGTGGTAAATTTTCTGGTTACAGGCTTTCAGGCCTGAACAAGAGTATTAATAACAGAATCTGAGAACCCTCGCTTTGATAAGATCAAGCGTTCAATCTCCAAGCAGTCAGCTGGAGTGGGTCGAACGGACCTAGAACAAGAAGGTCTCGTCTCAAAGGTAGCTTCCATGGTGGAGCCGATGACATATTCACCAGATCTGCATACCAAGTCCTGCGTGGCCACGCAGGAGCTATCAAAATCACCGACGCCCTCTCCTGATTGATCCTGGCTACCAGCCTGGGGATGAGAGGAAACGGCGGGAACACATAAGCTAGTTTGAAGGTCCAAGGTGCTACTAGTGCATCCACTAGAGCCGCCTTGGGATCCCTGGATCTGTACCCGTAGTAAGGAACTCTGAAGTTCTGACGAGAGGCCATCAGATCCATGTCTGGAATGCCCCACGGTTGAGTGACTTGGGCAAAGATTTCCGGATGGAGTTCCCACTCCCCCGGATGCAATGTCTGACGACTCAGAAAATCCGCTTCCCAATTTTCCACTCCTGGGATGTGGATAGCAGACAGGTGGCAGGAGTGAGACTCCGCCCATAGAATGATTTTGGTCACTTCTTCCATCGCTAGGGAACTCCTTGTTCCCCCCTGATGGTTGATGTATGAACTTGGCCCTCGCTAGCTGAGGCCAAGCTTTGAGAGCATTGAATATCGCTCTCAGATCCAGAATATTTATCGGTAGAAGAGATTCTACCCGAGACCAAAGACCCTGAGCTTTCAGGGATCCCCAGACCGCGCCCCAGCCCATCAGACTGGCGTCGGTCGTGACAATGACCCACTCTGGTCTGCGGAAGGTCATCCCTTGTGACAGGTTGTCCAGGGACAGCCACCAACGGAATGAGTCTCTGGTCCTCTGATTTACTTGTATCTTCGGAGACAAGTCTGAATAGTCCCCATTCCACTGACTGAGCATGAACAGTTGTAATGGTCTTAGATGAATGCGCACAAAAGGAACTATGTCCATTGCCGCTACCATCAAACCTATCTCTTCCATGCACTGCGCTATGGAAGGAAGAGGAACGGAATGAAGTATCCGACAAGAGTCTAGAAGTTTTGTTTTTCTGGCTTCTGTCAGAAAAATCCTCATTTCTAAGGAGTCTATTATAGTTCCCAAGAAGGGAACCCTCGTTGACGGAGATAGAGAACTCTTTTCCACGTTCACTTTCCATCCGTGAGATCTGAGAAAGGCCAGGACAATGTCCGTGTGAGCCTTTACTTGAGGAAGGGACGACGCTCGAATCAGAATGTCGTCCAAGTAAGGTACTACAGCAATGCCCCTTGGTCTTAGCACCGCCAGAAGGGACCCTAGTACCTATGAGAAAATCCTAGGAGCAGTGGCTAATCCGAAAGAAAACAGAATTTATGTTTACCTGATAAATTACTTTCTCCAACGGTGTGTCCGGTCCACGGCGTCATCCTTACTTGTGGGATATTCTCTTCCCCAACAGGAAATGGCAAAGAGCCCAGCAAAGCTGGTCACATGATCCCTCCTAGGCTCCGCCTACCCCAGTCATTCGACCGACGTTAAGGAGGAATATTTGCATAGGAGAAACCATATGGTACCGTGGTGACTGTAGTTAAAGAAAATAAATTATCAGACCTGATTAAAAAACCAGGGCGGGCCGTGGACCGGACACACCGTTGGAGAAAGTAATTTATCAGGTAAACATAAATTCTGTTTTCTCCAACATAGGTGTGTCCGGTCCACGGCGTCATCCTTACTTGTGGGAACCAATACCAAAGCTTTAGGACACGGATGAAGGGAGGGAGCAAATCAGGTCACCTAAATGGAAGGCACCACGGCTTGCAAAACCTTTCTCCCAAAAATAGCCTCAGAAGAAGCAAAAGTATCAAACTTGTAAAATTTGGTAAAAGTGTGCAGTGAAGACCAAGTCGCTGCCCTACATATCTGATCAACAGAAGCCTCGTTCTTGAAGGCCCATGTGGAAGCCACAGCCCTAGTGGAATGAGCTGTGATTCTTTCGGGAGGCTGCCGTCCGGCAGTCTCGTAAGCCAATCTGATGATGCTTTTAATCCAAAAAGAGAGAGAGGTAGAAGTTGCTTTTTGACCTCTCCTTTTACCTGAATAAACAACAAACAAGGAAGATGTTTGTCTAAAATCCTTTGTAGCATCTAAATAGAATTTTAGAGCGCGAACAACATCCAAATTGTGCAACAAACGTTCCTTCTTTGAAACTGGTTTCGGACACAGAGAAGGTACGATAATCTCCTGGTTAATGTTTTTGTTAGAAACAACCTTTGGAAGAAAACCAGGTTTAGTACGTAAAACCACCTTATCTGCATGGAACACCAGATAAGGAGGAGAACACTGCAGAGCAGATAATTCTGAAACTCTTCTAGCAGAAGAAATTGCAACTAAAAACAAAACTTTCCAAGATAATAACTTAATATCAACGGAATGTAAGGGTTCAAACGGAACCCCCTGAAGAACTGAAAGAACTAAATTGAGACTCCAAGGAGGAGTCAAAGGTTTGTAAACAGGCTTGATTCTAACCAGAGCCTGAACAAAGGCTTGAACATCTGGCACAGCTGCCAGCTTTTTGTGAAGTAACACCGACAAGGCAGAAATCTGTCCCTTCAGGGAACTTGCAGATAATCCTTTTTCCAATCCTTCTTGAAGGAAGGATAGAATCCTAGGAATCTTAACCTTGTCCCAAGGGAATCCTTTAGATTCACACCAACAGATATATTTTTTCCAAATTTTGTGGTAAATCTTTCTAGTTACAGGCTTTCTGGCCTGAACAAGAGTATCGATAACAGAATCTGAGAATCCTCGCTTCGATAAAATCAAGCGTTCAATCTCCAAGCAGTCAGCTGGAGTGAAACCAGATTCGGATGTTCGAACGGACCCTGAACAAGAAGGTCCCGTCTCAAAGGTAGCTTCCAAGGTGGAGCCGATGACATATTCACCAGATCTGCATACCAAGTCCTGCGTGGCCACGCAGGAGCTATCAAGATCACCGACGCCCTCTCCTGATTGATCCTGGCTACCAGCCTGGGGATGAGAGGAAATGGCGGGAACACATAAGCTAGTTTGAAGGTCCAAGGTGCTACTAGTGCATCCACTAGAGCCGCCTTGGGATCCCTGGATCTGGCCCCGTAGCAAGGAACTTTGAAGTTCTGACGAGAGGCCATCAGATCCATGTCTGGAATGCCCCACAGGTGAGTGACTTGGGCAAAGATTTCCGGATGGAGTTCCCACTCCCCCGGATGCAATGTCTGACGACTCAGAAAATCCGCTTCCCAATTTTCCACTCCTGGGATGTGGATAGCAGACAGGTGGCAGGAGTGAGACTCCGCCCATAGAATAATTTTGGT
The DNA here is from genome assembly GCF_027579735.1 of Bombina bombina. Classification (NCBI taxonomy): domain Eukaryota; kingdom Metazoa; phylum Chordata; class Amphibia; order Anura; family Bombinatoridae; genus Bombina; species Bombina bombina. The sequence goes on along the minus strand of NC_069499.1, from coordinate 167,573,182 downwards.
CACTTCTTCCATCGCTAGGGAACTCCTTGTTCCCCCCTGATGGTTGATGTACGCAACAGTTGTCATGTTGTCTGATTGAAACCGTATGAACTTGGTCCTCGCTAGCTGAGGCCAAGCCTTGAGAGCATTGAATATCGCTCTCAGTTCCAGAATATTTATCGGTAGAAGAGATTCTTCCCGAGACCAAAGACCCTGAGCTTTCAGGGATCCCCAGACCGCGCCCCAGCCCATCAGACTGGCGTCGGTCGTGACAATGACCCACTCTGGTCTGCGGAATGTCATCCCTTGTGACAGGTTGTCCAGGGACAGCCACCAACGGAGTGAGTCTCTGGTCCTCTGATTTACTTGTATCTTCGGAGACAAGTCTGTATAGTCCCCATTCCACTGACTGAGCATGCACAGTTGTAATGGTCTTAGATGAATGCGCGCAAAAGGAACTATGTCCATTGCCGCTACCATCAACCCGATCACTTCCATGCACTGAGCTATGGAAGGAAGAGGAACGGAATGAAGTATCCGACAAGAGTCTAGAAGTTTTGTTTTTCTGACCTCTGTCAGAAAAATCCTCATTTCTAAGGAGTCTATAATTGTTCCCAAGAAGGGAACCCTTGTTGACGGGGATAGAGAACTCTTTTCCACGTTCACTTTCCAACCGTGAGATCTGAGAAAGGCCAGGACGATGTCCGTGTGAGCCTTTGCTTGAGGAAGGGACGACGCTTGAATCAGAATGTCGTCCAAGTAAGGTACTACCGCAATGCCCCTTGGTCGTAGCACAGCTAGAAGGGACCCTAGTACCTTTGTGAAAATCCTTGGAGCAGTGGCTAATCCGAAAGGAAGCGCCACGAACTGGTAATGTTTGTCCAGGAATGCGAACCTTAGGAACCGATGATGTTCCTTGTGGATAGGAATATGTAGATACGCATCCTTTAAATCCACCGTGGTCATGAATTGACCTTCCTGGATGGAAGGAAGAATAGTTCGAATGGTTTCCATCTTGAACGATGGAACCTTGAGAAACTTGTTTAAGATCTTGAGATCTAAGATTGGTCTGAACGTTCCCTCTTTTTTGGGAACTATGAACAGATTGGAGTAGAACCCCATCCCTTGTTCTCTTAATGGAACAGGATGAATCACTCCCATTTTTAACAGGTCTTCTACACAATGTAAGAACGCCTGTCTTTTTATGTGGTCTGAAGACAACTGAGACCTGTGGAACCTCCCCCTTGGGGGAAGTCCCTTGAATTCCAGAAGATAACCTTGGGAGACTATTTCTAGCGCCCAAGGATCCAGAACATCTCTTGCCCAAGCCTGAGCGAAGAGAGAGAGTCTGCCCCCCACCAGATCCGGTCCCGGATCGGGGGCCAACATTTCATGCTGTCTTGGTAGCAGTGGCAGGTTTCTTGGCCTGCTTTCCCTTGTTCCAGCCTTGCATTGGTCTCCAAGCTGGCTTGGCTTGAGAAGTATTACCCTCTTGCTTAGAGGACGTAGCACTTGGGGCTGGTCCGTTTTTACGAAAGGGACGAAAATTAGGTCTATTTTTTGCCTTGAAAGGCCGATCCTGAGGAAGGGCGTGGCCCTTACCCCCAGTGATATCAGAGATAATCTCTTTCAAGTCAGGGCCAAACAGCGTTTTCCCCTTGAAAGGAATGTTTAGTAGCTTGTTCTTGGAAGACGCATCAGCCGACCAAGATTTCAACCAAAGCGCTCTGCGCGCCACAATAGCAAACCCAGAATTCTTAGCCGCTAACCTAGCCAATTGCAAAGTGGCGTCTAGGGTGAAAGAATTAGCCAATTTGAGAGCATTGATTCTGTCCATAATCTCCTCATAAGGAGGAGAATCACTATCGAGCGTCTTTATCAGCTCATCGAACCAGAAACATGCGGCTGTAGCGACAGGGACAATGCATGAAATTGGTTGTAGAAGGTAACCCTGCTGAACAAACATCTTCTTAAGCAAACCTTCTAATTTTTTATCCATAGGATCTTTGAAAGCACAACTATCCTCTATGGGTATAGTGGTGCGTTTGTTTAAAGTGGAAACCGCTCCCTCGACCTTGGGGACTGTCTGCCATAAGTCCTTTCTGGGGTCGACCATAGGAAACAATTTTTTAAATATGGGGGGAGGGACGAAAGGAATACCGGGCCTTTCCCATTCTTTATTAACAATGTCCGCCACCCGCTTGGGTATAGGAAAAGCTTCTGGGAGCCCCGGCACCTCTAGGAACTTGTCCATTTTACATAGTTTCTCTGGGATGACCAACTTTTCACAATCATCCAGAGTGGATAATACCTCCTTAAGCAGAATGCGGAGATGTTCCAACTTAAATTTAAATGCAATCACATCAGGTTCAGCCTGTTGAGAAATGTTCCCTGAATCAGTAATTTCTCCCTCAGACAAAACCTCCCTGGCCCCATCAGACTGGGTTAGGGGCCCTTCAGAGATATTAATATCAGCGTCGTCATGCTCTTCAGTATCTAAAACAGAGCAGCCACGCTTACGCTGACAAGGGTTCATTTTGGCTAAAATGTTTTTGACAGAATTATCCATTACAGCCGTTAATTGTTGCATAGTAAGGAGTATTGGCGCGCTAGATGTACTAGGGGCCTCCTGAGTGGGCAAGACTCGTGTAGACGAAGGAGGGAATGATGCAGTACCATGCTTACTCCCCTCACTTGAGGAATCATCTTGGGCATCATTGTCATTATCACATAAATCACATTTATTTAAATGAATAGGAATCCTGGCTTCCCCACATTCAGAACACAGTCTATCTGGTAGTTCAGACATGTTAAACAGGCATAAACTTGATAACAAAGTACAAAAACGTTTTAAAATAAAACCGTTACTGTCACTTTAAATTTTAAACTGAACACACTTTATTACTGCAATTGCGAAAAAACATGAAGGAATTGTTCAAAATTCACCAAATTTTCACCACAGTGTCTTAAAGCCTTAAAAGTATTGCACACCAAATTTGGAAGCTTTAACCCTTAAAATAACGGAACCGGAGCCGTTTTAAGCTTTAACCCCTTTACAGTCCCTGGTATCTGCTTTGCTGAGACCCAACCAAGCCCAAAGGGGAATACGATACCAAATGACGCCTTCAGAAAGTCTTTTCTAAGTATCAGAGCTCCTCTCACATGCGACTGCATGCCATGCCTCTCAAAAACAAGTGCGCCACACCGGCGCGAAAATGAGGCTCTGCTTAAGCTTTGGGAAAGCCCCTAAGGAATAAGGTGTCTAATACAGTGCCTGCCGATATTATTATATCAAAATACCCAGATAAAATGATTCCTCAAGGCTAAATATGTGTTAATAATGAATCGATTTAGCCCAGAAACAGTCTACAGTCTTAATAAGCCCTTGTGAAGCCCTTATTTATGATCGTAATAAACATGGCTTACCGGATCCCATAGGGAAAATGACAGCTTCCAGCATTACATCGTCTTGTTAGAATGTGTCATACCTCAAGCAGCAAGAGACTGCACACTGTTCCCCCAACTGAAGTTAATTGCTCTCAACAGTCCTGTGTGGAACAGCCATGGATTTTAGTTACGGTTGCTAAAATCATTTTCCTCATACAAACAGAAATCTTCATCTCTTTTCTGTTTCTGAGTAAATAGTACATACCAGCACTATTTCAAAATAACAAACTCTTGATTGAATAATAAAAAACTACAGTTAAACACTAAAAAACTCTAAGCCATCTCCGTGGAGATGTTGCCTGTACAACGGCAAAGAGAATGACTGGGGTAGGCGGAGCCTAGGAGGGATCATGTGACCAGCTTTGCTGGGCTCTTTGCCATTTCCTGTTGGGGAAGAGAATATCCCACAAGTAAGGATGACGCCGTGGACCGGACACACCTATGTTGGAGAAAACGCCACGAACTGGAAATGCTTGTCCAGGAATGCAAACCTTAGGAACCGATGATGTTCCTTGTGGATAGGAATATGTAGATACGCATCCTTGAAATCCACCTTGGTCATGAATTGACCTTCCTGGATGGAAGGAAGAAGTGTTCGAATGGTTTCCATCTTGAACGATGGAACCTTGAGAAACTTGTTCAAGATCTTGAGATCTAAGATTGGTCTGAACGTTCCCTCTTTTTTGGGAACTATGAACAGATTGGAGTAGAACCCCATCCCTTGTTCTCCTAATGGAACAGGATGAATCACTCCCATTTTTAGCAGGTCTTCTACCCAATGTAAGAATGCCTGTCTTCTTATGTGGTCTGAAGACAACTGAGACCTGTGGAACCTCCCCCTTGGAGGAAGCCCCTTGAACTCCAGAGAATAACCTTGGGAGACTATTTCTAGCGCCCAAGGATCCAGAACATCTCTTGCCCAAGCCTGAGCGAAGAGAGAGAGTCTGCCCCCCACCAGATCCGGTCCCGGATCGGGGGCCCGCATTTCATGCTGTCTTGGTAGCAGTGGCAGGTTTCCTGGCCTGCTTTCCTTTGTTCCAGCCTTGCATAGGTCTCCAGGCTGGATTGGCTTGAGAAGTATTACCTTCCTGCTTAGAGGACGTAGCCCTTGGGGCTGATCCGTTTCTGCGAAAGGGACGAAACTTAGGTTTATTTTTGGTCTTGAAAAGACCTATCCTGAGGAAGGGCGTGGCCCTTGCCCCCAGTGATATCAGAGATAATCTCTTTCAAGTCAGGGCCAAAGAGTGTTTTCCCCTTGAAAGGAATGTCAAGCAATTTGTTCTTGGAAGACGCATCCGCTGCCCAAGATTTTAACCAAAGCGCTCTGCGCCACAATAGCAAACCCAGAATTTTTTCGCCGCTAACCTAGCCAATTGCAAGGTGGCGTCTAGGGTGAAAGAATTAGCCAATTTAAGAGCACGAATTCTGTCCATAATCTCCTCATAAGAAGAAGAATTACTAATAATCGCCTTTCCTAGCTCATCAAACTAGAAACACGCGGCTGCAGTGACAGGGACAATGCATGCAATTGGTTGTAGAAGGGAACCTTGCTGAACAAACATCTTTAGCAGACCTTCTAATTTTTTATCCATAGGATCTTGGAAAGCACAACTATCTTCTATGGGTATAGTGGCGCGCTTGTGTAGAGTAGAAACCGCCCCCTCGACCTTGGGGACTGTCTGCCATCAGTCCTTTCTGGGGTCGACTATAGGAAAACAATTTTATAAATATGGGGGGAGGTACTAAAGGTATACCGGGCCTGTCCCATTCTTTACTAACAATGTACGCCACCCGCTTGGATATAGGAAAAGCTTCGGGGGGCCCCGGGGCCTCTAAGAACTTTTCCATTTTACATAGTGGTTCTGGAATGACCAGATAATCACAATCATCCAAATTGGATAACACCTCCTTAAGCAGAGCGCGGAGATGTTCCAACTTAAATTTAAAAGTAATCACATCAGGTTCAGCTTGTTGAGAAATGTTTCCTGAATCTGAAATTTCTCCCTCAGACAAAACCTCCCTGGCCCCCTCAGACTGGTGTAGGGGCCCTTCAGAAACCATATCATCAGCGTTCTCATGCTCTACAGAATTTTCTAAAACAGAGCAGTCGCGCTTTCGCTGATAAGTGGGCATATTGGCTAAAATGTTTTTGATAGAATTATCCATTACAGCCGTTAAATGTTGCATAGTAAGGAGTATTGGCGCACTAGATGTACTAGGGGCCTCCTGTATGGGCAAGACTGGTATAGACGAAGGAGGGGATGATGCAGTACCATGCTTACTCCCCTCACTTGAGGAATCATCTTGGGCATCATTTTTACTAAATTTATTTTTATGACATAAAATACATATAGTTAAATGAGAAGGAACCTTGGTTTCCCCACAGTCAGAACACAATCTATCTGGAAGTTCAGACATGTTAAACAGGCATAAACTTGATAACAAAGCACAAAAAACGTTTGAAAATAAAACCGTTACTGTCACTTTAAATTTTAAACTAAACACACTTTATTACTGCAATTGCGAAAAAGTATGAAGGAATTGTTCAAAATTCACCAAAATTTCACCACAGTGTCTTAAAGCCTTAAAAGTATTGCACACCAAATTTGGAAGCTTTAACCCTTAAAATAACGGAACCGGAGCCGTTTTTATATTTAACCCCTTTACAGTCCCTGGAATCTGCTTTGCTGAGACCCAACCAAGCCCAAAGGGGAATACGATACCAAATGATGCCTTCAGAAAGACTTTTCTATGTATCAGAGCTCCACACACATGCAGCTTCATGCCATGCTGTCCTCAAAAACAAGTGCGCCATACCGGCGCGAAAATGAGACTCTGACTATGATTAGGGAAAGCCCCTAAAGAATAAGGTGTCTAAAACAGTGCCTGCCGATATAATCATATCAAAATACCCAGAATAAATGATTCCTCAAGGCTAAATATGTGTTAATAATGAATCGATTTAGCCCAGAAAAAGTCTACAGTCTTAATAAGCCCTTGTGAAGCCCTTATTTACTATCTTAATAAACATGGCTTACCGGATCCCATAGGGAAAATGACAGCTTCCAGCATTACATCGTCTTGTTAGAATGTGTCATACCTCAAGCAGTAAGAGACTGCACACTGTTCCCCCAACTGAAGTTAATTGCTCTCAACAGTCCTGTGTGGAACAGCCATGGATTTTAGTTACGGTGCTAAAATCATTTTCCTCATACAAACAGAAATCTTCATCTCTTTTCTGTTTCTGAGTAAATAGTACATACCAGCACTATTTTAAAATAACAAACTCTTGATTGAATAATAAAAACTACAGTTAAACACTAAAAAACTCTAAGCCATCTCCGTGGAGATGTTGCCTGTACAACGGCAAAGAGAATGACTGGGGTAGGCGGAGCCTAGGAGGGATCATGTGACCAGCTTTGCTGGGCTCTTTGCCATTTCCTGTTGGGGAAGAGAATATCCCACAAGTAAGGATGACGCCGTGGACCGGACACACCTATGTTGGAGAAATATGAGGAAATAATCGGAAAAAAACCCACACTTTTTCTAACTTTGACCCCCAAAATCTGTTACACATCTACAACCCACCAAAGAACACCCATGCTAAATAGTTTCTAAATTTTATCCTGAGTTTAGAAATACCCAATGTTTAAATGTTCTTTTTTTTTTTTTTTTGCAAGTTATAGGGCAATAAATACAAGTAGCACTTTGCTATTTCCAAACCACTTTTTTTCAGAATTAGCGCTAGTTTTATTGGGACACTGATATCTTTCAGGAATCCCTGAATATCCCTTGACATGTATATATTTTTTTTAGAAGACATCCCAAAGTATTGATCAAGGCCCATTTTGGTATATTTCATGCCACCATTTCACCACCAAATGCGATCAAATAAAAAAATCGTTAACTTTTTCACAAAATTTTTCACAAACTTTAGGTTTCTTACTGAAATTATTTACAAACAACTTGTGCAATTATGGCATAAATGGTTGTAAATGCTTCTCTGGAATCCCCTTTGTTCAGAAATAGCAGACATATATAGCTTTGGCGTTGCCTTTTGGTAATTAGAAGGCCGCTAAATGCCACTGCGCATCACACGTGTATTATGCCCAGCAGTGAAGGGGTTAATTAGGAAGCATGTAGGGAGCTTCTAGGGTTAATTTTAGCTTTAGTGTAGTAGACAACCCCAAGTATTGATCTAGAACCATCTTGGTATATTTCATGCCACCATTTCACCGCCAAATGCGATCAAATAAAAAAAAAAAGTAACATTTTTCACAATTTTAGGTTTCTCACTGAAATTATTTACAAACAACTTTTGCAAGTATGGCATAAATGGTTGTAAATGCTTCTCTGGGATCCCCTTATATATGGCTTTGGCGTTGTTTTTTGGTAATTATAAGGCTGCTAAATGCCGCTGCGCACCACACATGTATTATGCCCAGCAGTGCAGGGGTTAATTGGGTAGCTTGTATGGAGCTTGCAGGGTTAATTTTAGCTTTAGTGTAGAGATCAGCCTCCCACCTGACACATCACACCCCCTGATCCCTCCCAAACAGCTCTCTTCCCTTCCCCATCACACAATTGTCCCCGCCATCTTAAGTACTGGCAGAAAGTCTGCCAGTACTAAAAATAAAAGGTATATTTTATTTTTTATAGCATATTTACACATGCTGCTGTGTAGGATTCCCCCCAAACTCCCTGATCCCCCCCCCCCCCCCCAACAGCTCTCTAACCCTCCCCCTCTACCTTACTGGGAGCCATCTTGGGTACTGGCAGCTGTCTGTCAGTACCCAGTTTAGAATAAAATATATATATATTTTTTCTGTTGTGTAGCTTCCCCCCCCCCATAGACCAACCCCCCACCCCCTCCCAGATCCCTTAGATAATTTTTTGTTGCTTCCCCCCTTTCTCTTACTTATTGATCAAAACTTTTCTGTAGTGTAGTGGTTCCCACCCGCTCCCTCCCCTCGCATGTGCCCGCCGCGCGCTTCTGACAGCCCCGCCCCCTCACTCTTCTGGACTACATCGATGGCCGCCCATCCACCCACCCACGATTGCGGCCATCAATGCCCGGTGCAGAGAGGGCCACAGAGTGGCTCTCTCTGCATCGGATGGGGGAAAAATGTTATTGCAGGATGCCTCGATATCGAGGCATCACTGCAATAACCAGAAAGTGGCTGGAAGCGATCATGATCGCTTCCAGCCGCTTTAAACCCCTAACGTCGTACAGGGTACGTCGCTGGTCTTTAAAGACCAGTTTGTGCAAGACGTACCCTGTACGACGCGTGTCGTTAAGGGGTTAATTGAAAGCTAAACCTAGGAGGTTCATATGCTAATTTCTTAGACCTTAAAGGCCACCTCTAATCTGAATGCATTTTGACCACTAGAGGGCATTAGTTCATGTGTTTCATATAGATAACTATACTGATTGACTAAAATGCAAATCTGTCAAAAGAACTGAAATAAGGGGGGCAGTTTGCAGAGGCATAGATACAAGGTAATTACAAAGGTAGAACATATATTATTCTAACTGTGTTGGTTATGCAAAACTGGGGAATGGGTAATAAAGGGATAATCTACCTTTTTTAAACAACAAAAATTCTGGTGTTGATTGTCCCTTTAAGTACAAATGTCAGATTGATGAGTTATATAGCACCCTACAACCCAATTGCATCCAGTAATCACCCCTTTAAATTGTAGCTTTCCAGCCCCAGCTGCTGTAGCTGTTATTTATTGTTGTTTTATTATTACTATATGTTATTGTAATATTTTTATTTATAAACATGTTTTGTGAACTTTGTGACAACAAGCACATAAAACTGTTTTGTTATTTCAAAATGTCTTTTGAGATACAGTTAATAATTATAAAGAAGCGATCTTAAATCATTAGTCTGTATTGTGCTTGGTAAACTGTCATGACATTAAAAAAAAGTATCGGTAATTGGTATCGGTGAGTATTTGAAAAAAGTATTGGTACTTGTACTCGGTCTTAAAAAAATGATATTGATGCAACCCTAATTTAAAGGAACATAAAACCCATTTTTTTTCTTTCATGATTAAGATAGAACAAGCGAATTTAAACAATTTTCTAATTTGCTTCATTCTCTTGATATCCTTTACTGAAAAGCATATATAGATAGGCTCAGTATCTGCTAATTGGTGGCTGCACATAGATGCCTCGTGTGATTGTCTCACCCATGTGCATTGCTATTTCTTCAACAAAGGATATCTAAAAAATGAAGCAAATTAGATAAAAGAAGTAAATTGGAATGTTGTTTAAAATTGTATTCTCTATCTGAATTAAAGAATCATTTTGGGTTTGGTGTCCCTTTAAATCATGATTAAAATACATTTGATTTAAATCTAATCCACCTTGGTCTATTGTACACATAAGGACACAGTATTCGTCTCTTTTCTTAGACAGATATATTAGTGTAATAGTGCAACATACGAAGACCCGTGCAAATCCAGATCATTGTGTGTTGCACTATTATACGGATATATCTGGTGCAGTGACACAAATGCCTCTATATACACAAAGGCTCATTTTATCTGTCTGTATACACAAAATATCATTAGAGAGAGCTATTGAAAAACATAAATTATGCTTACCTGATAATTTCATTTCCATCTGTATGGGAAGAGTCAACAGCTGCATTCCTTACTTGTGGGAAATACTGAACCTGGCCACCAGGAGGAGGCAAAGACACCCCAGCCAAAGGCTTAAATACCTCCCCCACTTCCTCATAAACCCAGTCATTCTGCTGAGGGAACAAGGAACAGTAGGAGAAATATCAGGGTGAAAGGTGCCAGAAGAAAAAAATTCAAATTTAGGGCCGCCCATCGGAGAACACGGGCGGGAGCTGTGGACTCTTCCCATACAGATGGAAATGAAATTATCAGGTAAGCATAATTTATGTTTTCCATCTTAATATGGGAAGAGTTCACAGCTGCATTCCTTACTTGTGGGAAACATATACCCAAGCTCTAGAGTACACGGAATGCTAACGGGAGGGAAAAAAAGAGAAGCGGACCGTAATCTGAGTGCACCACAGCCTGCAAAACTGCTTCGGTAGAAGCAAAAACATCAAACTTGTAGAATTTTGGAAAAAGTATGTAAGGAGAACCAGATAACCGCCTTACAAATCTGATCCATAAAGGCCTTATTTTTGAAGGCCCAAGAGGAACCACTGCTCTCGTAGAATGAGCCATAATCCTCAGAGGAGGCTTAAGGGACAGTACACTGTAAAATTGTTTTTATATGAATGTATTTTCAATGACTTCTTATACCAGCTGCAGAGTATAAAATTTTATTAGTGTATATGAAGTAGCTGGTTTTGTGCTTTTAAACCACAGCCTATTACAATGGGTTGAGCTTCAGGTAATATCAGATCTCATTGTTATCACTTTTATGTACACAGACTTGCTTCCTTATCTTATATTTGTCTGGAAAACCAAAGCTCAATACTTAGAAAGAACAATGTAAAATTATCATTTTATTATTTAACTATCATGCCCCCCGCTGAGAGTGTAATCTCTTCTGCTGGCTGTGTTTACTTAGGCTATTCAATAGAATATACTCCAGTATAGAAACTTTCAGTATAGGTTGGGATACATCAGGCTAAATTAGCTATTTCGGGGGCGTGGCCAAGCAGTTAACATGGAAGGACGCATTATCTGCAGCTCACCAGAAAATTTACCGAATCTGCCGAATTTTGCTTTCTAAGGATAGAATCTACAGCAGGGATTCCTGTTAATGGAAGTATGAGCTCAGGACGAGCTGCAGGAACCTATTTTCAGCTATATTAAAGGTCTCTATTTTTCTACTCGAAGGGTACCCGCATGAACTTGGCGTTCCCCCACCCCCCCCGGCCACCTGGGTTAAGGGGCCGTATACAGAGTCTTAAGGGAAGCTCCTATCACACCATCGGATAACACTCTGCCGTAGACCGTTTCCTTACCCTGCCTAACAGCTATGGATCGTGCCCAGAATTTGACGTGGGGGACTCTAGTACAGCTTTTAAGGGATCACTACGGCTGATTAGAGCAGCGTATTGATTCATTCATTGAGAGCCGCAAGTACCCAGAGGCAATGCAATTAACCTCCCCCCTTACAACGAATGTCCTGCCTAACATAACAGTTGCAGCGGAGCGGCAGATTGATCTGACTGAGATACGCAGTAGGAGTGCACATACGGAGGCGATTTTTCTCTTATGTGAGGTAACTGGAGCCGTAACTGCAAAAAGGTCCGCTCAGCAACCGGACTATCATGGGACCATGATGAGACTTGATCAGGGGAAGTCTCAGACACCTGTAAGTAAGAGAAGATCTCAGGGAACATCTACCTATGTGTCAGTATGGCAGCTGGATTTACTGCCCCGGTCCACCCTCACTGAACTACTTGTAGGGCAAAATTGTACAACGGTCCTACTCACAAACGTTGGCTTGAACGTCTCATGTGCTGCAGCCATAGAGAAAACCGGAGTGGGTTAGCTCTGAGAGTTCTGTGAGGGGCTATGTGCTGAATTTCAATGTGGACTTGATTTCACCGATTTTTTGCGCAGCAGCTTAGTTATCTGTGTTCCCTTTTTTTTTTAATGTTATTAGCTACACTTCTGTATTGCTGGACATAACATTGGGCCCCTTATCTTTCATCCAGGTTAATGACGACTTTGCTGTCTGATGTTGTATTTTATATGTACTGGCTCTGAAGACATGCTTATAACTCAAGTTCTTGACACTCTAACCAATTACTACAGTCTCCTTACTATCATATGCTAAAAAAAACCTTGTGGGGGGGGGGGGGGTTGGATCATGGGTTATTCAATTGATTCATGTAAAACAGCTTATCCCTGTATTTTATGGTGCATATCCTAGTAGAATGTAAGTTCTCATATTTGCATACTAGCCTGTTTGAATGTTTTGGGGATATGTAACTGTACATAGTGACAAGAGGGCTTGCCAAAGCTCTAGAGTGCTATTGAGATTTACTCATAGTGGTAAGGAGAGCAGCATTGGTTTCCCAAAGACTGTAGTAGACAGCTTTATAGTTGAACTTCTGAAGATAGAGGTGTAGGTCCTGGGTAAACCCCTATTGCAATGCTATTCTTCTCCTTAAAAGCCCTGGAGCGACTATAGCAGTCTAATAGATCTCCCGGGATTATAAACACCTAGCAATAGTATCTGTATTAAACCTTGTCTCATATGGGAACATTGAGGCACAGTTACCCCTTTATATAATATCCTCTGCTTCTGTACCCTTTACTATCCTCTGTTTATTTGGCAGAGTTAAGTAGTCTCTGCCCTGCTCGGAGAACTCTAGTTTGCTCTCTGAGCCCCACCACAGTGTATGTTGAATTTATATAGCTTTATGTCCTCCCTTTACCCTTTTGTCTTTTTACTTTATTCTTGGACCCACGTGGTCCTTGTGGCATAGGAGGATGAGAGAGTAGTTTAGGTCCATAAGTGACCTATCTTTACTTAAAACCCCCCAGCTTAGTTGGCTTCATTAAGGCCCAAAAGTGGCCTCTACTGTTTTGTTTGAAGACTGGGACAAAAATGAGGGAAGCTTTAGGTTTGCTCCTCTAGCATTGTACCCTGCAATCTGTAACTAGCTACTGAACCTGTTATATGCGAACTTTATGTAATGTAATGTGAGCAAAATATGTGTTTATTTTTCTCCCTCAGTAAAAATAAAAATTTATAAATTAGCTATTTCAAATGCCAAAATAGGGGTAAAGGAGCTACTTGTAAACAATTTAAAACACTCCAGCAGGTAAAATGAATCATTGGGAACAATTTAAAGGGGAGACATTTTTTGGGTGAACTGTCCCTTTATGTCCCGCCGTTTCTATGCTAAACAGATGACACTCCTCAGACAAAAAGATAAGGAAGTCGAAGAGGCCCTCTGACCCCTACGCTTCCCGGAAAAGAGAACAAACAGAGAAAGAGGTTTGTCTAAATTCCTTTGTGGCCCGAATATAGAACTTCAAGGCACAAGCCACATCCAGAAATATGTTGTAAAAGTTCCATCGACGAAGGAGGATTAGGACATAAGAAAGGAACCACAATCTCTTGATTGATGTTGCGAATTGACACAATCTTAGGAAGAAAACCTAACTTGGTTCGTAGAACAGCCTTATCAGCATGAAACACCAGATAAGGAGGGTCGAATTGCAAGGCAGCAATCTCATAGATTCTGCGTGCAGTAGCAATAGCTAGTAGAACAAAAACCTTCCAAGACAACAATTTAATGTCTACTTCATGCATAGGTTCCAACAGAGCCCGTTGCAAAACCTTAAGGACAAGATTTAAACTCCAAGGAGGAGCCTTAGATCTAAACACAGGTGTGATCCCAGCAGAGCCTTAACAAATGGCTGCACATCTGGAAGCTCGGCAAACCTCTTGTGCAGTAACACAGACAGGGCCGAAAATTGTCCCTTCAGGGGACTTGCAGAAAAGCCCTTCTCCAGTTCATCCCGGAGAACAGAATAAGTAGGTCCTCCACACCTTATGATAGATGAGACGAGCAACCAGCTTACAAGCTTGAATGAGAGTAAAAATAACTCTCTCAGAAAACCCTCTCTTGGCTAGGACTAAGCGTTCAATCTCCACGCAGTCAGCCTCAGAATCTAGACATTGATGAACAAAGAGACCTTGGTCAGCAGATCCCATCGACAAGGTAACTTCCACAGAGGAGATGATGACATCCCCACTAGATCCGCAAACCATATCCTTCGCGGCCAAGACGGAGCAGTCAGTATCACTGACACCTGCTGGGCTCGAGCCACTACACTAGGAAGTAGTGGTAACGGTCGGAAAGGATAAATTAGATTGAACCTCCAAGGCACCGCTAATGCATCTGTTAGCTCCGCTTGAGGATCCCGGTACCTCGACCCCTATCTGGGTAGCTTGGTATTGAGACGTTTTAAGATCTTCCTCTTTCAAATCTTTGCAAACACTCGGGATGGAGAGATCATTCTCCCGGATGAAAGGATTGTCTGCTGAGGAAATCCGCTTCCCAGTTGTCCACACCCGGAATGTGGATCGCTGACAGCGAACAAATGTGTGTCTTCCCAAACACCAGAATCCGAGATACTTCCCTCATAGCTAGGGAGCTTCTCGTTCACCCTGATGGTTGATGTAAGTCACGAGGATGTTGTTTGATTGGAATCTGATTAACTGGGACGAACCCAGCAGAGGCCAAGCCTTCAGAGCATTGTATATTGCCTGAAGATCCAAAATGAGATCAGGAGCTTTACCTCCTGAGACCAGATGCCCTGTGCCTTCTTGGCACCCCAAACAGCTCCCCATCCTGACAGATTCGCAACCATATCACAATCACTCAGGGTGGTCTTGAGACGGACGTCCCTCAGGACAAGTGATCCGGACAAAACCACCAAGAGAGCGATTATCCTGATTGGTTGTCCAGAGAAATCTGTTGAGACAGATCCGAATGATCACTGTTCTACTAGTTCAGCATGCACAGTTGCAACAGTCTGAGGTGAAACCTGGCAAAGGAAATTATGTCCAAGCTGGACAGCATGAGACCAATCACCTCTATACACCGAGCCACAGATGGCTTTAAGGAGATCTGGAGGGCAAGACATTTTGAAGCTAGCTTGTAACGTCTCTGGTCTGTATATTCTCATGTCTATGGAGACTATTATAGTACCCAAGAATTCTACCCTGGTACTTGATACGAGAACTCTCTCTAGATTATTTGTCATCCATGGGATCGAATAAGACAAGGGAGATATTCTGAATGGGCCACTCTCCGAAGAATTTCTTTAGCTAGACCAAACGGAAGAGCAATAAACTGAAAGTGCTGGTCCAGGAATCTATCGTGGTCATGAACTACCCCTCTCAAACGAGGGGAAGAATGGACCTTATGGTCTCCATCTTAAACGAGGGGGCATTTAAAAACCTGCTTAAGGACTTTAGGTCCAGAATCTGACGGAAAGTTCCCTCCTTAGGGACCACGAAAAGGTTAGAATAGTGTCCCAAACCTCTCACTGCGATAGGCACCGGGACAATAACCCCTAGAGGACAGATCCCGTACACACCCCAGAAAGGTTTCCCTCCTTTCTAGTCAGGAAGACAGAAGGAATCTGCCCTTGGGTGGCTGAGACTTAAAACCTATCTTGTAACCCTGAGCTATGACCTCCAGGACCCATGGATCCTGCATGTCCCTGAACCAAGTGACTGAAAAGAGCAACATACTGCCCCCTACACGATCCAGAAGAGGACCGGGGACCACCCATTCATGCCGACGTAGACTCGGCGGGCTTCTTGCTCTGTTTGGATTTATTCCCGAACTCAGCCGGCTTCCAAGAGCTCTTGGTTTGCTCTGGCTTAGCGAAGGACTGCTGACATGGGCTTTATCAGAACGAAAATTGTCCCTTAGATTAGTTCATATACTCTTGCGGTAGGAAGGCACCCTTGCCCCCTGTGACCGTGGAGATAATTGAGTCCAGGCCTGGACCAGACAAAATCATTCCTTTAAAGGGAGGGAAGAAGTCTAGACTTAGAAGTCATATCCGCAGACCATGACTTCAGCCAGAGCCCGACGGGCCTGAACAGAAAAAGCTAAAGCCAAAGCATTCAAGCGAATAAACTGCCTAATAGCAGTACAGATAAAAGAATTAACAACCCTCAAGGCCGTAAATCTTTTCTGAGTAACGTCGAGGGGATCCTCCACCCCGATCAAATCCTATAAGGAGTCACACCAGAAGGTAGTTTCTCCAGTAACTGCAGCAACAACCGCCGCTGGTTGAAACCAATATCCCGTATGTTGAAACATCTTTCTTAACAGAGTTTCCATCTTTTATCCATGGGCTCTTCAAACGAAGAACTATCCTCAAGCGGGATAGTAGTACGTTTAGCAAGGGTGAAGATAAAAACATCCCATTTAGGGACGGAACCTCACAACTCCATTGAGAGTCCAGGACCGGGGACAATTTGCCCTGTGACGAAAGGCAAAGAATGACTGGGGTTATGAGGAAGTGGGGGAGGTATTTAAGCCTTTGGCTGGGGTGTCTTTGACTCCTCCTGGTGGCCAGGTTCAGTATTTCCCACAAGTAAGGAATGCAGCTGTGGACTCTTCCCATATTAAGATGGAAAGTAACATTTTAGTACATAATGTACACTGGGAGTATAATTTATGCTGCTTCTTTTTGTTTACATAGCTTTTTAGCCAATAGCCAATACTGCTGTACTGAAACTTTGAGTAAATATGGCAGTATCAACAGGTAAACACAGCTAATTCAAACAACAAAATAAAGCTAAAGGAGCTATTTATAAACAATTTCATTCATTTCATTATGTAACATTGACAATTCAGAAGACATTACAAGGGGAGAAAAAAATTTACAGTACAAAAGATTTAGCACCGGGGTGAGAAAGGTGGCCAGCTTTAGTCTATCAGTATACTGATTTATAAGGAAATATTAATCCATTTTTTGGTGATAGTAGTATAAAGTTTGGAAACACCTATTCAATTTTACAAAAAAAAAATATATACTGAGTTAATTCAGTTGGTGTTCACTGAGAAGCATTTTATATTATGGATAATGGTTAAGGAGATATTTTAGTGAAAAACAAAAAAAAAACGACTGGTCACTTCAAAAATTGTTGTCAGAATCTTAAATTTTTCTTAAAACATTACTTTAATAGCATCAATATATATTAAAGAACAACATACAGCATTGTGCAATAAGTACTCCATTGTGACCTTTCTTCAATTTTAACTTTAACACAGCAAAAATGCAAAAAGACTAACATCTCAAAAATTATTGCTTTAAAAATAAAAAAATATGATTAATCAATAAAAAGTTTTTTGACATTGATATGACCAGCGGTACATTATAAATCCTCAAGACATATAATCTGCAAAACAATATCAAACAGGTGTGAGATGTGGTCTAGCTTTATGCGTGAGGTAAAAATAATTTGTAAAATACAGCTTCTTTAGAACAGGGGAGCCATCTGTCTTGGGTCATCTGGAAGAACACTGATTGAATCCTCTGCTCTTCCACACAACATACAGAGCATGGTGTACTCCTGAAACAAAGCAAACACAGGAAGTGTTACGTCATGTTTAGCTGAGGCCTAGTTTCCGTTGAGGCGGTAAAGTTTTGAAACTCGTAGTAGCATAAAAATTCTCCATAGACTTTAATAAAGATAAATGTATTTACCACCAGTTTCCAAACTTTACCACCTCAATAGAAAGTAGGCCATAGTATGGAGTTGAGAGAGAAGAACACTAAAAACATTGACTTAATATCATCAATAAAGGGCATGTGCAATGTACACTTTCCTATCATTGTGGGCTGTTTTAACTAAGGATTTTAAAACAAATGCTAAACAATTTTTAAACGTTTTATTAAAATGATGCTAAATTCAAAACCTTTATTTTTTGCCATTCCATGTAAAATTTAAAAATATTAGTTTAACTGATGAAAACACACAAAATTTAAAACTTACAGTATATATAACCGCTACTTTGCTACTGCCTACTCCGGCAGCCCTGACACTAAGACTTTTTTTTCCCCTGACGTTTTTGCCGTTGTCCAATCAAAATCGTGGCATTTTGGCATGTTTCAATGTAAAAAAAACAACAACAAAAAAACAGGATCTTTTGCGCATGTGTTACAAACGTCAGGTGGAAAAGATCTTGTTTTGTTTTTTACATCGAAACATGCCAAAAATGCCACGATTTGTATTAGACAAAAGATAAAACGTCAGGTTAAAAAAAAGTCTTAGTGTCGGGGCTGCAGGAGTTACTAAAGTAAGTTTTAAATGTGTGTGTTTTCATCAATGAAAATGAGATACTTACTGCCATACATTCTACATGTTTAGCTACAATATGCAGTTCTATAACTTTTCAAACCCGAATGAGAATTGTTTCTTCAAAAAAAAAACAACAAACACACACTTTTTTGCTTAGTATTTTAAAATAGGAAAATACCCTGCTCTACGTGCTCCTATCCTACAAGGATAAGATGGTTTTCTCCACACCATTGGCAGCAATTCATTTTTGGCAGACCTGGAGCCAGAACTCCTACAATTTTACTTCTAGATCCTTAGTTTTGTAATTATTTTGCATATAACAACATATTTAAAGATTGCATATCCAAGTTTCATATTAAAGGGGCAGTAAACCCTGTTTTTTGCACAAAAAAATTTAAGGAAAAAAAAAATAAGGGCAGTAAACATCTTGAGATTTAGAATATAAAATTTTTAATTATAAATAATAAAACAAATTTGCAGTACACTATCATTAATAATTTAGCCCCTATTCATTTAATTTAAAGGTAAACTAAACACCAAGTGTAAATCTTTTAAAAAACAAAATAGCACCTGGGGCCCGATCCAATATACAGCGCAGGTTTCAGCGTAAGCGCAGAAACCCGCGCCGCCCGTAATTTTACCTTGCACATCGAGGTATTGCATATACGGCGCCGGCATTTCCTAAGTGCCGTAAGTCGGATAAACTAACGATGTCCAGAAATAAGCGTAAATACAAATTTCTGGAGTCGCCAGTGACTTACGGCACTTTAGAAACTGCCGGCGCCTAATAAAAAGTAAAGAAAATAACAAATCTCCCGTAAAAGTCTAACACGCCTCCCAAAAATAAGCCTAAAAAAATAAGCCTAAAAAAAACCCCCTATATCCGCAATCCTCCCCTCTCACTACTAATAATAAATGTATTAATCCCTAGACCAACAACCCCCCACAATATGCCTATTTAAACTATTAACCCCTATATCCGCCATCAAACCCACACCGCAAGTAATCACTAAATTATCAACCTCTAAATCCACCAACATCGCAAACTACTTATTAAAACTATTAACCCTTAATCCGCCATTAACCCACAACACAATACACCTATTAAAGTATTAACCCCTAAACCGCCATAGCCCACAACGCAATACACCTATTAAAGTATTAACCCCTAAACCGCCATAGCCCACAACGCAATTAACCTAACCCCTAACCTAACACCCCCTAAATGAACCAAAATTACCTAATTTACAAAATACTAAAGTTACTCTTAAATTACAAAAAACTAACTTTAAAAATAAACTAGGTATAAATTAAAGGGGCAGTCTAATCAAAATTATGGAGTAGACTGTCCCTTTAAGCTAGAATTACAGAAAATAATAAAATATAAGATTACAGAAAATAAAGAAAATTACAAAATTTTAAAAAAATTACACCTAATCCCTATGAAAATAAAAAAAGCCCCCCCAAAATAAAAACACCCCCTAATCTAATAACCTACCAGTAGCCCTTAAAAGGGCTTTTTGCAGGGCATTGCCCCAAGATAATCAGCTCTTTTGCCAAACAAATACACAAAGCCCCCCCCCAACAATAAAACCCCCCCACCCACCAACCCCCCCCCCCAAAAAAAACTAACACTAAAAAAAGGGCATTCAGCTCTATTGCTGCCCACCCTATCTAAATAAAATAAACCCCCCTAAAACCCCTTAAAAAGTCTAACCCTCAAGTGCTCCTCACCTGTCCTGAAGACCCTGCAGAGAAGGTCCTGTTCCAGGCGGTGAAGTCTTCTTCCAAGCGGCGACCTCTTCTTTCTTCTTCCAGGAACCAGCCGGCGCGAAGCGGAGGGCGGAGTTGAAGACCGATGACCGCGGAGCCATGGAGGATCCTCTTCATACGATCTCTGCCGTACACTGAATAGGAATGCAAGGTACGCGATTAAAAATGGCGTCCCTTGAATTCCTATTGGCTGATTTGAGCCTTCAAATTCAAATCAGCCAATCGGATGAGAGCTACTGAAATCCTATTGGCTGTTCAAATCAGCCAATAGGATAAAAGCTACTGAAATTCTATTGGCTGATTTGAACAGCCAATAGAATTTTAGTAGCTCTCATCCGATTGGCTGATTTGAATTTGAAGGCTCAAATCAGCCAATAGGAATTCAAGGGACGCAATTTTTAATCGAGTACCTTGAATTCCTATTCAGTGTATGGCGGAGATCGTATGAAGAGGATACTCCACACTCCATGGCTCCGCAGTCGCCGGTCTTCAGTTCCAGAGTCGCCGGTCTTCAGCACCGTCCTGCGCCGGCTGGTTCCTGGAAGAAAGAAGAGGTCGCCGCTTGGAAGAAGACTTCACTGCCTGGAACAGGACCTTCTCCGCCGGTCTTCAGGACAGGTGAGGACCACTTGGGGGTTAGACTTAGGTTTTTTTTTGGGGGGGGGGGGGGGGGTTTATTTTATTTAGATAAGGTGGGCAGCAATAGAGTTTTTTTTGGGGGGTAGTTTTACTGTTAGGGGGGGGGGGGCTTTGTGTATTTGTTTGGCAAAAGAGACGATTATCTTGAGGCAATGCCCTTTTAAGGGCTACTGGTAGTTTATTAGATTAGGGGGGGGGCTTTTTTATTTTCATATTTTCATAGGGATTAGGTTTAATTTTTTTTAAATTTTGTAATTTTCTTTATTATTTTCTGTAATTCTAGCTTAAAGGGACAGTCTACTCCATAATTTTGATTAGACTGCCCCTTTAATTTATACTTAGTTTATTTTTAAAGTAGTGTTAGTTTTTTGTAATTTAAGAGTAACTTTAGTATTTTGTAAATTAGGTAATTTTGGTTCATTTAGGGGGTGTTAAGTTGGGGGGGGTTATGTTAGGGGTTAGGTTTATTGCGTTGTGGGCTATGGTGGTTTAGGGGTTAATAGCGGATTAAGGGTTAATAGTTTAAATAGGTAGTTTGCGATGTTGGGGTTGGCGGATTTAGGGGTTAATAGACTTTATTAGTTATTGCGGTGGGGGATTGCGGTTGACAGGTAGATAGACATTGCGCATGTGTTAGGTGTTAGTTTATTTTTGCAGGCATTTTCGGGAGTTACGGTGCTCCCATACTCAGCGCAAGGCTTGCTACGGCTGCCTTTTATGGCGAGGTAAAAATGGAGTAAGATTTCTCCATTTTCGCCACGTAAGTCCTTGCGCTGGATATCTGATACCGATTTACGACGCGGTCCCATGTTAGCTTATGGGAGTAAAAATTGCAGGCGACGGGTGTAATATACGCGCCTAACTTGTATGTTACGCCGTATATGTGATACCGCTTTTGCAGGCGACGCTGCATATTGGATCGAGCCCCAGGTTTGCTGCAATTTCAAACTCCATCTACCATTTGCTTTATCTCGATTAGAAAATTGAGACTGAAGTAAAGACAAAGCAGTCATTATGATAAACTGCAGTTAGGCACTGATATATAGTAGAGTTAGCCCTGAGAAGTCTGCAGTGTATATTTATACTTCTGAGAACTAGAAATCTCATGATTTCTACAGCTAAAAAGACTGTAAGCACGTTGAGATTGTAATATAAAATGTTTAATTATGTGCCGAGAAAAAAAAAAAAAAAAGCTTTGCAAAATTATTATTATCGGTTATTTGTAGAGCCCCAACAGATTCTGCAGCTCTATAAACATAGGCGGTATACAAGGTAGCAATTATTGGGATCAAATGGGTAGAGGGCCCTGCCTAGAGTCGCACTGTTGTAATCAGCTCTTGTGAAAGTGATCTGCAAGCAGTTGGGCTCTTAGGCTTACATTTTAAGGAGGTTCATGGCGGATAGGAATGGAGGATAGGAACTGGTACAAGGAAAAGTTAGTGTAGGTTGTATGCATCCTTGAACAGAAGAGTATTTAGGGAGTGTTTGAAGCTTTCAAAAGTAGGGGAGAGTCTTGTGGAGCGAGGCTTAGGGTTCCACAAGATGGGAGTCAGTCTAGAGAAGTCCTATAAACGGGAATGTAAGGAAGTAACGAGAGTAGGAGGTTGTGAGCAGAGCGAAGGGGACGGGAGGGAGAGTATCTGGAGACAAGGTTGAAGATATAGAGGGGAGTTGTGCAGTTGAGGGCTTTGTATGTCAGAGTCAGAATTTTGTGTTTAATCCTGGAGGAAAAGGAAGCCAGTGAATAGATTGGTAGAGAGGTGCAGCAGATGAAGAGTGACGTATAAGGAAGATGAGCCTGGCAGAGGCATTCATTATGGATTATAAAGGAGCTAGACGGCAGCTAGGGAGACCAGAGAGATGCAATAGTCAAGGCGGGAAAGGATGAGAGAGTGGATTAGAATCTTAGTTGTGTCTTGTGTAAGGAAATGTCTAATTTTAGAAATATTTTTAAGGTGGAAGCGGTAGGAGTTAGCCAAGGCCTGAATGTGAGGAGTGAAAGAAAGATCTGAGTCAAGTGTGACCCCAAGACATTGGGCATGCGGGGTAGGGGTAATGATGGAGTTGTCGACAGTTAGAGAGATAGGGGGTGGAGAATTTAGAAGAAGGGGGGAAAATAAGTAGTTCAGTTTTGGAGAGATTTAGTTTAAAGGGACATTATACACTCATTTTTCTTTGCATGAATGTTTTGTAGATGATCTATTTATATAGCCCATAAAGTTGTTTTTTTAATTTTTTTTTTTATAGTTTTGCTTATTTTTTTTAATAACATTGCTCTGATTTTCAGACTCCTAACCAAGCCCTAAAGTTTTAGGAGAATACCGTCAGATACCTACTCCAGCTTGCTCCTGTTTGTGTAAAGGGTCTTTTCATATGCAAAAGAAGGGAGAGGGGGAATTGTCTTATTTCCCACTTGCAGTGGGCTTTCCAGCTACCTTTTCAACAGAGTTAAACAGAGCTTCTAAGTAAGTATTTAAACAGTTTTATACTTGATTTTTATATTAGTATCTGTGCATCTTATTCTTTATAGTAATGTCCATTAGATGTAGTTATATGAAAATTGGTGTATACTGTCCCTTTAAGGTAGTGAGAGGACATCCAGGAAGAGATGTGAGAAAGACAGTTAGTGACACGGGTTAGCAAGGAAGCAGATAGGTCTGGAGCAGAGATGTAGATTTGAGTGTCGTCGGCATACCAATGATATTGGAACTTGTGGGACTTTATTAGGGAACCTAATGATGAAGTGTAGATTGAGAAGAGAAGGGGACCGAGGACAGAGCCTTGCGGTACCCCAACAGAAAGTGGTAACGGGGAAGAGGAAGCCCCAGAGAAGGCTACACTAAAGTTACGGTTAGACAGGTAGGAAGAGAACCACGAGAGGGCTGTGCCACAAATGCCGAAGGATTGGAGGGCTTGGAGCAAGAGAGGATGGTCAACAGTATCAAAGGCTGGTCGTTGGTAACCTTAACGATTGCTGTCTCTGTGGAGTGATGGAGGGCGAAATCCAGATTGCAGTGGGTTAATAAGGGAGTGTAATGTAACGAAAATGGGATAGGCGTTACATTACACTCCCTTATTAACCCTTTGAGGCAAGACGGAGTAGGGAAAAAGGGCGGTAGTTGGATGGGGAAGTTGGATTGAGACGTTTTTTGAGAATAGGTGTGACCAGTGCATGTTTTAGAGATGAGGGAAATATACCAGTGCTGAGGGAGAGGTTGAAAATGTGTGCGAGTATAGGGGTAAGGGTAGAAGAGAGGGAGGGGAGTAGCTGTGAAGGGATGGGGTTGAGTGGACAGGTAGTGAGTTGAGTGTGCAGTATAAGTGCAGAAACTTCTTCCTCAGTGACAGGGGCGAAAGAGCTAAATATATGGCTATGTGGGTTTTGGTTAATTGCAAGCTTTTGAGAGGGTGAGAGGCCGGAAGCATGCTGAGAGGTAATTTAGTTTCTGATGGAATCGATTTTGTTATTGAAGTGGCTGGCAACATTGTTGTATTAGGAGGTGGGAGTGGGCAGAGAAGAGTGTTGAAAGTGGAGAACAGAGGTTTTGGGTTTGAAGAAAGAGTGGAGATAAGAGTAGAGAAGTAGTGTTGCTTATAAAGATTAAGGGCAGAGTAGTAGGGGTTCAAGATGAAGTTGAAGTGAAGAAAGTCAGCTGAACTCAGAGATTTTCTCCAGTGCCTCTCAGTAGTACAGGAGCATCTGCGTAGGTACCGTGTCAGAGGATTATGCCAGGGCTGAGGGTGAGTGTGTGATTTTCGAACAATGGTAGGAAGGGCCAGATTGTCAAGGACAGATGTAAGGGTAGAATTATAGTGGCAGATAGATTGGTCAGGGCAGGAAAAGGAGGAGATAGATGAGAGGAGAGGTTCGAGAGAACTAGCGAGCTGTTGCTGATCTAATGACATAATGCATCTGTGAAGTTTGGTGTGAGGGGTAGAAGGAGGGAGAATTATAGGGAGGGATGAGATGTTGCAAATGAGGAGATGATGGTCAGAAAGAGGAAAAGGGGAGTTTGTGAAGTTTGAAATAGTGCATCGATAGCTTAAGATCAGATCAAGGGAGTGACAATTTTTGTGACTGGGAGAGTCAGTCCATTGTGACAGACCGAAAGAGGAAGTGAGTTGTTTTGCAGAGGAGGCAGTGGGATTGTCAAGAGGGATGTTGAAGTCACCAAGAATGAGGGCAGGGGTGTCTGAGGAAAGGAAATAAGGTAGCCAGGCAGCAAAGTGATCTAGAAACTGAGTTGAGGAGCCAGGGGGCGGTATATTACTGCAACACGTATAGAGAGGGGAGAGAATAGGCGAATCATGTGGGTTTCGAATGAGGAAAATGTGAGGGAAGAGATGGGTTGTATTTGTTGAAAAGGTGTAATGAGAGGAAAGTAAAATACCTACACCACCTCCTTGTCTGTTACCAGACCTAGGAGTATGGCTGAAGTGGAGACCCCCATATGACAATGCAGCAGTGAATGCTGTGTCTAAAAGGAGAGAGCCAAGTTTCTGAGAGGCAGAAGGTTGAGGGAGTGTGAGATAAAAAGGTCACGGATAGAAGTGAGCTTGTGCAAACAGAGCGAGAGTTCCAGAGTGCACAAGTGAAGGGGGTAGTGGCTTTAGATACAAGAATGTGTGTGAGGTTACCAGAGTTTTGATTTCTGAGCCTGTGGAAAGGTACACATGGATGTGCACGGCTAGGAAGTTGTTGGGGGCCAAGATTAGGGGAGTTGTCACCAGCAGCTAATATGAGCAAGAGGGAGAGTGACATGAGGTGAGATGCAGATTTGCAATAATGAGACTGTTTTTGGGATGAGGTGCAGGGGGGAGAGAGAGTGTTTAGGAATAAGTAAAGTTCATGAGTACAATAGTAAGGTACGTTTTAAGGGACAGTATACACCAATTTTCATATAACTGCATGTAATAGACACTACTATAAAGAATAAGATGCACATATACTGATATAAAAATCCAGTATAAAACTGTTTAAAAAAATTACTTAAAAGATCTCAGTTAAGCTCTGTTAAAAAGGTTGTTGGAAAGACACTCCCCCCCCCCCCTTCCCTGCATATGAAAAGACCCTTTACACAAATCAAGCTGGAGCAGGTATCTGTTGGCATTCTCCTAAAACTTTGGGGCTTGGTTAGGAGTCTCAAAATCAGAGCAATATTATTTAAAAAATAAGCAAAACTAAACATTCAAAACAACAATAACTTTATGGGCTATATAAATAGATCATCTACAAAACATTTAGGCAAAGAAGAAAATGTGTATAATGTCCCCTTAAGAGAGATGGGCTAATGAACAGAGCAGGTGGTGAGGGGGAAGGAGTAATTGAGTAAAGTAGTTTGTTATAGGAGGCAAGAGGTAGCAAAAAGGAATATAAATATATTGAGCATTTTTACAAAAGTGGAAGTCAAACACAGAAAAAACAATTACAGCAGCACTTACATAAGGAAACAATGAGATACTTAAAACACAAAATTACAAAAGGGTACATGCCTTGTGTCTTGCCCCTTGTCCAATTCTTGTATAATTCTTATCTTAATGCCTCACTTATAAAATGTTCACTTAAAAAATGTGAACATGTGCTATTGTGACAATGCACACTACCCAGGCAATGCACCCCTAGTGCAATGCACAGCCCAAGCTAGTGTTAAAGAGACAGTTTACTCAAAAATGTTCTCCCCTTTAATTTGTTCCCAATGATCCACTTTACCTGCTGGAGAGTATTAAACTATTTACAAGTATTTCTATTAACCTTATATTGGCATTTGAATTAGTTTATTTAGCCTGTGGTATCCCCACCTATCCTGAAAGATTTTGGCCTCAAGGCCTAGCTATGTAATCACAGCCAGTAGAAGAAATTACACTCCCAGTGGTTTATAGAAGAGATAAGGTAATAAAATGTTAATTTTTCATTGTTCAAGTATTGGTCATTGGTTTATGGACATATATAAGATAAAGAAGCCGGTATATGTACATAATGTGATAAAGTAATGAGATCTGATTATGCCTACAAGCTCAACCCATTTTATTAGGTTGTGGCTTCAAAATACAAAATCAGCCTTAAAAACAAATCTCATACATTTTATACTCTGCAGCTGGTACAAAAAAAGTAACTAGAAACACAATAAGGGAAAAACAATTTTATAGTATACTGTCCCTTTAAATATATAGGCAGGGCAGTCAAGCTGGGTCCACTGAATTACTTAATTGCTAAGTCAAAAGACAATTTAAAAGGCCAATTGAAAGTTAGATTCTGGTCAGGTCGAGATAAGTTAAGATAAACAAGACAGTAAAATTTTGAGGAGGTGCGAGCTATGGCATTTATCAGCTATAAATTTAAGAATAGCAAGTATTGATAAGGATTGAACATCACATGTCAATTAACAAAACATTAGAAGTAAGACATTGGGATAACATTACAATAAATGCAGGACTAAATTAAAACCTAAAATCAATTTCTCAATATACATATACACATACCAAAAGAGAGTTGCAGGAGAGAGCACTAGAATGCAGTGAATAGGTTGCAGATGAGCAGGGATACTATTCACGTACCAAAAGAGAGTTACAGGAGAGGAGAGAGCACTAGAATGCAGCGAATAGGTTGCAGATGAACAGGGATTCTATTCACGTACCAAAAGATAGTTACAGGAGGAGAGAGAGCACTAGAATGCAGTGAATAGGTTGCAGATGAGCAGGGATTCTATTCACGTGCCAAAAGAGAGTTACAGGAGAGGAGAGAGCACTAGAATGCAATATACTTTATTTGCCCATTTTCCAATAATTTGTCTGAATATTGTGGGTTTTCCGCACTGCAAATTTCACAATTCTAACCCAGTCCTTAACTGGTTTCAGGAGGGTTGATCAGATAAAAACAGCACAAAGAAAAATAAATGGATGTTTTGGTAACGAAATGACAGTGACAAGCCTAGTCTAGTAACACACAGGAAATGCCTCCTCCATAAAGTGGGTGAAGTTTGGCTATTGAAAAACAAAAACAGCAGCAAACAAGATGACAATGTGTGTGTATATATCTATCTATCTCGGATGGGTGCCATATTATATCATTTTCTGATATCCAAATTAGCATAATTTAAAATAAATGTATGCAATGATAATGTGTGCAATAACAATTTAACAAGTTTAATATTAGCTCATTTTAGCTTAATTTAATTACATTCCAGCAGGAAAAATGGATCATTGTGAAAAAATTAAAGGGGAGAAAATGTTTGGGTAGACTGTCCCTTTAATTGCTTTGAGCAC
Organism: Bombina bombina; assembly: GCF_027579735.1. Classification (NCBI taxonomy): domain Eukaryota; kingdom Metazoa; phylum Chordata; class Amphibia; order Anura; family Bombinatoridae; genus Bombina; species Bombina bombina. Next base: position 167,545,287 of record NC_069499.1, on the reverse strand, counting down.
ATTTATATGCACCATGTCCCACAGAGACACAATGGCCTTGCCTCTGGCACAGGTTTTAAACACATACCAAGTCTTCACAGCAACACAGCAGAGCAAGGTTTTTCATTATTCAGACAGGACTTTTAATTTAATCAACTTTCCAATTTACCGTTATCATCAAATTTGCTTTTTTCTCTTTGTTTTCTTAGTTTAAACTAAACATAGGTAGGCTCATATGCTAATTTCTAAGCCTTTGAGGGCTGCCTCTTATCACAGTCTTTTTAAATCTCTTTTCAACACAAAGAGACAGAAAATACACGTGGGCCATATAGATAACACTGTGTTCAGGCACAGGGGGTTATTTAAGATTTAGCACAAATCAATGCTAAATTTAAGACAATAAATAATAAACAGTCAGAGTCATGTGATCAGGGGGCTGGAAGAAGGTTCCTAGATACAAGGTAATCACAGAGGTAAAAAAGTATATTAATATAACTGTGTTGGTTATGCAAAGCTGGGGAATGGGTAATAAAGGGATTATCTATCTTTTGAAACAATAACAATTCTATGGTAAACTGTCCCTTTAATGTAAACAGGTGAAAGACAAGATGATTGTGATTAGGGCTGCATGATTAATCGCGGATGCGGTTTTAAACCGTGATTAATCGCCGCGGTTTTAAAACCGCGAGAGTACGCAATACATTTTTTTTTTTTTTTAAATCTTCAGCTTGAGAGGCGGACCAGTGTGCGGCCATGGGCGGACCTGAGAATGGCCACGAAACGGCCATTTTGGAAGAGATTGAAGAGTGTGTGGGAGTCATCTGAGAGTGATGTGGCGGTGGTGAAGGGTTGGTGTGGCGGTGGGACAGCTCAAAGTTGTGAGCAATAAAGTGAATATTGTAAAAAAAAACTTTAAAGTGCCTTACTTTTTTTTTAAACTTCTGTGACGCATAACATTGAGTTTGATTACATATCACAATAATAAAATATATTTTATTTATAAATGTTCATTAAGGGTTGCTTGTAGGATGTATTGTGAAGTGAATTGTAAAATATAATATATTCAACATGATGTTACCAAAATATATATAAATAATATCTACTGCGTACTGCTCTATCTAGTAGATAGATTATAGAGGATGAATGATATATAGAGTTACTTACTAGATAGATAGATGATAAATACTATATTTATTATTTATATTTATTTAATGTATAATTTAGTTGAGTCAGGTGTAGAAGATAGATCATCAGTCATCAGTAGTAGTACACAGTGGTGCAGTGCACAAGCAGTTTTTTTTATTTTTATATTTTTCCTCTAATTATAAGTGTTATTTTTATGCTCCAAGAGTGTATTGGACATTGAGAAACATGCACAGTAAGATTCTGTAGTGTTAAATAAACGTATTATTGAAAAATTATGGTGTTATAGTAATTTTTAATAAAATCGCGATTAAATCTCAATTGCGGTTTTTATGAAAAATAACGCGATTTCCCGCCCCCCCCCCATATCGCCCAGCCCTAATTGTGATGTAAATATAAGTCTCATATCAGAACAAATCATCGACAAGGAGACATCTTACCTGATAGTCATCTACAACACTAAAAGTATACTCGTGCTTTGCGATAACATGGTGGCAGTTTTTACACATATCTGGAAAACACAAATCAAGCAACAATATTTTTTTAAATTATGGCAAAATAACTATGCATTTTGGCTACTCGTTCTAAAAATCGAAAATCTGCAATAAAATTACATTTAAATAACCCCAAAGACAAATTTCATTCGTTTTTGTAACCCCAAATATTAAAAGGGATTTTGTACTCCAAAAAATCCTATAATGCATTTGAAAGAGCAGCTTTTATAAAAGTAAAAAATATTGTTTGCCTTGAAAAAACTGTTGTTTTCAAATTGAAACTAGTGCTGCAGTATTTGTTTAACTAATCCTCACTGGTTTATAATGACAACTACCACTGCTTTACTGGCTGAAAGGGACATGCCTCTGCAAGTATGACAGAAACATTGGTTTGCTTAGAATAGGAACATGACATTTAAAATACACCAACAAAATTCCATATAGTTTTAACTTCCTTTTTAAGATGAAAAAGAAAATACTGACTGCAATGTCCGTTCATTAGTTCTGTTGCATGTTACACTAATGTAGTGCAATTGTTCTTTTTCTAATATTTTTATGTCTGTTTTTGTATGCATCTAATGCACTGGTTTTCAAACCTGACTTCAGGCCTCCCTAACAGGCCCCAGTTTTGCACAACCAACACTGTTATAGTAATATACTTTTTACCTCTGTGATTTCCTTGTATCTAAGCCTCTGCAGACTGTCCCCTTATCTCAGTTCTTTTGACAGACATGCATTTTAGCCAATCAGTGCCGACTCAAATAACTCCACAGAAGTGAACACGTTATCTATAATGGCACACATGAATTAGCAGAGTCTAATTGTGAAAAATGTAAAAATGCACAGAGATAAGAGGCAGTCTTCAAGGGCTTAGAAATCAGTTTATGCGCTTACCTAGGTTTAGCTTTCAAGAAAGAATACCAAGAGAACAAAGCAAATTTAAAAAGTAAATTGAAAAGCTATTTAAAATTGCATGCCCTATCTGATTCATGAGCGTGAATTGACTGTCCCTTTAAATAAAGTTCCATTACATAACCACAATGCATTGCTGCACCAAAGTAAGACATGGTCAGTAAGCCAATCAGGTATGGCACATGTGCATTTCAGAACTGGCTTGGGAACATGCATGAGATTAAATATTTGTTTATCCCATTTGCTATAATTAAGGAAGTAACATAAAATAGGTATAAAAATTGTAGTACTGAACAAGGAGAGCCAATTAACTAAAAGATACATTTGAAGGTAAAACAAATAGCGCAGGCTAATTATTCACCTTACCACATTTGTGGAATATTTACGTACATTGACAAAAATGTACTAAAACCCCTTCAGTTTGGGGGCCAAGATTATATATTGGTGTTCTAATTTACTCCATCTGACAGGTGATTAAACCTAAAAGTAACTGTTATAGTACTGCACTGCTAGAACTCTCAAATAAAATCCAAAAACACAAATGTTAACAATTTGAGAATTTGGAGATGTTTATAAGTAGAACATCTGTTTAAAGGGATATGAAACCCAAATTTTTTCTTTCATGATTCAGATAGAGCATGCAATTTTAAGCAATATAAAAGTGCCAGTAAACCTAGAAAAGTAAAGTGCCAGTAAACCTGACCGCGCCATTACACTCAACGTAGCTTGCTCCTGCTCTGTCTGACAGCGGGAGCGAGCTACATTGAGTGTAATGGCGTGGTCAGGCCGGGCTGTGACTAGACAGCTGGCCAGATGCGCTCTGAGGGAAAACCCGCTCAGTAGAGCACAGAGTGAAGGTCTGAAAAAAGGAAATTTATTTCTTTCTTTTACGATATGACGAGTCCACGGATTTCATCCTTACTTATGGGATTATGCCTCCTGTTTAGCAGGAAGTGGCAAAGAGCACCACAGCAGTATATATAGTTCCTCCCCTCCCACTCCAGTCATTCGACCGAAGTTAGGAAGAGAAAGGAAAACCCAAAGGTGCAGAGGTGACTGAAGTTTAACAAAAATAAATACCTGTCTTAGAAATGACAGGGTGGGCCGTGGACTCGTCATATTGTAAAAGAAAGAAATTTATCAGGTAAGCATAAATTTCCTTTTCTTTTTCAAGATATGATGAGTCCACGGATTTCATCCTTACTTATGGGATACAATACCAAAGCTATAGGACACAGATGAAAGGGAGGGACAAGACAGGAACCTAAACGGAAGGCCCCAGTGCTTGAAGAACCTTTCTCCCAAAACCAGCCTCAGAAGAAGCAAAAGTATCAAATTTGTAAAATTTGGAAAAAGTATGAAGAGACGACCAAGTTGCAGCCTTGCAAATCTGTTCAACAGAAGCATAGTTTTTAAATGCCCATGAGGAAGCCACAGCCCTAGTAGAATGAGCCGTAATTATGTCAGGAGGCTGCTGTCCAGCAGTCTCATATGCCAGACGGATGATACTCTTCAGCCAAAAAGAAAGAGAGGTAGCCGTAGCTTTCTGACCCCTACGCTTTCCAGAAAAAAATCACAAATAATGAAGATGATTGACGAAATTCCTTAGTCGTCTGCAAGTAAAACTTCAGGGCACGGACCACGTCCAAGTTATGCAACAGACGCTCCTTCTTAGAAGAAGGATTAGGACATAATGAAGGAACAACAATTTCCTGATTAATATTCTTATTAGAAACAACCTTAGGAAGGAAACCAGGTTTGGTACGTAAAACCACCTTGTCAGAATGGAAGGTAAGATAAGGCGAGTCACATTGTAACGCTGAAAGCTCAGAAACTCTACGAGCAGAAGAAATAGCAACCAAAAATAAAACCTTCCAAGATAACAACTTAATATCTATGGAATGCATGGGTTCAAACGGAACCCCTTGAAGAAAATTAAGAACTAAATTCAAACTCCAGGATGGAGCAATTGGTCTAAACACAGGCTTGATTCTGGTTAGAGCCTGACAATAAGACTGAACGTCTGGAACATCTGCCAAACATTTGTGTAGTAAAATTGACAAAGCAGAGATTTGTCCCTTTAAGGAACTTGCTGATAACCCTTTCTCCAATCCTTCTTGGAGAAAAGACAGAATCCTGGGAATCCTAACTCTACTCCATGAGCAGCCCTTGGATTCGCACCAATAAAGATATTTACGCCATATATTATGGTAGATCTTTCTAGTAACAGGATTACGTGCCTGAATCAAAGTATCAATGACCGAATCAGAGAACCCCCGCTTAGATAAAATCAAGCCTTCAATCTCCAAGCAGTCAGTTGCAGAGAAACTAGATTTGGGTGTTGGAACGGTCCCTGAATGAGAAGGTCCTGCCTCAATGGAAGCTTCCACGGCGGCAGAGAGGACATGTCCACGAAATCGGCATACCAAGTCCAGCGAGGCCATGTAGGCGCGATTAGAACTACTGAAGCCCTCTCCTGTTTGATCCGAGAAATCACCCGGGGAAGGAGAGCAAACGGTGGAAACACATAAGCTAGGTTGAACGACCAAGGCACTGCCAAGGCATCTATCAGTTCGGCCTTAGGATCCCTTGACCTTGATCCGTATCTTGGGCGCTTGGCATTCTGACGAGACACCATCAGATCCAATTACGGTCTGCCCCATCTGAGAATCAGGGTGGCAAAGACCTCCGGATGGAGTTCCCACTCCCCCGGATGAAACGTCTGTCTGCTTAAAAAGTCCGCTTCCCAGTTGTCCACTCCTGGGATGTAGATTGCTGACAGATAACAAGAGTGAGCCTCCGCCCACCGAATTATCTTGGATACTTCTGTCATCGCTAAGGAACTTCTTGTTCCTCACTGATGATTGATGTAAGCCACAGTCGTGATGTTGTCCGACTGAAAACGGATGAATTTGGCCGAAGCCAACTGAGGCCAAGCTTGAAGCGCAATGAATATTGCTCTCAATTCCAGAATATTGATTGGAAGTAGAGACTCTGACCAAGTCCACACACCCTGAGCCTTCATGGAATTCCAGACTGCACCCCAACCTAGTAGGCTGGTGTCCGTTGTCACTATCACCCATGAGGGTCTGTGGAAGCACGTCCCTTGGGACAGATGATCCGGCGAAAACCACCAAAGAAGAGAGACTCTTGTCTCCTGATCCAGATCTATCTGAGAAGACAAATTTGCATAATCTCCATTCCACTGCCTGAGCATGTTCAGTTGTAGCGGTCTGAGATGAAAACGAGCAAACAGAATGATGTCCATTGCCGCCACCATCAATCCAATTACCTCCATGCACTGAGCCACTGATGGCTGAGGATTGGACTGAAGGGCTTGGCATGTATTCAGAATCTTTAACTTTTCTTTTCAGGAAGGGAACCCTGGTCTGAGGAATTAAGGAACTCTTTTCTAGATTCACCTTCCACCCGTGAGTCCTCAGAAAGGACAGAACCATGTCTGTATGAGACTGTCAGATGGTAAGACGACGCCTGGATGAGAATATCGTCCAGATAAGGCGCCACTGCAATACCCCGCGGCCTGAGAACCGCCAGAAGGGACCCTAGAACCTTCGTGAAGATCCTGGGTGCTGTGGCCAACCCGAAGGGAAGAGCCACAAACTGAAAATGTTTGTCCAGAAAGGCAAACCTTAGGAACTGATGATGATCCTTGTGGATAGGAATATGAAGGTATGCATCCTTCAAGTCCACGGTAGTCATATATTGACCCTCCTGGATCAATGATAGAATTGTTCGAATAGTCTCCATCTTGAAGGATGGGACTCTGAGAAACTTGTTTAGACTCTTGAGATCTAAAATGGGTCTGAACGTTCCCTCTTTTTTGGGAACCACGAAAAGATTTGCGTAAAACCCCTGCCCCTGTACCAGTATTGGAAAGGGACGAATTACTCCCATAGTAGAGAGGTCTTTTACACAACGTAAGAACGCCTCTCTTTTTATCTGGTCTACAGACAATCGTGAAAGAAGAAACCTCCCCCTTGGGAGAGAATTTTTGAATTCCAGTTGATACCCTTGGGACACGATTTTCAGTGTTCAGGGGTCCTGAACATCTCTTACCCAAGCCTGGGCAAAGAGAGAAAGTCTGCCCCTACTAGATCCGGTCCCGGATCGGGGACCGCCCCTTCATGCTGTCTTGGGAGCAGCAGTTGGCTTCTTGGTTTGTTTACCTTTGTTCCAAGCCTGGTTGGGTCTCCAGACGGCCTTGGCTTGAGCAAAATTCCCTTCCTGTTTAGCGGAAAAAGAAGCGGGGACTCCTTTGAAGTTCCAAAAGGAACGAAAATTATTTTGTTTACCCCTCAGTTTAGTTGCTTTATCCTGAGATAGGAGATGACCCTTACCTCCCGTAATGTCAGAGATGATTTCTTTCAAGTCAGGCCCGAATAGGGTTTTCCCTTTGAAAGGAATAGCCAAAAGCTTTGACTTAGATGACACATCAGCAGACCAAGACTTTAACCATAACGCTCTACGCACTAAAATGGCAAATCCGGCATTCTTAGCTGCCAACTTGGCAATCTGAAAGGGGGTGTCCATAATAAAAGAATTAGCCAGCTTAAGAGCCTTAATTCTATCTAGAATTTCCTCTAAAGGAGTCTCAGTCTTAAGAGACTCTTCTAAGGTGTCAAACCAGAAAGCCGCTGCAGTGGTAACTGGTACAATGCAGGCTGTCGGTTGTAAAAGGAAACCCTGATGAATAAATAACTTTTTTAGAAGACCCTCCAATTTCTTATCCATAGGGTTTTTGAAAGCACAACTGTCCTCAATAGGAATAGTTGTACGCTTAGCCAGGGTAGATATAGGTCCCTCCACCTTATGGACTGTTTGCCAAGAGTCCCGAACAGTGTCAGATATGGGATACATTTTCTTAAAATTAGGAGAAGGTGAGAACGGGATACACGGTCTTTCCCATTCCCGTGTAATAATTTCCGAGATTCTCTTAGGAACCGGAAAAACATCAGAGTAAGCAGGCACCTCTAAGTATTTGTCCATCTTACACAATTTGTCTGGTGGTACCACAATAGAGTCACAGTCATCCAGAGTCGCTAAAACCTCCCGAAGCAACAGGCGGAGGTGTCCAAGCTTAAATCTAAAGGACATGACGTCCGAGTCCGTCTGAGGTAACACACTTCCCGAATCAGAAAGTTCTCCCTCAGACAAAGTTCCCTGACCCCCAAATAAGATCCCTGTGAGGGTACATCGGAAATAGCCAACAAAGCATCAGAGGTCGCAGTATTCAAATTGGCTTCTGTCCTGCTGCGTTTGCCCTGTAACACAGGCAACTTAGATAAAACCTCTGTAAGGGTAGATGACATAACTGCAGCCATATCCTGCAGAGTAAATGAAGTAGACATGGTTGAAGAACCCGGCATCGCTTGGGTGGGCGTTAAAGGTTGCGACGCTTGGGGAGAAAGTAGCGGCATACCCTGATTCTCATCAGTCTGAGAATCATCCTTAGACATATTTGCATTAAAGAAAATCTGCTCTTTACAATGTAAGGCCCTTTCAGTACACGAGGGACAAAAAGTAAGTGGGGGTTCCACAATGGCATCTAAACACATAGAACATGTACTTTCTTGAAGTTCAGACATGTTAAACAGACTAGCAATAGCAATAATAGTCTTTCTCTACTTGATATATTGACCTCTGAAGTCAAAACATATACTCAAAAAAAGACTTTACCTAAAAAGTGTACTGCGCCTTTAAATAATAAAAGCGCAACAATTTTTCTGTTATCTCAAAAAACAACGTTTGCAGCAATAAAAAATGTCCTTATATATCCAAAATAGCTAAACAATATTGCACCGCTTGTTTGGATTAGCTATACAATTTATATCACTTTTATCAGTTATATAAATTTTTTTAACAATTCAGGCCCCTGCACCTCGCCACAGCTCTGCTGCGGCGCCTACCTGCCCCCAGAGTACACCGATTCTGCGAAAGTAGCGATCCTTCGTTTACAAAATTAACTTAGGCCCCCCCGGAGCTTAGGAATTTGCTGCCTATTCAGATGAAATACTGCGCGGCTGAGCGCGCAAAATTAGGCCCCGCCCACCATGGGCGTAACTCGAGCCGTCTTAAAAACCGCATGGGAAGTAAAATAACATGTCGGTCCCAAATAGTGTTAAAGCCATGTGTCCCTCTAACATATGTCCTCAATAAAAAGTGTAACTTATGAAAAGCTGCCATAATAGTCGTTCTTTTCTCAGGCCAGTTATAGAGATATAACAAGATAGCCCTTAGACAGCAACCGCATCTCCCAGCGTCTAGCCCATATTGAATTCACATAATAGAAACATAGCAATCAATATAAAAAGGGAATTCCAGTTCCACCATTTTACATATAGTGCCTACTAATTACCCCTCCCCAGATAGGGAATAATGTCAGCCTGTTCTGATGCATCAAGTCTCCCCAGAAACAAATGACTGAACATACCTCAATGCTGCTTGTAGCATGACACGGTTCTCCACACTGAAGATGTTTCTTTACACTACCTTCAACCGCTCTGTGGGAACCAGCAGGATCTTAGAGAATGTTTTGCTAAGATCATAAACAATCAGGGCAGAAAATAAAATGTCTCCACTCCTCTTGGGAAGTTATTGACGGACAATTTCTCCCTGAGAAAAATAGTACTTACTGGCACCATTTTAAAACAAAAAAACTTCTTGATTGAAGAATCTAAACTAACACCTCACTTTACCTCTTCCTATCACTAACACAGGCAAAGAGAATGACTGGAGTGGGAGGGGAGGAGCTATATATACACAGCTCTGCTGTGGTGCTCTTTGCCACTTCCTGCTAAACAGGAGGCGTAATCCCATAAGTAAGGATGAAATCCGTGGACTCGTCATATCTTGTAAAAGAAACCCTCTTTTTTTAATAAAAAATGCCCGGCAATATTAGGTTACATAAAGCTAGCACTAAAATAATGTTATATAAATCTGCACTATGTGCAGATTTATATAACATTATTTTCTAGGTTTACTGGCACTTTAATAATTTACTCCTATTATCAATTTTTTTTCTTTGGTATCTATTTTAAAAAGCAGAAATGTAAGCTTAGGAGCCAGCCCATTTAAATTAGAAAGTTGCTTACAATTTGCATGCTCTATCTGAATCATGAAAAAAAAAAACTATTGGGTTTCGTATCCCTTTAAAATGACATTACAGGTGAAACTCGAAAAATTAGAATATTGTGTAAAAGTTCATTTATTTCACTAATGCAACTTAAAAGGTGAAACTAAATATATAAGATAGACTCATTACATGCAAAGCAAGATAGTTCAAGCCGTGATTTGTCATAATTTTGATGATTATGGCTTACAGCTCATGAAAACCCCAAATCCACAATCTCAAAAAATTAGAATATTACATGCAATCAATAAAACAAGGATTGTACATACCTGTAGAACAATATCGGACCTCTGAAAAGTATAAGCATGCATACTGTATGTACTCAGTACTTGGTTTGGGCCCCTTTTGCAGTAATTACTGCCTCAATGCGGCGTGGCATGGAAGCCATCAGCCTGTGGCACTGCTGAGGTGTTATGGAAGACCAGGATGCTTCAATAGCGGCCTTCAGCTCTTCTGCATTGTTCGGTCTCATGTCCCTCATCTTTTTCTTGGCAATGCCCCATAGATTCTCTATGGGGTTCAGGTCAGGCGATTTTGCTGGCCAATCAAGCACAGTAATCCCATAGTCATTGAACCAGGTTTTGGTGCTTTTGGCAGTGTGGGCAGGTGCCAATTCCTGCTGGAAAATGAAGTCAGCATCCCCATAGAGCTCGTCTGCGGAAGGAAGCATGAAGTGCTCCAAAATCTCCTGGTAGATGGCGGCGTTGACCTTCGACTTAATGAAGCACAGTGAACCATCACCAGCAGATGACATGGCTCCCAAAATCAATAGACTGTGGAAACTTCACACTGGACTTCAAGCATCTTGCAGTGTGTGCCTCTCCATTCTTCCTCCATACTCTGGGTCCTTGGTTTCCAAATGAGATGCAAAATTTGCTCTCATCAGAAAAGTGGACTTTGGACCACTGAGCAACAGATCAAATCTGTTTTTCTTTAGCCCAGGTAAGACGCTTATAACGTTGTTTGCTCTTCAGGAGTGGCTTGACAAGAGGAATACGACATTTTAAGTCCATGTCTAGGATCAGTCTGTGTGTGGTGGCTCTTGTGAAAGTCCCCAACACTTTTGAATGGCCTTTTCCTGACAATCCTCTCCAGGCTGCAGTCATCCCTGCTGCTTGTGCACCTTTTTCTTCCACACTTTTCCCTTCCACATAACTTTCTATTAATGTGCTATGATACAGCACTTTGGGAACATCCAACTTCTTTTGCAATTACCTTTTGAGGCTTTCCCTCCTTATGGAGGGTGTCAATGATGGTTTTCTGCACTACTGTCAGGTCAGCAGTCTTTCCCATGATTGTGATTCCTACTGAACCAGACAGAGACCATTTAAAGGCTCAGGAACCCTTTGCAGGTGTTATGGCTTAATTAGCTGATTAGAGTGGGACACTTTGAGCCTAGAATATTGCACCTTTTCACAATATTCTAATTTTCTGAGATTGTGGATTTGGGGTTTTCATGAGCTGTAAGCCATAATCATCAGAATTATGACAAATCACGGCTTGAACTATCTTGCTTTGCATGTAATGAGTCTATCTCATATATTAGTTTCACCTTTTAAGTTGCATTAGTGAAATACATGAACTTTTGCACGATATTCTAATTTTTCGAGTTTCACCTGTATATCCTAGATTTTTCTTTGCATAAATGTTTTGTAGAGGGTCCATTTATTTAGCCCATCTGGCGTGTTTTTGTAAAAATGTATAGTTTTGCTTATTTTTAAATAACATTGTGCTGATTTTCAGACTCCTAACCAAGCCCCAAAGTATCAGATGTAGACCCAGGTCTACAGACTCCTGCTGCTCCCGTTTGTCTAATGGGCCTTTTCATATGCAGGGGGGTGTCTGCTCTTCCTGCTTTCTCAGCCTATTTCAGTAGGTGTCCCGGTCTAACTTAATCAACAATGCTAAATTGGGAGTTTCTAAGTATGTTTTTAAAAGGTTTTATACAGGATTTGTGCATCAGTATCAGTGCATATTCTTCTTTATAGTAGTGTCAATTAAATGCAGTTATATGAAAATTGGTGTATACTGTCCCTTTAAGGAGGTCACCATTGAAAAAGCCGGCAGACTTCTGTGAAATGTACATCAGATTTGAGTAAAACCAGGTGTATGTGACGAACTTACAGAATTGTTTGAATGCTCACACTCAAAAAAAGCTCCATCCCGATAAAACAGCACACAGAATACCCCTTGTGTAAAAGACTGGATTACTTTCTTTCAAATGTTATGCCCATATAAGTAGTAGGTAATTTCCATATAAATTACACTCACCTGACTACTATGTGTTTTTCAGGGTGCTCTGAGCTCTGACATAAACCCTAGAATCTAAAAATTATGCACTAAAATGAGCCAAGTAACTCCTCTTTTAAAATACCAATGTAACTTTAGAAGCCAATGAATTATTTTACATTGGAATGTATGCAGAAGAATCCAAAGGTTATGAGCCAGAACTAGAATTTTTTAAAATATAGCTGCAAGCAGCAATAGAGGTGGCCAGCGCATTATTTTTGCAATGCCATATAAGTAGTTATGTCACAAAATAAAGCTATATAACAATTGTTTACAGTTCTAACATAAGCATTTGGAAAAAAAAAACACATTTTCAAAATGTTTGCGTTTTTTAAAATGGCTGCCACACCATATGACCTATGCTTTCAACATGAACAAATGTATCTCCAGGTGACAATATATGGTTATACAGCAAATATCACAGTTTTAACATAAGCGGTTGGAAAGAAAACACAGTTTCAAATTTTTTGCGTAAACCAATATGGCTGCCACAGCTTGTGACTAATTCCTTCAACATGAACAACTGTGACTCTAGGTCACAATATAAGACTGTACAGCAAATTTCACAGTTCTTACATAAGCGTTTGCAGAGAAAATAGACTTTAGAAATTTTCGAGTAAACCAAGATGGCTGCCTGATCGTAAGATATACAGCCTCTATATTATGCACAATAGTACTCACTATAGATGTCAATAAACATGGCAAAAATTAAGCATTTTTTATAAAACGTTTTTTGTTTTATTATGAATTTAAATATATCGTTAAGCAATTTTGAACAATTCAAAATGGCTGCCAAACCACATGACGTATCAACTTCTCTTGAACAAATCTGAATGTAAGTCATAAGATAACTCTATAAACAAAATTTCAAGTCTGTCCCATAAGCAGTTTCGGAGAAGAAGATTTTTATAGTTTTTAAGAATTACGCATACGAAACAAAATGGCCGCCAAGCTATGCAATGTATGGCTTTCAAATTGCACATACTAATGCTCACTATAGACCTCTACAATTTGCAGAAGTTTCATGAAAATTTGCAAATGTTTTATTTCACGAAGGCGACTGCGCAATGCAAATTTTAACTGCAATATTGTCTTTAAGGGTTATGACTATGTGTAATCATGTGTCTATTACACTGTAATATTGTTAAATATTGTAAAACTAATGTATAAAGTGCAAAATTACGCAATTAAATGGAGATAAAAAGGTTAATGTCTCACAGCAGCCATGTTGATTATGGAAAAATCGCAGTTTGAACAAACTTAGTAGAGGACCTTGCAAGGAGCATATGTGCAGAATTGCGCGTCATGGCACTAAGCGGTTTAGGAGAAGAAGATGTTTGAATATTTTCACAAAATGCAAGATGGCTGCCACATCATGTGACCAAGGCACTTCTCTTGAGCAATAGCAATTTCAGGTCATAGTAGCACTAAGCACAGCGAGTTTCAAAGTTTTAACATAAGCAGTTCCAGAGCTAAAGATTTGTAAGCGTTTGTTGAAATTTGTCGCAAAAAGCAATATGGCTGCCAGAGCATGTGACCTATGAGTTCTATTTTGCATGAGATGTAGCACAGCAATAGGCTGTACCAGCATACCTGATTTTAAGAGCTTTGCAAAAACAGTTAAGCAGTTATGGGCAATTGAATACAAAGCTTGGCGGAATAAAAAGAATAATAATAATAATAATCCGAACAATAACAATAGGTTGTCCTGCAACTTTGTTGCTGGCCACCTAATAATAGTTCTTAACCTTTGTCAAGACCTCCCTTAATATCAGGTGTGTAACTAAAGGGGTCTCACAGGTCTCAATCGAGACCAAGCCCATACCACTAGGGGCCCATCTGGCCCTGCAAACAGTAGTTATGTCACTACAGAGGGCCTGGTGAGGCCCGAGATCCACCTGCATCATCTACTTGCATAATGTCTGGCTCCTCTGTGTGCCCCTTGTGATAACGGGTTTATAATTTCAGGAAAGTGTTGGATTTGCCTTTATAATATAGTGGTGGGGTTTCCAACATGACTAATAGAATGTTGCTGTACAGAAAAAAAACTGTCACCATATTTGTACAGGAAGGCTCCACGTGCATAGAAGAGGAGGATGCGTCACAGTCACAGCAGTTGGGCTTTATCCTATGTGGCTGCTGGCTCAGATTCTGCTGAATGCAAACAGCCAAAAAGGATGCTGTTAAAAAGGAGGACCTCACCACTGCCTTTGCCCAGGCACCCAGTGAAGTCTAGTCATGCCTCTTCTTAAAACCTACAATTTATATTTATTTATTGCCAAGAGACTCTAAGTTCTAGCACCGCAAAGGCATAAAGAACTAGCAAATAAAGAAAATGCTTACGGTCATAAGTGATGATTTCTTCGCCATCTTCTTCTTCTGTTGCTTTGTTGCCAATGAGCATAAAATCTCGTTTATTGCACTGAGCACAGCTTAAGTAGTTTAGCAAAAATGATCCAGTCTCTAAGCAGGTGTTACCCTGAAAACAGAAAACAATGGAGTTACACATATTGGATTATTATAGATAGAGCCTTGAAATAATTAAAACTGGATTTTTTTTTATTGAAACACAATTAAATCTTTGACTATCACCCGCTGGACACACAAACATTCCATGTTTTAGAGGTACACAGATGGATTAAAGGGACAGTCTACCATAGAATTGTTATTTTTTTAAAAGATAGATAATCCCTTTATTACCCATTCCCCTGTTTTGCATAACCAACATGGTTATATTAATATACTTTTTACCTCTGTGATTACCTTGTATCTAGGAACCTTCTTCCAACCCCCTAATCACATGACTGTTTATTATCTATTGTCTTAAATTTAGCATTGTTTTGTGCTAAAAGTGCCTGAACACAGTGTTATCTATATGGCCCACGTGTACTTTCTGTCTCGTGTTGAAAAGAGATTTAAAAAGCATGAGATGAGAGGTAGCCCTCAAAGGCTTAGAAATTAGCATATGAGTCTACCTATGTTTAGTTTAAACTAAGAATACCAAGAGAAAAAAGCAAATTTGATGATAAAAGTAAATTGGAAAGTTGATTAAAATTAAAAATTCCTGAGGACTTCCGGTGGGCGGGCAGAGAAAGTGGACGCAGCGAGAAAGAGCTCAGTGAACACAGATAGTTTTTCTTCTTAAAATCTGTGTCAAACTAGCCCAAAAAGCTTGCCAACCTTAACAGGTAGTTACCCAAACCTGTTTGGATATCTTTGCAGCAAGGAGCTGATACCAACGGCTCCCCCACCGGAACAGCGCACTTTGGAGTAAGAGAAGCCGCGGCGCTACAGTTGCATAAGCCCCACTGCTCTTAGGAAAACAGCAGGCACTTAGCCCCTCGGGCGACCGAGACAATCGCCAAGGAGATAGAGAAACTCTGAAGTGGGGAGACTCGAATACAGCCCAGAGGGAGATGTCAGTTTGGCGCCACTGCATAAGAGAGGTCTGTACGTTTACCCCACCTACATACTACAGAGCTATGAACTGATCAATATCACACATATAAGCTAAACTATACATCTTGATACCACTTTCTATCTGACTACAAGACTATAAAACAAATTAACTTTAATTGGGCAGTTCGGAGATAAGTTGTTGGCCACGTGGCAAGTAGGCCCGCAGTGAAAACGGAGCAGCATATGACAATCTGGTAGGCCTGTAACTAAAGCGCAATAACAGAGTGGGAGTCATATACCTCAGAGAGAATTTACACACAGAGACCCATAACACGCATAGCAGGTCTAATTGAGGGAGCAGGTACCTAGAGATGACAATCTATGCTATAGCTCTAAATACCACTGAAGGAGATGGAAAGGTTACAGAACTGAGATAAATCCCTCATGCTGCGCTGCACCCTCCGCCATTCAAGCCTCCCCAGTACTTATCACTAAAAAAAAAAAAACACTAGCAACGATAGTTGTGTGGGCCATTTCTCTCTCCCTGGTGCTGACTACCTATTACCTCACCACCTACCTCTTTTTTTTTTTGGGGAATTAGAACATTTAAAGTTGAGCAGACATATAGTGCATGCAGAGGTACTATTCAAGCTTTGTAAAGACCACTGGCACGATGTCTGGCAGACAGAAGAATCAAGATAAAAGGGCCAAAGCTGTGGTGGAAGTCCATGCCGCCGAAGTTGAGGCGACAGAAACAGCAGATGAGGAGGCATCAGAAACCCATCCTATAGTATCCCAAATATCAGCCCTTTTCTTGCCCAAGATAGAGCAATTGCAGACAGGAATGGACTCTTTGTCGTCTGAGTTCAAGTCATTTTCCTCAAGGCTCCAACACATCGAGCCGAGAGTGGGTGATGGAGAAATAAGACAACGCGAAAACTCTAATAAAGTAGCAGCACTGGAGGCCCAGAATAAGATGCTAACTGAAAAACTTGATGATCTTGAAAACCGCTCACGGCGGAACAATCTGCATATTGTGGGTCTGCCAGAATCTGTTCTGAACACCGGCTTGCTAGAATTTGCAGAAAAACTTTTGCCTACCCTCCTAAAATTACGACCTGAGGACATACCGTGTGTGGCAGAAAGAGCCCACAGGATAGGTACCATTAACCAAGACCCTAAGACAGCCAGAGGACCCCGGCAGGTGATGATACGGTACCTTAATTTTCAAGACAAAATCCAAATCTTAAGAGCCTACCGTCAATGTTCTCCTCTGATGTTTGAGGGGAAGAAGATCCTCATCTTCCAGGACTACTCCGCAGAGATTTCTAGGAGAAGGAGGGAGTTCTCTCCTTACTGTAAAACGCTGATAGAAGCAGGGCGCTCTGTGTCCTTACTGTTTCCAGCTAAACTCAAGCTCCAGACCCAGCAGGGTGTTAAGTTTTTCGATGATCCTAGACATCTACAGAAATTCCTGAGGATTGAACAAGAATTGACAGCCAAGGAAACCTGAGGAAGTGGTGACTATAGTTCAAGGGACTGGAAAAGTGTTCTGCTCATTGAGGTGAACTGGGGGGGGGGGGGGGGGAGTTCAGAACAATTGGCTTGTGGGGGCTCCCATCTATCCTGAGCCACAACAACTAAGAGGTGGTGTAGGGGTGGACTTACCTCACGCCCATCTTGCTCCAGTTAAAGGTTATCTTTGGGTTGTTAAAAATTATAGCAATGATGTTTTTCTTTTAATGTGGTTATTTTGAATCATTGTTCTGACCTACACTGCAAACATATCCCTCAAGACTTGCCTTTGCAGGGTTTTCACCGAAGGGGTAAGAATAAAGCTTAGGAGATATAGTTAACCAGTTAGTTTGAATGCCTATCCCCCCTTACTGTGAGAGTCAGGTTTGTAATATGTAAAGGCCTGCCCTGATCCAGGGGTAGCTCACTTACTTTCTGAAGTATAGCTACCCATAATACTAGTCCTACCCTGAGGATGGGCTGAGAGGGACATACACCCCAAACAATAAGTTGGCCTAGGATTGAGAGAACATTTCTGACTTTATATAGCGAGGGTTGACAGACCCACAGAATTAACCCCAATTGTTCAATCACAGGTGGCGGAGTGGGTCGAGATGGTAGGGAGAGAGCTAATATCATACCAGACTTAATCACACGTAGGAGGTAGAGTGTAGTGCAGCAGTGAGTTAATTCTCATTAAGTTACTGATTTCGAAACTGAGAAGTTAGGACGATGTGTAAGTTAGTGGGGACTTGTTTCCTTCCCTATTTGTTAATTTTTTCATTTGTAATATGCTTAACTGTGTTGTTTTTCTCTCTAATTAGCTGGTGTGGTACCCCCCTCCCTCCCCGGGACTCTCTGACTTTGGAAAATGTTTCTAATCTGGGATCTGGTGGTAAGACTACAACACAACTCCACAAATCCTCCACACACATTGAGTTACTAGATTTATTTGCGGGTAACCATTTAGGAGACATTACACTCACGGAACCAAATTGGGATAATGCATAACCTAAACATTATGAGCTGGAATGTGGGTGGCGTAACATCCCCGCAAAAGCGTAGATCGATCTTGCGCTACCTACACTCAAGAAAAGTTGATATAGCAATACTGGAGGAGACACACTTATCGAAATTAGAACACGAAAAATTGAAGCAGGGTTGGGTGGGGGAGGTTGTGTACACCCCATATGAATCCAAACGAGCCAGGGGTGTAGCTGTGTTATTTAGGAAAAATCTTACAATATCACAAAGACACTATTAGACCAAGAGGGGAGATTTATAATGCTCCAATTAGAGATCCAGGGACTGTCATTTACTTTGGTAGGGGTATATGGACCACAACGACAGAAGCAATGCTTTTGGAGGGAGTTACAAGCTAAGTTAATTCAATTCACGACATTGCCCTCCATTATTGGGGGAGACTTTAACATTGCTCCCCAAGTCCCAGCAGACAGATTCCACAACCCAAATAGGAAGGCACACACCCCCCAAAGCTTTAGAAACTCCAAAAAAGAATCCTTAGTAATTCACACTTTCAGAAAGGCTCTGGATCTACAAGATATCTGGAGAGCCAGACACCCAGAGCAAAGAGACTTCACCTGCATGTCACTAGGAAAAGATACTATGGCCAGACTTGACTACTTTTTAATATCTACAGAGCTTTGCCCCAGAGTGGAAAACGTTGAGATAGACCCAATAACAATTTCAGATCATGCTCCGATAGGGGTTAAGATCCAGGTTGGCCCCACCCAGAGGAAGACTAACAGATGGGTATTTCCAACATATTTATGTAAAGACCCCAACTTTTATAGACATATCCTGGGAGAGTGGCTAGCGTATGTAGCAACTAATGAAGCGCATGTTGATAATCCTCTACTGTTCTGGGAGACAGCTAAAGCTGTCTTGAGAGGAGTCATCTCGGCTTATGCCGCAAACATAAAAAAAAAAAGAGTAAGGCCCAATCAGAGCTCCTGTTAGCGCAGATTTTAAATGCTAGAAATAAATACCTCAGAAACCCCACTCCCGTTAATAGACTCAAATATAAAGAAATTAAACGAACAAGAGATGACTACATACTTCAACAAACTAATAAGGTCCACGCAAAAACACAGGCTAGATACTATAGGTTTGGGAACAAAACAGGGAAATTGCTGGCTAGAATGACGAAATTGTCGAACAACAGACATCCTATTTTAGCCATTAAACGGGATGATGTAGTTTTGAATAAGGAAGAAGATATACAAAAAGCATTTACTGACTTTTACAAAGACCTATATTCCACGCAGAAGGTACAGACTAGTGACATGGACAGATTCTGGGACCAATTACAACTGCCGACGATAGACCGTACCCAACTTGACAAACTTAACTGTCCCATTACCTCTAACGAGATTCTGACCACAATTAAAGACTTAGCACTAGAAAAAACTCCAGGGCCTGATGGCCTGCCGGCGGAATTTTATAAGATAATGGGGACTGATATAAGCCCAACTCTAATGCGATTGTTTAATGGTTTACTTGGAGACGAAGTTCAGCCCTCCCCTAGATTTGCGGAAGCTAACATTAGCATTATTCCGAAGGAAGGTAGAGACCCCCTCCTGGCGCAGTCATACCGTCCCATTTCCCTACTTAACCAAGACTATAAGATCCTGACAAAAATCCTTGCAAACAGACTGGCTAGCATTCTCCCATCACTGATACATGGGGACCAGACGGGCTTTGTTAAAGGGAGATCCTCTGTGCTCAATGTTAGAAGAGTTCAAACGGTTATTCAGTATTATTGGAACATAACACAACACAACTCAAGCATGACAAAAACCACAGAGGCAGCCCTGCTATTTTTAGATGCGGAAAAAGCCTTTGACAAGGTCCTGTGGGAACACCTCTATACCACCATGAGCAAAATGGGTATAGAGGGCGCGTTTGTCAAGGCTGTTGAGAATCTTTACAGTAGACCACAGGCGTCTATCTTAGTTAACGGCACGCCTACCCGGCCCTTTACACTCCACAGAGGCACTAGGCAGGGCTGTCCCCTCTCCCCGCTCCTCTTTGACATGGCCATAGAGCCACTGGCAATAAAGATTAGGCAGACACTACAGGGAATGCGCATAGGAGAGTCGACGTTGTATGTCTCGTTGTTTGCTGATGACATGGTATTGTATGTACAAGACCCTCACAAGAATATCCCAAAACTAATGGAGATGATTGGAGAGTTTAGTCTGGTCTCCGGATACAAAATTAATACTGATAAAACTGAATTACTCTGGCTATTGTCCAGGGGAGAAAGGCAAATTCCAGGTTATGACTTTAAAATAGTAGATGGAAACTTTAAATACCTAGGTGTAACGTTACATGCAGACCCACGCAAATGGTACTCCATTAACTATGGACCCTTACTTAAAAAATTAGATAACTTAATCAAAGGGTGGACCCTGCTTCCGCTATCCCTATCGGGGAGGGTGGGACTTATAAAAATTATATATTTCCCCAAGTTGCTTTACTTTTTCCAAACACTACCGGCAATACTGAAGAAATCAGATCTGAATCACATCAAAGGGAGGGTGCTCAAATTTATCTGGAATGACAAGAAGCATAGGATTAGTTACCTCAAACTCACCGCCCCGAGGGAGATGGGAGGATTAGCATTGCCTAACTTTGAGTTATATAATTGGGCGGCCCAGTGTAAATTTGTCATTGACTGGATGACGGGACAGGGAAAGTTTACTGATCTCAAACTAGAGGGTGAATTGACAAAGCCATGGGCTTTGGAGATGGTCCCTCACATGACACAGACACAAGCAAATAAATATTTGAAAGACATGGAACTTCTGGCTCAGCCTGCGAGAGCCTGGAGACAGTTTTGCAAGAAGTTGGGGGGCGATCATAGACTGATCTCATATTTACCTTGGTGTGGTAACCCTGAATTCCTGCGGGTATATCGACCAAAGCCTTTTTTCAGTGGAGGAGTCAGGGACTACGTACAGTGGGTCAAACAGAGTCGGGAGAAAGGGGACACATGGAGACATTTGAGACACTAAGGAGAACATTCGACTTGCCCAGGACTCACCATTATGCCTATTTACAAGCAAGACACTATTTTGATGCACTATGTAGGGAAGGAAGCGATAAAGATCAGGCAGCTATACGGCAGAGTATAGAGTTAGCAAAACATGGCAACACATCCATATCACCACTATACACAAAAATGAACAGACCGACAGGGATTACTTGCACAAATGGCATAGCAGCCATTTGGAGTGAAAAACTGGGGGTGGCAGTAACGACGGAGGAAGTCGGGAAAAGCATACACAAAGTCAAGTCGGCAACTCTCTCAGCAGGGGTGAGAGAATCACACTTTAAGCTGCTGCATGATAGCTACGTCACCCCTCAAAAGTTCCAGAAATGGAAAACAGATAGGAATAGTAAATGCCCTAGATGTGATTTGATAGACGCAGACACTGAACATATGATGTGGAGCTGCCCCAGACTAGTCAGATTTTGGAAGATGACAGCACACTGGGTAAAGACAAAAATAAGAGTGCCCTGTAGGGATTGGACATTTCAGAATGTGGTGTTCCTTGATTTTGTGGACATACCAAAACACATTAAGTCTCTCATACATATTATAGTTCTGATATCGAGACATCTGATATTTCAAAATTGGCTCAAAAGAAACCCACCTACTGTAACACAATTAAAACAGGCAATGTTGCAGCAACTATTTATCGAACAAGTTGATGGACTGGGTGACATGACCACTAGAGTCCGGTCCTTCTTTCACAAATGGGGACCCTTTATCCGCACACTACCAGACAGCTCACGTCACATAATCATAACACCATTCAAGAACACAGAATACATGTTAGAAGCAGCTCTACGGGGAGAATGGTAAACTGGGAAACCGAGGTGCTCTGGGGGGAGAGGGGAGGAAGGAGGAGGATCGAGAGTCAACCACACCAGTTGAGAGTTAAGAGTTTAGTAGTGTTTATGTTCAGAGTTTTATCGAGGTTTTTTTATTATTATTATTTTTTTCTCTCCTTTTTTTTTTGACTAAATGGAAAAAGTGCAAAATGGATGTTATTGTATACCATGACTATGCTCAGGGACACCTTCTGATGTATGACGGAAGGCACCATCTGATTGTAACCATATTTTACCTGTAAACTGTTGAATGTACCTGATTTCATCTGTTTGTTGCACGCAAAAATAAAGATATTTAAAAAAAAAAAAAAAAATTCCTATCTGAATAATGAAAGTTTAATTTATGCTAGACTGTCCCTTTAAATATAGTGAGCTAACAGTGACTGCTAATTAGATGTTTTTGTGAACACAGAATGTATTTGATAACACGGAAGACACAGAAGGTGTTGCTTAGAGAAGACTGTCCTATTTTAAAAAAAGTTAATCTGCAACATAAATAAGAATTGCATATGGTCATTTCACAATGATGAATTTTTTTCTTTTGTGATTCAGATAGAGCATGCAATTTTAAGCAGCTTTCTAATTTACTCCAATTATACATTTTTCTTCGTAGTCTTGCTTTTTTTTATTTGAAAAAGAAGGCATCTAAGCTATTTTTTTGGTTCAGAACCATGGAAAGCACTAGTTTATTGGTGGATGAATTTATCCACCAATCAGCAAGAACAACCCAGGTTGTTCACCAAAAATAGGCCGGCATCTAAACTTACATTCTTGCATTTCAAATAAAGATACCAAGAGAATGAAGACAATTTGCTAATAGGAGTACATTAGAAAGTTGCATGCTCTATCTGAATTCCAAAAGAAAAAATTTGGGTTGTGTCCCTTTAATTAAACCAGAAATCAACTATCAAAGGGGAAACGATAAACATAATCAAGAGGGATGTGTTCTAGGTTGCAAAACAATACAAATTGTGCTAACAACATGATTGCTTTGTATGTTTTAAAACATTTGAGTGCAGAGCAGTTTGCTTTTTATACAATATACACACATACAGTATCTCACAAAAGTGAGTACACCCCTCAGATTTTTGTAAATATTTTATTATATCTTTTCATGTGAGAACACTGAAGAAATTACACTTTGCTACAATGTAGGGAGTGTACAGCCTGTATAACACTGAAATTTGCTGTCCCCTCAAAACAACTCAACACACAACTATTATATTAAATGTCTAATCCAGTGAGTACACCCCTAAGTGGAAATGTCCAAATTGGGCCTTATTAGTAATTTTCCCTCCCCGGTGTCATGTGACTCGTTAGTGTTACAAGGTCTCAGGTGTGAATGGGGAGCAGGTGTGTTAAATTTGGTGTTATCACTCTCACACTCTCTCATACTGGTCACTAGAAATTCAACATGCCACCTCATGGCAAAGAACTCTCTGAGGATCTGAAAAAAAGAATTGTTGCTCTACATAAAGATGGCCTTGGCTATAAGAAGATTGCAAAGACCCTGAAACTGAGCTGCAGCACGGTGGGCAAGACCATACAGTGGTTTCACGGGACAGGTTCCACTCAGAACAGGCCACGCCATGGTCGACCAAAGAAGTTGAGTGCACATGCTCAGCGTCATATCCAGAGGTTGTCTTTGGGAAATAGACATATGAGTGCTGCCAGCATTGCTGCAGAGGTTGAAGGGGTGGGGGGGGGGGGGGAAGCCTGTCAGAGCATATGCCGCACACTGCATCGAATTGGTCTGCATCGCTGTCGTTCCAGAAGGAAGTCTCTTCTAAAGATGATGCACAAGTAAGCCTGCAAACAGTTTGCTGAAGACAAGCAGACTAAGGACATGGATTACTGGAACCATGCCCTGTGGTACGATGAGACCAAGATTAACTTATTTGATTCAGATGGGGACAAGCGTGTGTGGCCGCAACCAGGTGAGGAGTACACAGACAAGTGTGTATTGCCTACAGTCAAGCATGGTGGTGGGAGTGTCATGGTCTGGGCCTGCATGAGTGCTGCCGGCACTGGGGAGCTACAGTTCATTGAGGGAACCATAAATGCCAACATGTACTGTGACATACTGAGGCAGAGCATGATCCCCTCCCTTCAGAAGACTGTGCTACAGGGCAGTATTCCAACATGATAACAACCCCAAAGACACCTCCAAAACAACTACTGCCTTGCTAAAGAAGCTGAGGTTAAAAGGTGGTGAACTGGCCAAGCATGTCTCTAGACCTAAACCCTATTGAGCATCTGTTGGCCATCTACAAACGGAAGGTGGGGGAGTGCAAGGTCTGTAACATCCACCAGCTCTATGATGTCATCATGGAGGAGTGGAAGAGGACTCCAGTGGCAACCTGTGAAGCTCTGGTGAACTCCATGCCCAAGAGGGTTAAGTCAGTGCTGGAAAATAATGGTGGCCACACAAAATAGACACTTTGAACCCAATTTGGATATTTCCACTTAGTACTCACTTTTGTTGCCAATGGATTAGACATTAATGGCTGTGTGTTGAGTTATTTTGAGGGGACAGCAAATTTACACTGTTATACAGCATGTACACTCACTACTTTACATTGTAGTAAAGTGTAATTTCCTCAGTGTTGTCACATGAAAAGATATAATAAAATATTTACAAAAATGTGAGGGGTGTACTCACTTCTGTGAAATTATATATATATATATATATATATATATATATATATATATATATATATATATATATATATATATTTTGAGGGAACACACACACACACACACACACACACACACACATATCCACACACAGTATGCATACATTTTTAATACAGTATAGTACATATATGCATAGCTATCACATATAAACAGTGTTCTCCCCAGGACCTTTTTAGCAGGTGCACCACCCAGCTGATTTTACTGACCACTCGGCTAAAATTGTAACCAATATTAAGTTAAAATTAGCCAATATTAAAAATGTTCAATTTGTATTGCATAAATTATCATTAAATGCATTTACGTTAAATGGTGGCATTCATTTGTGCTTTTGATCGCGGAAAATGATATAATATTAAAAAATATTATAAGATGAGAGACACTTAGGTGCGGCGTTCCTGGCAGCGTCTGCGGGCTCAGCGAGACAACCGGAAGTGACGCCGGTTTCAGTATAGTCCTTCCATAGAGAGCCAACGGAGTGCCGTAGCAGTGGCGAAACCCAGCCACTATGTAGGTATAGGAAAAAGAGAAGATGCAGGCACTACTGTGGATAGCTTAAAAACAATGAGTCTTTATTTGAAAAGCCATTAAAAAATTAAACAGCTACAACCGCTGTAAAGACATGAGTAAAGGTACAAAAATCGACAGAGGCAAGGCAGGGTAGAAAAATAGACATAGAAAATTGTCTGAGTCAGACAATTTTCTATGTCTATTTTTCTACCCTGCCTTGCCTCTGTTGATTTTTGTACCTTTACTCATGTCTTTACAGCGGTTGTAGCTGTTTAATTTTTTAATGGCTTTTCAAATAAAGACTCATTGTTTTTAAGCTATCCACAGTAGTGCCTGCATCTTCTCTTTTTCCATTAAAAAATATTACTCTGCCCCCATCCAGCTACTTCATAATGCCACCAAGCTGGCAGAATATTCTGTGGAGAACACAAATATGCCTTTAAGAAATGGTATTTCACTCTGCTGTTTTGTTCTCAAGCAGTGTTATCAACTAGAAAGAGTGGGATGTCACATTCCAAGAGAGAGATTGCGATGCTCTGAGAATATTTTTTTGAGAATAGTCTTATTTTGCTAAACTTTAGCTACATGAGATAATATGCTTGACATATATGATAACATTCAGACATGCCTGTTAAACTATAATTTAATTATTAGAGTTGCTGAGAGGGGGCAGGAGGAATCTCAGACATTAGCACCTGTGAAATCTGCTGCGTGTGTCTCACTGAATGATGACGCTGACTGTAACTGCACTCTTCTGCCTGTCTACTCTTGTACACTGATATTAATGTCTAATTCAAAACCTGAAGATAAGTAATGCATTTATAGTTTATCACTATAAAAATAACACTTATTATTATACTGCATTATTGTGTGTCTGGTTCCCTTACTCAGTACTATTGTGAGACCTAGCTTGCATGCTCCAGCGCCATGATATAAAAGGGTAAAACTTCTTGCATTTGTGCAAAATAATTGTGATAAGTCCCCTGCTCCTTATAGGGACATTAAAGTCAAAATTAAACTTTATGATTCAGAGAGAGAGTGCGATTTTAAACAACTTTCTAATTAACTTATATTTCTGACTTTTGTCATTGCCTTACCGGTGTGTTCAGCTAGCTTCCAGTAGTGCATTACTGTTCTGCCAACAAAGGATACCAAGACAATAAACAAAGTTGTAAAGTTGTTTGAAATTGTATGTTCTATCTGAAACATTAAAGAACAAAAACTGTTTTTTATGTCCCGTTATGGCATTTTAATGTGTTTAATGGTGACTCTGCATTCACATCCTTTATTATTTTTAATACAAGCGATTTCCTTGTGTGATGCACATCATGTATGAATTTCCCATGTACCTTAGAAGAACATAAAGCTGCAATAAGTGATGCTCTAATGTGTTATGGGCACCAATTCGCAGCCAATCAAGAGCGGTACACAGGCATGAGCACCACGTTTGTGTAGCCAGTGCCACCAATCACAAATCCATGTGCAGCGTATTTCTGCTCCAGAGCAGACTTTAAATGTGTTCAACCCCTTTGTGTAGGTTAATCACAACATTATAGGCAAGCTATAGTGCAATAAAAATGCTCTAATGTGTTATTAGTATCTTATTACAGCGTTATGCTCCTATAAGTGGGATTACAGTATCCTTTATCCTTGCACCCTGTATAGCCCACTCACTTCCTGCTTATTATCTGACACCAGCTATTATTTTCCCTATAGCATATGATAGAGACAGCTTTACAACTAGTTGGGCCTTTTGATGACTTGCACTCATACACGGGAAACGGCCTAGGCTGCTAATGCACAAAGCACCAACAAAGAAGCAGACAAACCAAATGTTAAAAACAAATTCAACCAATAGGAAGAATGGTTGAATTCACTTCTTGCAATCCAGTTTTACAAACAAGCCAATTGGTGCTACACAATGAAGCAGACAACTGTCACAAAAACTGTCCAGTAATAACCAAAAAAGATTTAAATGGACTGTCTAGTCAAAATTAAACTTTCATGATTCAGATAGGGCGTGCAATTTTAAACAACTCTCTGATGTACTTTTATCATCAAATTTGCTTTGTTCTCTTGGTATTCTTAGTTGAAAGCTAAACCTAGGTAGGCTCATATGCCAATTTCTAAGCCCATGAAGGCCGCCTCTTATCTGAATGCATTTGACTGTTGTTCAAACAGCTAGAGGGTGTTAGCACAATGTTATCTATATGAACTCATGCCGTGGAGTTACTTATGAGAAGGCACTGACTGGCTAAAATGCAAGTCTGTCAAAAGAACTGAAATAAGGGGGCAGTCTGCAGAGGCTAAGATACAAGATATCACAGAGGTAAAAAGTGTACAGGTAGCCCTCAGTTTACGCCAGGGTTAGGTTCCAGAAGGAATGGTTGTAAATCGAAACCGTTGTAAATTGAATCCCAGTTTATAATGTAAGTCAATGGGAAGTGAGGGAGTTAGGTTCCAGGCCCCTCTCAAAATTGTCATAAGTAAGACCCAATACATTATTTTTAAAGATTTGAAATGAAGACTTTAAATGCTAAACAGCATTATAAACCTAATAAAATAATCACACAACACAGAATATACAATTAAACTAAGTTAAATTAACAAAAACATTTGCTAAACAGCATTATTAAACTAATAAAATAATCACATTACACAGACTTTACTTGCATTTTTCTGCAAACAGTTCTTTCTATGCATTCCAATCTGGACTGATTTATAGACAGGAAGATCTTGTTCCTTTGAAATCTGCTCGATAGCTCAGGTCTGGTTAAACTGATTAATTTCAGCTTGCTTGGCTTGCATATCTTTGCTGCAACACAAGCGGACAGCTTCACCTACTGGCTATTTTAATCAATGCACTACTTCTCAATGCTTTTCAATAGCAGTCACATGACTGAAAAAAAGGTTGTTATTCTGAAACGGTGCAAATTGAACTGTTGTAAACCGAGGGCCACCTGTATTAATAATTCAGTGTTGGTTATGTAAATATGGGGAATGAGTAATAACAGGATTATCTATCTTTTTTTAACAATAACAATTCTGGAGTAGACTGGCCCTTAAAGTTAAAAGATGGTGACAGGTAGTGTTATATGCAATCAAAATGCTAAATAAGAAATGATTATTTAAGGATAGCTTCCAGAAGTGCTTTGTTTGGGTGATTGACAAACCCTTACACAAGTGACAAGATGACACACACGTTTTGTAGAGACACTGCCCTTGGGCTCACCCCCTACTGCCCACCACTAGCACAGGCCAACTTGCAAGATATTGTTTTATTTTTTAGACACACACTGTCAAAAATGACACGATCCCTGGAAGTGGTAAGAGCTGCCTCTTGGTAAGCAACCACCTAGTGTAATAAAATGTGCTACAACACTTTATACAGGTGATCTGTAGTTTTATAAATTATTTCACTGTTGTATAAGTGGCTGATTTGCTATTTGCTGCAGGAAAAGGAATGCATGACATGCGCTTAGGGCGATAGTTTTATTGCAACGCATTATAAAGTTAAATGCAAATAGTGTATGTCTTAGTTTAAATCATTTCGACCCTGCAAGTTGCAACCAACGTTAAATTTTTCGATGGTATTAAAGTTTTTCTTAGGTCATGTTAAAACTGATGACGCCATACTTTGTGACAGTATCATTATATATAGCCGCTGTGTGGTGAGTTTACCACAGTATGAAAAGACCACATCCCGCACCTTGCCCCACTCTCACCCGCTCAGGATACTCCTCCTGCACACAGCCCCTACACATATTTAGTTCACACGCAATCTGCAAAAGTTCAAACTGGACTAGAGAAATACAGGAACACTTCCTGATGATGCGCTACCAGCAACATCAGCAGCGCGCACGTATCTTATCACATGCCACACCACTCGGGCGCACAGGTCTGTAGTGTAGAAGAGGGCGCGCACGTAAAATGTTGAAGCTCGATCTCGAAATTCTCGAATCGATCGTTTTACTGGAATGGTGCTTCTGAAAGTCGACAGGAATGAAATACACGATGCGTGTTTTAGAGTTGTGTAACGTTTTTTTATATACAGCCACAATTATTGTATTACTAATAATACATGTTACAAAATGTAACACATTGTATTTTGATAGCGTTTAAACATATAATTTCTGACGTATTGTAATTTTTTTACGTTGTTTACAGAATTGTATATACTTGTATACTTGGGTTGGGTATGCTAGCGCCTAAAACTAGGCCAACCCACCATATATATTTATCACAATGGAGCAGTGAGTGAAATATTCCTTTGTGCCAGTTAACAGTGATCCTCCATTTGTTTGTACGTTTTGGTTTTCTTTACAATGATATTCTAATCCATTTGAAGATTAGCATGAGATAAACTGCCTGAATTATGTAGATAATTTATCCAGGATATTAACACTAAATGGGTGTATACAGACCATCAGTAGAATTACATAGTAAACAAATGCATAATGAAAAAGACAATGCAGTAACAGTACATTTCAAAATGAGTACTGTAGTAGATTTTAACGACACATTTCAGTTTCTTTCCATTTCCCTGCCCCCTGTATCGGGGCATTCATCAGCCAATCACAGATGTATAAACTGTGAACTCTTGCACATGCTCAATAGGAGCTGATGACTCAGAAAATGTGCATGTAAAACGACTGCAGAATTTGGGAATTGAATAAATTGGATTTTTATTTAAATGTAATGCTTTATTTGACTCATGAGGGTTTAATTTTGACTTTAGTGTCCCTTTAGGAGGAAACCTTAGCAGGGCGGAGCTCTATAGCAGGTCAAGATTTGGCAATAACTGGTACTGACCTGCAAGAAATAGGTGACAGAAAAAGCTCACAGACAGGCATGGTCAGTATTACCACATTACAGTTATTGCTAGCAGCAACGGACAACAGTGATCAATATTAACACTGGTGGCAGCTATTGCTAGCAGGAGCACAGAAACACGCATAACCATAAATTTAGCTATTTTGCCCCTATTACAGAGGAAGAAGTTTCTGTCCTTATATTGTCCTCTCACCTCACTACCTGTCCCCTTGACCCCATCCCCTCACAACTACTCCCCTCCCTCTCTTCTACCCTTACCCCTATACTCACACACATCTTCAACCTCTCCCTCAGCACTGGTATAGTTCCCACATCTCTTAAACATGCATTAGTCACACCTATCCTCAAAAAAAACCTCTCGATCCAACCTCCCCACCCAACTACCCCCCTATTTCCCTACTCCCTCTTGCCTCAAAGCTTCTTGAAAAGATAGTATATGCACGTCTATCCCATTGCCTTACACTAAACTCCCTCCTTGATCCACTGCAATTTGGATTTTTCCCCCTTCACTCAACAGATACAGCAATTGTTAAGGTTACCAACAACCTATTTACAGCAAAATCCAAAGGCCACTTCTCTCTACTTATCCTCCTTGATCTGTCTGCAGCCTTTGATACTGTCGACCACCCTCTTTTGCTCCATACCCTCCAATCCATCGGCATCTGCGAGACAGCTCTCTCTTGGTTCTCTTCCTATCTGTCTAACCGTACCTTTAGTGTAGCCTTCTCTGGGGCATCCTCTGCCCCGTTAACTCTTTCTGTTGGGGTACCACAAGGCTCTGTCCTCGGTCCCCTTCTCTTCTCAATCTACACGTCCTCATTAGGTTCCTTAATAAAGTCCCATGGGTTTCATTATCATCTGTATAGCGACGATACCCAAATCTACCTCTCTGCACCAGAACTATCTCCTTCCTTGCTAACCCGTGTCACTAACTGTCTCTCTCATAACTCATCTTGGATGTCCTCTCACTACCTCAAGCTAAATCTCTTACTAAACTGAGCTCCTTATTTCCCCCCCTTCTTCCAAAATCTCCACCCCCCCATGTCTCTATAACTGTTGATAACTCCATCGTTACCCCAACCTCACATGCCCAATGTCTTGGGGTCACATTTGACTCAGATCTTTCTTTCACTCCTCACATGCAGTCCTTGGCTAAAGCTTGCTGCTTCCACCTTAAAAACATCTCTAAAATCAGACATTTCCTCACACAAGACACAACTAAGATTTTAATCCACTCTCATTCTTTCCCGCTTCGACTACTGCAACTCCATCCTCTCTGGTCTCCCTAGCTGCCACCTAGCTCCTTTACAATCCATAATGAATGCCTCTGCCAGGCTCATCTTTCTTACACGTTGCTCTTCATCTATCGCATCTCTCTGCCAATCCCTTCACTGGCTTCATCTTGCCTCCAGGATTAAACACAAAATTCTCACTCTGACACATAAAGCCCTCAATTGCATTGCTCCCCCTACATCTCAGACCTTGTCTCCAGATACTCTCCCTCCCGACTCCTTCGTTCCGCTCATGATCTCCTACTCTCCTCCTCTCTTGTTACCTCCTCACATTCCCGTTTACAAGATTTCTCCAGACTGGCTCCCATCTTATGGAACTCTCTGCCTCGCTCCACAAGACTCTCCCCTAGTTTTAAAAGCTTCAAGTGCTCCCTAAAAACTCTACTGTTCAGGGTTGCATACAACCTACACTAACCTTCCTATCTCCACTGCTATCCCCTTAAACGCCATAGCATGTAAGCCTATAAGCCCAGCTGTTTGTAGTCCACCTTCATAAGAGCCGACTAAAACAGTGCAACTCTCGGCAAGACCCTCTACCCATTTGATCCTTGTAATTGTTTTTATATACCACCTATGTTCATAGCGCTGCGGAACCTGATAATTATAATGCTTATCTTAAGAGATATTTCACACGAAGCGCTAAACAGATAAGAGTTGAACCTCCGGTCGCCGTATACAGCAATTGATTGACAGATGACTCATCTGCAATCAACTAATCGTTTCCCCCGTGACGTTTGTGCAAAGGGATTGAACGCCCCTGAGGGGGGGGGGGGGGACTTCGATTAGTTGATTGCAGATGAGTCATCTGTCAATCAATTGCTGAATATGGCGGGTGAAGGATCAGCTCTTATCCGTATAGCGTTTTATGCGAAATATCTCTGAAGATAAGTATATACTAAAGATTTCATGAATGAAAGTCTCATTCATTTTTTTAAACTTCTATCGACTGACTTTATCTCATAGCGTTAACTTTACATTCACTTTAACACAGAACAGTTATTGCTAGTAGGAACGCAGAACAGTTATTGCTAGCAGGAACACAGACAGTAATGGTCAGTAATAGCATAGAACAGTTATTGCTAGCAGGAACACAGACAGTAATGGTCAGTATTAACACAGAACAGTTATTGCTAGCAGGAACACAGACAATAATGGTCAGTATTAGCATAGAACAGTTATTGCTAGCAGGAACACAGATAGTAATGGTCAGTATTAGCATAGAACAGTTATTGCTAGCAGGAACACAGACAGTAATGGTCAGTATTAACATAGAACAGTTATTGCTAGTAGGAACACAGACAGTAATGGTCAGTATTAGCATAGAACAGTTATTGCCAGCAGGAACACAGACAGTAATGGTCAGTATTAACATAGAACAGTTATTGCTAGCAGGAACACAGACAGTAATGGTCAGTATTAACATAGAACAGTTATTGCTAGCAGGAACACAGACAATAATGGTCAGTATTAACATAGAACAGTTATTGCTAGCAGGAACACAGACAGTAATGGTCAGTATTAACATAGAACAGTTATTGCTAGCAGGAACACAGACAGTAATGGTCAGTATTAGCATAGAACAGTTATTGCTAGCAGGAACACAGACAGTAATGGTCAGAATTAGCATAGAACTGTTATTGCTAGCAGGAACACAGACAGTAATGGTCAGTATTAACATAGAACAGTTATTGCTAGCAGGAACACAGACAGTAATGGTCAGAATTAGCATAGAACTGTTATTGCTAGCAGGAACACAGACAGTAATGGTCAGAATTAGCATAGAACTGTTATTGCTAGCAGGAACACAGACAGTAATGGTCAGTATTAACATAGAACAGTTATTGCTAGCAGGAACACAGACAGTAATGGTCAGAATTAGCATAGAACTGTTATTGCTAGCAGGAACACAGACAGTAATGGTCAGTATTAACATAGAACAGTTATTGCTAGCAGGAACACAGACAGTAATGGTCAGTATTAGCATAGAATAGTTATTGCTAGCAGGAACACAGACAGTAATGGTCAGTATTAGCATAGAATAGTTATTGCTAGCAGGAACACAGACAGTAATGGTCAGTATTAACATAGAACAGTTATTGCTGTTCCGATCAGCCAATAGAATGCAAGCTCAATCTGATTGGCTGATTGGATCAGCCAATCCGATTGAACTTGAACCTGATTGGCTGATTCAATCAGCCAATCAGATTTTTCCTACCTTAATTCCGACTGGCTGATAGAATCCTATCAGCCAATCGGAATTTGAGGGACGCCATCTTGGATGACGTCATTTAAAGGAACCTTCATTCGGACTTAGGACGTCGTTAGAAGAGGATGGATCCGCGCCGGCTGCTTCAAGATGGACCCGCTCCGGATGGAAGAAGATAGAAGATGCCACCTGGATGAAGACTTCCGAGCCTCTGGAGGACCTCTTCTGGCCGGATAGGATGAAGACTTCGGACCCTCTGGAGGACCTCTTCTGGACGGATCGGTGATACCCGGCTGGGTGAATACAAGGTAGGGAGATCTTCAGGGGATTAGTGTTAGGTTTTTTAAGGGGGGTTTGGGTGGGTTAGATTAGGGGTATGTGGGTGGTGGGTTGTAATGTTGGGGGGGGTATTGTATGGGTTTTTTTTACAGGCAAAAGAGCTGAATTCTTTGGGGCATGCCGCGCAAAAAGCCCTTTTAAGGGCTGGTAAGGTAAAAGAGCTGTTAACTTTTTATTTTAGAATAGGGTAGGGCATTTTTTTATTTTGGGCGGCTTTGTTTGTTTTTTTTATTCGTTATATTGTAGCTATATTAGGATTTATTTTACAGGTAAGTATTTAGCTTTAAATAGGAATAATTTATTTAATAAGATTTAATTTATTTCGTTAGATAAAAATTATATTTAACTTAGGGGGGTGTTAGAGTTAGACTAAGCTTTAGGGGTTAATACATTTATTAGAGTTGCGGCGAGGTCCGGTTGGCAGATTAGGGGTTAATACTTGAAGTTAGGTGTCAAAGATTTTAGGGAGGGCAGATTAGGGGTTAATACTATTTATTATAGGGTTTTTGATGCCGGAGTGCGGCGGTTTAGGGGTTAATACATTTATTATAGTGGCGGCGAGGTCCGGTCGGCAGATTAGGGGTTAATAAGTGTAGGTAAGGTAGCGGCGACGTTGGGGGGTCAGATTAGGGGTTAATAAATATTATGTATGTGTCGGCGATGTTAGGGACAGCAGATTAGGGGTACATAGGGATAATGTATGTGGCGGCGGTGTGCGGTCGGCAGATTAGGGGTTAAAAATTAGGTTTTTTATAATAGTTTTATTATAATGCAAAATGTAGTAATAACAAAAGATGCATTGCTCACAAGAAAGTCTTACATTCTGGAGAAACAGCTTTGCAGATCAGAAAAGACAAGGGGGCAGGGTTGACAAAATCCATGAGAGCCAGTCCTACTCCATATTTGACTTTTCTCTTCAAACCAAAGTGCTTTGCTCTGGTTGCACTGTTATGGAAAACTGACACAGTTCAGCCAGAGCACAGAACAGCCTGATGCAGAGTAGTGCTGCAAAACTAAAGAGCTAACAGTTATTGTATGTGCCCCATTATTTCTGCAGATATACTGTACTTCATTTTTTGCAATGACATCTCAGATCACAGCATGTTCTGCCTTGGGAGAGATATGCATATATGTATAAATAGAACATATTCTTCTATGTGAATAACATTGTAATGTGAAATATTCATATTTTCATGTCGGGTTAGTGCACTTGATAATATGCAATCGGGTTTACGCGCAAGTAGGGTATTACTTTTTTTCCAGTTATTTTTTTTTTTCTCCCTTGACATACATGGGGGGTACGTTAACGCATTCTTGATATTCAAAGTTTTGCTTTTTGCATGCGTCAGGTTAGTGCTGAAGCGAAAACTCTTTACTTTCAACTTGTAATACTAGCGCTACCAAAAAAAAGGCTTCTAGTGGAGTTAAACCCGTGACACTTCACGCTAAGCAACGCGCAGCTAGGGGAAGAGGTGACGCGCGGACATTCGCGAGCAGTGTGTCTTGGCTCTTGACTCCTTCGGCGACAGTTGGCGTGGACTTGTGTAGCCAAGCGCTGAGAGATGAATAATTTCATCTTCAGCCAATCGGCTCACGCATATAAACACGTGCGTTAGGATGCGGGCAGCCAATCAGATTCCCACAGACAAATGAGCTTCTGTTGAGAGGAATTTATTGGCTTGCAGCTCTTTTAGATTATTTCAGGGGCTGGTGCCTGGGTGTTGGTAGCTGAGAAGGAGGGAGGCCACCACAAACCGGCGATTTCTCAGTGTAGTAGAGTAGAGTAGTGTACAAGCAGCTGTGATACCTGTACTGCATATAGCAGGTACAAGCTAGCATGCTTGTGTGAAATACCCATGTAAGGTTAATGTGCAATAATTATTAAAAAATGTTATTATGATTTTTTTTACCACTCAAAAATTTACTCATTTTTTAACATTTTTGCACAGTACAAATAAAATAAAGCAAGCTGATAAACAAATGAATACATCTTTGTTTGGTAGAAAAAATCATATTACTGCTTGATTATTGCATAATATACACCATACATGGATATTGTACAAAATCAGGCAGTAGTTGTGGGTCAAGTTGTAGTGGATTTTCGCCTGCACATCCAAAAAAATGTTATAAAGTTTTTATTTTTTGCTTTATGTTTTAAACACTTTATTTTAACCCCTTAAGGACCACAGCACTTTTCCATTTTCTGACTGTTTGGGCTATTTTTAAATTTCTGAGGTGTTTGTGTTTATCTGTAATTTTCCTCATTTACTGTACCCACACATATTATATACAGTTTTTCTCACCATTAAATGGACCTTCTAAAGATAGCATTTTTTTCAACATACAGTATCTTATAATTTCCTATAATTTTTTTTATAAAATATGAGGGGAAAAAACACACTTTTTCTAATTTTGACCCCCAAAATCTCTTACTCATCTACAACCATCAAAAACACCCATGCTAAATAGTTTCTAAATTTTGTCCTGAGTTTAGAAATACCCAATGTTTACATGTTCTTTGCTTTTTTTGCAAGTTATAGGGCAATAAATACAAGTAGCACTTTGCTATTTCCAAAAAAATTTTTCAAAATTAACAATAGTTACATTGTAACACTGATATCTGTCAGGAATCCCTGAATAACCCCTCGCATAATTTTTTTTTTTTTTTTAGTAGACAACCCAAAGTATTTATTTAGGCCTATTTTGGTATATTTCATGTCACAATTTCACCGCCAAATGCGATCAAATAAAAAAATTGTTTCATTTTTCACAATTTTAGGTTTCTCACTGAAATTATTTACAAACAGCTTGTGCAATTATGGCACAAATGGTTGTAAATGCTTCTCTGGGATCCCCTTTGTTCAGAAATAGCAGACATATATGGCTTTGGTGTTGCTTTTTGGTTATTAGAAGGCCGCTAAATGCAGCTGCGCACCACACTTGTATTATGCCCAGCAGTGAAGTAGTTAATTAGGCAGCTTCTAGGGTAAATTTTAGCTTTAAAGTGAATGTCAAGTCACGTTCACCACTCTTCCTCATCTTGTTAATTACCTAAAATAAACATTAGTTTAATTCATAATTTTTTTATAATTTAAGACTAAAACCATAATTGAAGGATTTATAAACCTACTTCGCTTACTTTCTTCCTCCGCCCGCCATCTTGTCCCTCGTATCTAATTTGATTGACATTGCCCTTAACGAATTATAGCCCATACCCCGTGGCGTCCAGCCCCTTTTTGCACACGTAAAGCGATCAAACTGCGCATGCGTTCCCTAACAAATCGTCATTGACAATCCATGCTCGTTCACATGTAGCGCATGCGCAAACAATTCCGAACACCTAACGCATGCGCAATGTCTATCTACCTGTCAACCGCGGTCCGCGATCCCCAATAAAGTGTTTAACCCCTAAACCACCGCTCCCGGACCCCGCCGCTACCTAATAAAGTTATTAACCCCTAAACCGCCGCCATCTACCTTAGCTACCCCGCCGACATCTACCCCGCCGACATTACCCCATCTACCCCGCCGACATCTACCCCGCTGACATCTACCTTAGCTACCCCGCCGCCATCTACCTTAGCTACCCCGCCGCCATCTACCCCACCTACCCCGCCGCCATCTACCTTAGCTACCCCGCCGCCATCTATTTTAAAAATATTAACCCCTAATTTAATCCCCCTACACCGCCGCCAGCTATACTAACTATATTAACCCTAATTATATTAGGGTTAATATAGTTATTATATTATATATATATTAAGTATAATAACCCTATCTAACTCTAACATCCCTAACTAAACTCTTATTAAAATAAATATAATATTAATATTATTAATGAAAATATTCCTATTTAAATCTAAATACTTATCTATAAAATAAACCCTAAGATAGCTGCAATGTAATTAATAAATTACATTGTAGCGATTTTAGGGTTTATATTTATTTTACAGGCAACTTTGTATTTATTTTAACTAGGTACAATAGCTATTAAATAGTTATTTACTATTTAATCGCTACCTAGTTAAAATAATTACCAATGTACCTGTAAAATAAATCCTAACCTAAGTTACGAATACACCTACACTATCAATAAATTAAATAAACTACAAATATCTAAACTAAAATACAATAAATTAAACTAAACTAAATTACCAAAAAAACAAACACTAAATTACAAAAAATAAAAAAAAAGTACAAGATTTTTAAGCTAATTACACCTATTCTAAGCCCCCTAATAAAATAATTAAGACTAAAACCATAATCGAAGGATTTATAAACCTACTTCGCTTACTTTCTTCCTCCGCCCGCCATCTTGTCCCTCGTATCTAATTTGATTGACATTGCCCTTAACAAATTATAGCCCATACCCCGTGGCGTCCAGCCCCTTTTTGCACACGTAACGCGATCAAACTGCGCATGCGTTCCCTAACAAATCGTCATTGACAATCCATGCTCGTTCACATGTAGCGCATGCACAAACAATTCCGAACACCTAACGCATGCGCAATATCTATCTACCTGTCAACCGCGGTCCGCGATCCCCAATAAAGTGTTTAACCCCTAAACCGCCGCTCCCGGACCCCGCCGCTACCTAATAAAGTTATTAACCCCTAAACTGCCGCCATCTACCTTAGCTACCCTGCAGACATCTACCCGCCAATGTTTTTTTGTATGGATTTTAGGGTTTATATTTATTTTACAGGCAACTTTGTATTTATTTTAACTAGGTACAATAGCTATTAAATAGTTATTTACTATTTAATCGCTACCTAGTTAAAATAATTACCAATGTACCTGTAAAATAAATCCTAACCTAAGTTACAAATACACCTACACTATCAATAAATTAAATAAACTACAAATATCTAAACTAAAATACAATAAATTAAACTAAACTAAATTACCAAAAAAACAAACACTAAATTACAAAAAAAAAAAAATATTACAAGATTTTTAAGCTAATTACACCTATTCTAAGCCCCCTAATAAAATAATAAAGCCCCCCAAAATAAAAAAATTTCCCTGCCCTATTCTAAATTAAAAAAGTTCAAAGCTCTTTTACCTTACCAGCCCTTAAAAGGGCCTTTAGCGGTCATGCCCCAAAGAAAACTGCTCTTTTGCCTGTAAAGATAAACACAATACCACCCCCCAACATTACAACCCACATACCCCTATTCTAAACCCACCCAAACCCCCCTTAAATAAACCTAACACTACCCCCCTGAAGATCTCCCTACCTTGTATTCACCCAGCCGGGCAGAACTCTTCATCCGATCCGGGCGATGTCTTCAATCAAGCTGCAGAGAGTCTTCTTCCGTCCGGTGATGTCTTCAAGCAAAGCGGCATCTTCAATCTTCTTTCTTCGCTCCTCCGCCGCGGAGCATCCATCCAGCACGACGACTTCCCGACGAATGAGGTACCTTTAAATGACGTCATCCAAGATGGCGTCCGTCGAATTCCGATTGGCTGATAGGATTCTATCAGCCAATCGGAATTATGGTAGAAAAATCTGATTGGTTGATTGAATCAGCCAATCAGATTCAAGTTCAATCCGATTGGCTGATTGGTTCAGCCAATCGGATTGAACTTGAATCTGATTGGCTGATTCAATCAACCAATCAGATTTTTCTACCTTAATTCTGATTGGCTGATAGAATCCTATCAGCCAATTGGAATTCAACAGACGCCATCTTGGATGACGTCATTTAAAGGTACCTCATTCGTCGGGAAGTCGTCGTGCCGGATGGATGCTCCGCGGCGGAGGAGCGAAGAAAGAAGATTGAAGATGCCGCTTTGCTTGAAGACATCACCGGATGGAAGAAGACTCTGCCGCTTGCTTGAAGACATCGCCGGATAGAAGAAGACTCTCTGCAGCTTGATTGAAGACATTGCTGGATGGAAGAAGTCTCTCTGCAGCTTGATTGAAGACATCGCCCGGATCGGATGAAGAGTTCTGCTCGGCTGGGTGAATACAAGGTAGGGAGATCTTCAGGGGGGTAGTGTTAGGTTTATTTAAGGGGGGTTTGGGTTATATTAGGGGTATGTGGGAGGTGGGTTGTAATGTTGGGGGGTGGTATTGTGGGGGTTTTTTTCAGGCAAAAGAGCAGTTTTCTTTGGGGCATGCCCCGCAAAAGGCCCTTTTAAGGGCTGGTAAGGTAAAAGAGCTAACTTTTTTAATTTAGAATAGGGCAGGGAAAGTTTTTAATTTTGGGGGCTTTATTATTTTATTAGGGGGCTTAGAATAGGTGTAATTAGCTTAAAAATCTTGTAATATTTTTTTTATTTTTTGTAAATTAGTGTTTGTTTTTTGTGTAATTTAGTTTAGATTATTTTATTGTATTTTAGTTTAGATATTTGTAGTTTATTTAATTTATTGATAGTGTAGGTGTATTTGTAACTTAGGTTAGGATTTATTTTACAGGTAAATTGGTAATTATTTTAACTAGGTAGCTATTAAATAGTTATTCACTATTTAATAGCTATTGTACCTAGTTAAAATAAATACCAAGTTACCTGTAAAATAAATATAAACCCTAAAATAGCTACAATGTAATTATAAATTACATTGTAGCTATCTTAGGGTTTATTTTATAGGTAAGTATTTAGATTTAAATAGGAATATTTTCATTAATAATATTAATATTATATTTATTTTAATAAGAGTTTAGTTAGGGATGTTAGAGTTAGATAAGGTTATTATACTTAATATATAAATAATATAATAACGATATTAACTATATTAAACCTAATATAATTAGGGTTAATATAGTTAATATATATAATATAATAACTATATTAACTATATTAACCCTAATATAATTAGAGTTAATATAGTTAATATAGATGGCAGCGGTGTAGGGGGATTAAATTAGGGGTTAATACATTTATTATAGGTAGGGCCGGTGTAGGGGGATTAGATTAGGGGGTAATACATTTATTATAGGTGGCCTCGGTGTAGGGGGATTTAGATTAGATGCAAAAGAGCAGTTTACTTTGTGACAAAGCCCCACCAAAAGCCCTTTTAAGGGCTGGTAAAAGAGCTGATTACTTTAGGGCAATGGCCCGCAAAAAGCCCTTTTAAGGGCTGGCAATAGAGCAGTTTACTTTGGGGTAATGCCACGCAAAAAGCCCTTTTCAGGGCTATTTGTAGGGTTAGACTTGGGTTTAGTGGTAGGGATAGTTTAGTGTTTTAGGGGTTAAATAATTTAATATAGCTGGCGGCATGGTAGGGGGATTAGATTAGGGGTTAATTAATTTAATATAGGTGGCGGCGGGGTAGGGGGATTAAATTAGGGGTTAATAATTTTAGATGGCGGCGGGGTAGGAGCTCACATTAGGGGGTAGGTAAGGTAGATGGCGGCGGTGTAAGGGGCTCACTTTAGTGGGTAGGTAAGGTAGATGGCGGCGGTGTAAGGGGCTCACTTTAGGGGGTAGTTTAATATTGTTGGCCACAGTGTAGGGGGATCACATTAGGGGGTAGTTAATGTAGATGGCGGCGGGGTCCGGGAGCGGCGGTTTAGGGGTTAAATACTTTATTAGGGATGGCGGCGGGGGATCGCGGTTGACAGGTAGATAGACATTGCACATGCGTTAGGTGTTCCAATACACAGCGTAAGGCTTACTACGGCTGCTTTTTGTGGCGAGGTGAAAATGGAGTAAGATTTCTCCATTTTCACCACGTAAGTCCTTACGCTGTATATTGGATACCAAACTGCGCTGGTTTGGTATACCTGCCTATGGTATATCGTATATAGGATACCAAACCAGCGCAAATTTCAGCGTCGCCGGCATTTGCGGGCGACGCTGCATATCGGATCGGGCCCTTGCAGCGTTCACAATTCGCTGACAACATAGTAATGAATGAATAGCTAGTCATTGAATACTATGTTGCAACGATTGAAGCCTGCGCTTTAGGCATAACATTTTTTGGGTCACGCAGGCGCAAATCGATTGTATGGGGAATGGTGCGCATGCGCAATTGTTCCGGCAATCGGGAACGCGCATTTGAAGTATGTACAGAGCGGGTGGGACCGCTCTGTACGTAATAAAGGCAATTATCCGGAAATACATGGAGGGCGGAGCTAGGAACGGCCGGGAATGTAAATATAAAGTGTATTTATAACAATAATATATATAAAAAAAAAAATAAGTTGCGATCATCCTATATTATAAAAGGCCAAGTGTTTTTGTCTGAAGCCGTCATGCGCAGTAGAGACAAACACACTTGGCCTTAGATTGACCTTGCACGCGCACCTCCATGGTTTAAGCAGCGCACAGCAGAGAATAGAGCTTCGCACGCGCACCCACCCGACCTCACACGCGCACCTCTGCAAGTCTAACAGCAGCGCGATCGCACACGCACCTCCGCAAGTTTAACAGCAAGCGCGATGATCAGGTACGGCAGAGAATAGAGCTTCACACGGAGAGAGAGAGAGACACAATTGGCCCGTGTACACAGGCTTTAGAACTAGTACTATATACCTTCACTTTAATGTAGAGATCAGCCTGACACATCCCACCCCCTGAACCCTCCCTGACCCCCTCAAACAGCTCTCTTCCCTCCCCCACCTCACAATTGTCAACGCCGTCTGCCAGTACTAAAATAAAATATTTTTCTCCTACATTGGTGTATCCGGTCCACGGCTTCATCCTTACTTATGGGATATTCTCTTCCCCTACAGGAAGTGGCAAAGAGAGCACACAGCAGAGCTGTCCACATAGCTCCCCTCAGGCTCCGCTCCCCCAGTCATTCTCTTTGCCGCTCTGAACAAGTAGCATCTCCACGGGGGTGGTAAAGAGTATGTGGTGTTAGTTGTAGTTTTTTATTTCTTCTATCAAGAGTTTGTTATTTTAAAATAGTGCCGGTTTGTACTATTTACTCTACAGCAGAAAGTGATGAAGATTTCTGCTAAGAGGAATATGATTTTAGCACCAGTAACTAAAATCCATCGCTGTTCCCACGCAGGACTGTTAACCAGAGAACATCAGTTGGGGGGAACAGTTTGCAGGCTTAACTGCTTCAGGTATGATCAGTCATTTTTCTAACAAGACCATGTAATGCTAGAAGACTGTCAGAAATTCCCTCTGGGATTGGTGAGCCATTTTTTTCTAATAGACTCTGTATAAAATGATGGCTTATATTTAGGGCTCTTTGCTGGTTGACACTATTGTGGGCTTTAAAATCGATTGCTTTTTAGCATGTTTTTCACTATAAATAAGGTGTTTTTTCAGACTTTAAAACACTTTTGGGGTTTAATTTCGGCCTGGCACTTATTTGGACACCTAAATCTAGTCAGAAAGGCCCCTCCACTCTAGAATGAAGAGGGAGGAGGCCTAATTTTTAGGCCTAAATTGTGCAGTTGTTTTTGCCTAGGCAATCCATGCAGCTTCATGTGGAGAGTCAAGAGGCATCATAAAAGACTCCAGGGAGGCTTATTTCCTGCTAAAATAATCCCTAATGAAGGTAAAGGCTACAGTGAGAAGCTGTGGCTAGTACTGTAGTGTGTTAACTGGTTAATAACTGTTATTAACTCCAGTTTGGGCATTAGGGGTTAATTGATCTGAAAATTTGTGTGCAATCATTTCAAAGCATTAAGACTATCAGGCCCATTTATCAAAGGGCTTGCG
Source organism: Bombina bombina (assembly GCF_027579735.1). Taxonomy (NCBI): domain Eukaryota; kingdom Metazoa; phylum Chordata; class Amphibia; order Anura; family Bombinatoridae; genus Bombina; species Bombina bombina. The sequence continues at coordinate 167,501,979 of NC_069499.1, read as the reverse complement.
GACCTGATCCGACACTGCGGATCAGGTCCGCAAGACCTCGCTAAATGCGGAGAGCAATACGCTCTCCGCATTTAACATTGCACCAGCAGCTCACAAGAGCTGCTGGTGCAACGCCGCCCCCTGCTGACTCGCGGCCAATCGGCCGCCAGCAGGGAGCTGTCAATCAACCCGATCGTATTCGATCGGGTTGATGTCCGGCGATTCCTGTCCGCCTGTTCAGAGCAGGCGGACAGGGTTATGGAGCAGCGGTCTTTAGACCGCTGCTTCATAAGTTGTGTTTCTGGCGAGTCTGAAGACTCGCCAGAAACACGGCCCTTCAAGCTCCGTACGGAGCTTGATAAATGGGCCTGCCAGTGGTGAAAATTTCATTAAAATTGGATGTTTATTTCATGGTTTTTTTTGATGTTTCAGTAAAAAAGTGTGCATTAAGGGGATAATTGATCTGAAAATTTGTGTTTAATCTTTTCAAAGCATTAAGACTCTGTGGTGAAAATTTCATTAAAATCAGATGTTTATTTCATGGTTTTTTGATATTTCAGTAAAAAAGTGTGCTTTTTAATTATTTAAAGAGACAGTAACGTTTTTGTCAAAAATAATTTTTATTGCATTATAGTTCTGTTTAAGTCTGTTAAACATGTCTGAGTCTTCAGATAGCCTATGTTCTGTATGTCCAAAGGCCAAGGTGGTTCCCCCATTAAATTTATGTGTGAAGTGTGCCATAGCGTCCAAACAGCTTAAAGGGACAGTACACTGTAAAATTGTTTTTCCATTAATGTATTTTAAATGACTTGTTATACCAACTGCAGAGTATAAAATATTTGAGAAATTGCATTTTGGGGTTTATTTGTGTACATGAAGTAGCTGGTTTTGTGATTTGAAACCACAGCCTATTACAATGGGTTGAGCTTCAGGTAATATCAGATCTCATTATGTTATCACTTTTATGTACACAGACTTGTTTCCTTATTTTATATTTGTCTGGAACACCAATGCTCAATAAATAGAGAGAACAATGGAAAATTATCATTGTATTACTTAACTATCCTGCATCAAACTGAGAGTGTAATCTCTTCTGCTGGCTGTGTTTACTTAGGCTTGTCAATAGCGTATACGCCAGTATCAAAACTTTCAGTATAGGTTGGGAAACCACAAGCTAAATCAGCTATATCAAATGGTGAAATATGAGTAAAGGAGCTACTTGCAACCAATTTAATACACTCTAGCAGGTAAAAAGGATCATTGGGAATAATTTAAAGGGGAGAAAGTTTTTGGGTGAACTGTCCCTTTAAGGACAGTACAATCACACTTAAAAATATAGCCCAAGATGATTCTTTAGCTGAATGTAGTGAAAATAGCTTGCTTTCCTCTCCTTCTGTGTCAACACCAGCTATGCCTGCGCAGGCGATGCCCAGTACATCTAGCGCACCAATTGCGATTACTATGCAACAGTTAGCAGCAGTAATGGATAATTCTATCGCAGCATTTTTATCCAAACTGCCAGCTTTCCTAGGAAGCGTGATTGCTCAGTTTTAAATACAGAAAATGAGCAAGTAGACGCAGAGGATAATTTATCTGTAGTGCCCTCACATCAATCTGACTTGGCGGTGAGGGAGGGCTTGTCTGAGGGAGAAATTTCTGACACAGGAAAAGTTTCTCAGCAGGCAGAGCCTGATACCATAGCATTTAAATTTAAGCTAGAACACCTCCGCGCTCTACTTAAGGAGGTCCTGACTACTCTTGATGATTGTGACCCTTTGGTGGTCCCAGAAAAATTGTGTAAAATGGATAAATTCTTAGAGGTCCCAGTACACACTGATAGGTTTCCGATACCTAAGAGGGTGGCGGATATAGTGAATAAGGAGTGGGAGAAACCAGGTGTACCTTTTGTTCCCCCTCCTATATTTAAGAAAATGTTCCCCATTGTTGACCCCAGAAGGGACGCGTGGCAGACGGTCCCTAAGGTAGAGGGGGCAGTTTCAGAGCTAGCTAAGCGCACAACTATACAAATAGAAGACAGTGGCGCTTTCAAAGATCCTATGGATAAAAAATTAGAAGGTTTATTTAAGAAAATTTTTGTTCAACAAGGTTTTCTTCTTCAACCAATTTCTTGCATTATTCCTGTAACCACTGCAGCTGCTTTTTGGTTTGAGGAATTAGAAAACTCGCTCCAGAAGGAGACTTTTTAGGATGAAGTCATGGATAGAATTCACGCCCTGAAGTTGGCTAATTCTTTCATTACAGATGCCGCTTTTCAGTTAGCTAAATTAGCGGCGAAAAATTCTGGTTTCGCAATAGTGGCGCGTAGAGCGCTTTGACTAAAATCGTGGTCGGCGGATGTGTCGTCCAAAACAAAATTGTTTAATATTCCTTTCAAGGTAAGACCCTATTCGGGCCAGAGTTGAAAGAAATTATTTCAGATATCACTGGGGGAAAGGGCCATGCCCTTCCACAGGATAGACCTTTCAAAGTTAAAAATAAGTCTAATTTTCGTTCCTTTCGCAATTTCAGGAACGGACCGGCTTCTACCTCTACAGCCACTAGGCAAGAGGGTAACGCACCCCAGCCCAAACCAGCATGGAAACCACTGCAAGGCTGGAACAAGGGTAAACAGGCCAAAAGACCTGCTGCTGCTACCAAGACAGCATGAAGGGGTAGCCCCCGATCCGGGACCGGATCTAGTAGGGGGCAGATTTTCTCTCTTTGCTCAGGCCTGGGCAAGAGATGTTCCGGACCCCTGGGCACTAGAAATTGTCTCTCAGGGGTATCTTCTAGAATTCAAGGACCTTCCTCCAAGGGGAAGGTTCCACTTGTCTCGCTTATCTTTAGACCAGATAGAGAGACAGGCATTCTTACATTGCGTAGAGTACCTTTTAAAAATGGGAGTGATAAACCCAGTTCCAACAGCAGAACAAGGACTGGGATTTTACTCAAACCTGTTTGTAGTTCCCAAAAAGGAAGGAACTTTCAGGCCAATTCTGGATTTAAAGATCCTAGACCAATTACTCAGAGTTCCATCATTCCAAATGGAAACCATTCGGATTACCAGTTCGGGGCTCTTCCCTTCGGATTGGCCACTGCTCCGAGAATTTTCACAAAGGTGCTAGGGTCCCTTCTAGCGGTGCTAAGGCCAAGGGGCATTGCAGTAGCACCTTAACTAGATGACATTTAATACAGGCGTCGTCTTTTCACAAAGCAAGGGCTCATACGGACATTGTTCTAGCCTTTCTAAGGTCTCACGGGTGGAAGGTGAACATAGAAAAAAGTTCTCTGTCCCCGTTCACAAGGGTTCCCTTCCTGGGAACAATAATAGACTCGGTAGAAATGAAAATCTATCTGACAGAGGTCAGGAAACTAAAACTTTTGAACACTTGTCGAGTTCTTCAATCCATTCCTCAACCCTCCATAGCTCAGTGCATGGAGGTAACAGGACTAATGGTTGCGGCAATGGACGTGGTTCCTTTTGCTCGAATTCATTTAAGACCATTGCAACTGTGCATGCTCAAACAATGAAATAGGGATTATGCAGATTTTTCTCCCCAGATTCAGATGGACCAGCAAACCAGAGACTCACTCCTCTGGTGGTTGTCTCAGGATCACCTGTCTCAGGGAATGAGTTTCCGAAGACCGAAGTGGATCATTGTCACGACCGACGCCAGCCTCTTAGGCTGGGGCGCGGTCTGGAAGTCCCTGAAGGTTCAGGGTCTATGGTCTCGGGAAGAATTTCTTCTCCCGATAAACATTTTGGAATTGAGAGCGATATTCAATGCGCTCCAGGCATGGCCTCAACTAGCGGAGGCCAAATTCATCAGTTTTCAGTCGGACAACTTGACGACTGTTGCGTACATCAATCATCAGGGGGGAACAAAGAGTTCCCTGGCGATGAGGGAGGTATCCAAGATCATCAAATGGACAGAGGATCACTCCTGCCATCTATCAGCAATTCACATCCCAGGAGTGGACAACTGGGAAGCGGATTATCTGAGTCTTCAGACTTTCCATCCGGGGGAGTGGGAACTCCACCCGGAGGTTTTTTTGCTCAGCTGACCCAGCTATGGGGCATTACAGATCTGGATCTGATGGCGTCACGTCAGAACTTCAAAGTTACACGTTACGGGTCCAGGGATCCCAAGGCGACATTGGTAGATACCTTAGTAGCGCCTTGGTCGTTCAATCTAGCTTATGTCTTTCCACCGTTTCCCCTTCTCCCCCGGCTAGTAGCCAGGATCAAGCAGGAGAAGGCTTCGGTAATTCTAATAGCTCCTGCGTGGCCACGCAGGACTTGGTATGCAGACCTGGTGAATATGTCATCGGTTCCACCATGGAAGCTGCCTTTGAGGCCGGACCTTCTAATTCAAGTTCGATTCGAACATCCAAACCTAGTTTCTCTGCAACTGACTGCTTGGAGATTGAACGCTTGATTCTAGCTAAACGTGGGGTTTCGGAATCAGTTATAGATACTCTGATCCAGGCTAGAAAGCCTGTCACCAGGAAAATTTACCATAAGATATGGCGGAAATATCTTTGCTGGTGCGAATCCAAGGGTTACTCATGGAGTAAGATTAGGATTCCAAGGATACTATCTTTTCTCCAAGAAGGATTGGAGAAAGGTCTGTCAGCTAGTTCTTTTAAGGGACAGATATCTGCTCTGTCTGTTTGGTTACACAAGCGTCTGGCAGCCATGCCAGATATTCAGAGTTTGTACAGGCTTTAGTCAGAATCAAGCCTGTCTACAGACCTGTGGCTCCTCCATGGAGTCTAAATTTAGTTCTTCAAGGGGTTCCGTTTGAACCTCTACATTCCATAGATATTAAGTTACTATCTTGGAAAGTTTTGGGGGTTTTTTGTATCTATTTCTTCTGCTAGAAGAGTTTCTGAATTGTCTGCTTTGCAGTGTAATTTACCCTATCTGGTGTTTCATACAGATAAGGTCGTTTTACGTACCAAACCTGGTTTTCTTCCAAAAGTGGTTTCCAATAAGAATATCAACCAGGAAATAGTTGTTCCTTCTCTGTGTCCTAATCCAGTTTCTAACAAGGAACGTCTGTTACACCATCTTGATGGGGTTCGTGCTTTAAAGTTTTATCTAAAAGCAACTAAAGACTTCAGACAAACATCGTCCTTGTTTGTCGTCTATTCTGGCAAGAGAAGAATTCAAAAGGCGACTGCGACCTCTCTGTCTTTCTGGCTGAAAAGCATCATCCGGTTGGCTTATGAGACTGCTGGAAGGCAGCCTCCTGAACGAATTACAACTCACTCTACTAGAGCTGTGGCTTCCACATGGGCTTCCAAGAATGAGGCTTCTGTTGAACAGATTTGTAAGGCAGCGACTTGGTCTTCACTGCATACGTTTGCCAAATTTTACAAATTCATTACTTTTGCTTCTTCGGAGGCTATTTTTGGGAGAAAGGTTTTGCAAGCAGTGGTGCCTTCCGTTTAGGTTACCTGACTTGTTCCCTCCCTTCATCCGTGTCCTAAAGCTTTGGTATTGGTTCCCACAAGTAAGGATGAAGCCGTGGACCGGATACACCAATGTAGGAGAAAACAGAATTTATGTTTACTTGATAAATTTCTTTCTCCTACGGTGTATCCGGTCCACGGCCCGCCCTGGCATTTTGGTCAGGTTTAAATTTATTTTTTGTAAACTACAGTCACCACTGCACCTTATGGTTCTCCTTTTTCTCCTAACCGTCGGTCGAATGACTGGGGGGGGCGGAGCCTGAGGGGAGCTATGTGGACAGCTCTGCTGTGTGCTCTCTTTGCCACTTCCTGTAGGGGAAGAGAATATCCCACAAGTAAGGATGAAGCCATGGACCGGATACACCGTAGGAGAAAGAAATTTATCAGGTAAACATAAATTCTGTTTTTCTTTTCTTAAATTGATTCTGACCCCCCCCCCCCATACAGCTCTCTAAACCCAACCCTCTCTAAATATTTACCGTCATCTTGGGTACTGGCAGCTTTCTGACAGTATCCAGTTTGCCCCCCAAAAATGTGTGCATTTTTTAATCTTAATATAATAATATATTTCTGTAGTGTAGCTGCCCCCCCTCAATATCCTACCTCCCTCCCCCTCCCAGATCCCTTACACAACATCGAGGATGTCCCCACCATCGGCTTCTTGCAAAAAAATGTACGCAAAGATCTTGATTTTTCCGCAATTGGGTTCATGTGAGTGGACATGGATGTGTTTTAGAACTTTCAATAAAAGTGTGATTAATTTATTTTATTGACTTAAAGTTTAAAAATATTTAAATTCTTGAAAACAATTAAAAAGTGTATTATTAATACAAATAAAGATAAAAAATATTTTAACATTTTAAAAAAAAATTGTAAGATGGCTGTTGAAGGGGTGGTGATGTGATAATTAATCATGAGTTCCTGCTTGTGTATTTGGTATATACATATACAATGTATTCCTAAACCTTTCCAATTTTTAATTTGAGTGTTCAGTGGCTTTATTAAATTTTATTTGTTTTTTCTGCTTTATTTTATTCAATAGAAAAATATTTTTCATAGAAAATGGCCTTTTCGCAACAGTGTGGTTGGGATGCAGATATTCTGTTTGTTTTGGAAGTTGACAAAAGACCTTGTCTTTACGACATGAGAATAAAAGAATATCGCAATCAGAACTTCCGGCAAATGGCATGGAAAGAAATCAGCGAAATTTTAAATATCCCAGGTACAGTATTCCTGTTTGTATGGAGATCTTTCATAGAATAGTCATAAAAGTGTTTGTTGTAAAAAGTGTAACTTAAACAATGTTACCATAATTAAGTAAATACATATTTTTGTTTACTTATTTTGTTATGCAGAAGCTTCCTGTCCTGCCAAGTGGAAGTCCATAAGAGACAAATACCTCCGAATTTATAAAAAAAGTGGATCAGGAGCAGACGTTATAATAGAAGATCCCACATGGATTGTGAGCAAATATCTGAGTTTCCTCAATCCTTGTTTAAAACCAAAAAGGTAAAACTTCCTATATCATTGTATTAAAGTTATAATCTTAATTTCTGTGTTTAATTATTTTATTATATAATAATTAGAAATAGTTTAATAATTATTATAAATTCAGTTTATTATATTATTTATGAAAAATGTATTAAAACCATATTATCTTTTTCTTTAGGACTACAGGAAACTTTAGTGAGTTTCTATCAAGAGAAACTCCTCAGACCTCCCAGTCAGAGACATCAACGCAGGAGGACACCTATATGCTATCAGGCACAGTGCAGGACATGACTGAAACCATCATAATGGAAAATCCAAGTTTGGAGACTTATATTGAGTTAAATCCAATTGTCACCGACAGCGCAGAAATAGCTTCACAGAGTTCCGACATGACAGGTTGGTGGTAAATTAAAATTTAGGATTGTTACAGTGCAGTATAATCAGTGTAAGAATATTGCATTTACAGCAAAAATATTTTTATGTGCTTTCAGATTCTGCTACAACTTCAAGAGATGCTGTTCCTGGAAAACGAAAATGTGTTCCTTCAAATCAATCAACCATGGAGTCGGATGCAGACAGGCTGTTTCTATTAAGTCTGTTACCAGATTTTATGAAGATTAATCCGTGCATTAAAAATAATGTTAAAATTGAAATCATTAAATTAATAGATAATGCACAAGAACATTGATGCACGGTTCTGAATGTGTACAAATGTTACTTGAATTTTGTTTAAAAATAATATTCAAAGTTTTGTTATTTTTTTTGCATTCAGTTTACATTAACTACATGCCAATGTAGTTTACAGTATGTATGTATATATATATATATATATATATATATATATATATATATATATATATATTTTATATTTATACCCGTATAGTATATTTTCTTTTAATTTCTTGTTTCTAACTGGTTCTAGAGCGTGTTTAACAGTTATATTATTGTAAAAAAAAAAAGGATCTATATATTTTAATAAAATCAATTGGCAATAACTATTTTTTTGTTTTTTTTGTTTATGTATGCGAGTCAGTGTCATTAGCATACATAAATAAAAAAAATAGTTATTGGCAATTGATTTTTTAATAGTTAAACATTTATGTTTATATAATAAAAATTATTTCAAGTTTTGAAACTGTTTTGCATTAACTAAATGCACTTTATTAAACAAATAAATTAAACGTTTTTTTACAATAAATGTGTCATTTCAACAAAATGTTCCTTGCCCTCATTCGATGTAAAATACTTCATAAAAGTTTCTCTTGTTTGATCTGCTACTTTACTATAGTTTTTGGCACCCTGCCTACTTAATCCATGGACACGATCTGCATCCTTTTCTTGCCTCCATCGTCCAGATATTATATTTCCATTTGCTTCCTCCATATCCATATAGCCAAGAGGACAGTACCTTCTTCTCTCCGGTTCCATTACAGCTTCCTCTACTCTGATGTAGTTGTGCAATGCACAAATGCTTTTTACTACAGTTTCTGCATTATCTGGATGCATGTACAATGAATCCAAAATTGCTCTCCATTTTGCACAACAGATGCCAAACACATTTTTAGAGATCCGCCTAGCTCTTGATAGTCTTCTGTTGAAGATGATTTGATCTTCTTTAATTTCTTTTTTAGGGAAAGGCCTCATGAGGTTTTTGAGTAGTGGGAATGCTTCGTCAGCAACAATAACAGGTGGAACAGCAATGGATGTCCCCGGTATCTTGCATGCAGGAGGCAAATCAGCATTTCCAGCAATAATTGCCTTCCCAAAACTACTTTAAGAAAAAACTCCACCATCACTTTGTTTTCCGTATGCCCCTACATCAGTGCTTTCCAAACTGTGTGTCGGCGGCAGTGTGTAGGTGTGTCCCTGCTTCAGCACAATTTTTTTTTTATTTTCTTTTTTTTTTTACATTTTTGGGGGGTTTCCGATATACCGCCTGCCTGCTACGCATATATCACATGGTTGACACGTGATTGATACCTAGTGGGTCACAGATCATCTTAACCGATTGGTGCAGCTCAGTGGGAACTGAATCTATTCCCTTTGGCGGCACATTGTCTCCTGACTGCACATGTAGTCTCCTCAATCTGCTCGTGACTGCATGTGTAGTCAGTGAGTGGGACAGTAGTGTGTTTGCAGCATGGGCAGTAGTCAGTTGGACTCAGAGCTCTGAGGGCGGCAGCTTAAACGTTGAGCTGAAGTTAGAAGTCAAAGTTTTGGGGGTTTTTCAGCTAGCTCTCAGTAGTGCATTGCTGCTCCTGCTCTTGATATATGGATATGAAGTGGAAGCTTAAAAATGCAAGTTAGTTTAACCTCCTGTTTGCTGGTACAACTGAATTACTGTGTCACGAAATGATGTAGGTCTAAACAGTGTGTCACCAACACGAAAAGTTTGGAAAGCTCTGCCCTACATCAACAATGATATATTTGTAGTTAGCATCACAAAGTGCCAGCAGTACAATGGAGTTGGAATCCTTGTAGTTGTACCACATGGATCCAGCATTGGGTGGTGCTTGAATATACACATGCTTTCCATCCATTGCCCCTAAAAAAATGTAATAATAAATTAATTATTTTGAATACATTAAAATTCATGATTTATTAAAATTTAATAAACAATTCATACCTATACACATGGGAAACTGCCATTTCTCCCAGAACTCAAAGCAGATTTTCTTCCACATTTCCTGGTTTGGAACAGGCATGTATACTGGCCACAAAACATCCCACAGTGCTGCTGCAGTATCTGGAATGATCTGTCCAACTGTTGTTCTACCACAACGGAATGCCAAACCGATACTTGAATATGATTCTCCAGTGGCCAAAAATCTTAATGTAATTGCCAACCTTTGAGCAGGACTGATAGATTGACGGAAATTTGTGTCTTGTCTCTGAATTCTTGGTCCTACTAATGTCAGCAGCTTGTCAAAATGTTCTTGACACATTCTGAAATACAAGTAGTGGCTTTCATCATCATTCAATCGCATTTCCTGAATCAGATTGGGCCCTTCGTTGGTAAATGGGCCTTATCCACCATCTTCTGGTATTTCGCTGAGGCAGGGATTCTGTAAGGAGTGTATTCAATTGTTTACAAGTATTTTCATTACCCTTATATTAGCATTTGAAATAGTTTATTTTGCCTGTGGCATTCCCACCTATCCTGAAAGATTTTGGCATTAAAGGGACATGAAACCCAAACATTTTCTTTCATGATTCAGCTAGAGAATACAATTTTCAACAACTTTCCAGTTTACTTCTATTATCAAATTTGCTTCATTCTCTTGGTATCATTTGTTGAAGGAGCAGCAATGCACTACTGGTTGCTGACTGAACACATGGGTGAGCCAATGACAATTGTTATATATATGCAGCCACCAATCAGCAGCTAGAACCTAGGTTCTTTGCTGCTCCTGAGCTTGCAAAGATAAACCTTTCAACAAAGGATAACAAGAGAAGGAAGCAAATAAAATAATAGAAGTAAACTGGAAAGTTGTTTAAAATTGTATTCTCTATCCGAATCACCAAAGTAAATTTTTGTGTGCCATGTTCCTTTAAGGCCAAACTGTGTAAACACAGCCAGCAGAATAAATTACACTCCCAGTGGGGTACAGAAGAAATAAGGTAATAAAATGTTAACTTTCCATTGTTCTCTCCAAGTATTGGTGTTTGGTTAACTTACAGATATGAGATCTAATTATACCTACAAGCTCAAAACTTTATTAGTTTGTGGCCTCAAAAACACAAATCAGGTCATTTATATACACAAATAAACCTTAAAAAGAAAATATCATACATTTTATATTCTGCAGCTGGTAAAAAAAAGTAATTGTAAACATATTTTATAGTATACTGTCCCTTTAATGTATATTTGTAATTTGATTACATAAAACACAAATTTATTAACCTGACTCAACCACTCAGTAGAGATATCCATGACTAGCAGAATCTGTAGAGGTAAACATGAAAAACTACAGACAGCACAGACAACAGTGTAGACAAACTGCGAGGTGGTGCAGCGCGAAGTGAAGCTTGCAAACTTTTCTTGCTGCTTTGCTTTGCATCGCCTTGCGCCGCATCGCTTGCAGTGTGTCACAGCCTTTAGTGTGCAAGCGGGAGCTTTAAATACTGGTCCACTTGTAATCTGGCCCAAAATGTTTAATTATGTGTAGTCTCTTTTGTTACCCAGTGACGTGATTTTAGTGCTTTCTCAGGTGTAATTCAAAACGAGCCAGTGAAATTTTATAAAAAATTTTTTTCTTATGATACGCATGATTTTTTTTTTTTTAATAAAGTGACAATATAAACATGTCCTACAAATTGGCAGACAATGGGTTAATCATCTGATTACATCCAACTTTCAAGTCTTCGGAAACCTTTTAGAAGGCAGGACCTCTCTGTGTGGGGTAGGGATTTGATGATGGATTCTGAATGGTTGGGGTACAGGGTCTGGAAAATCCAGATATGGCCAATGCCTTTGCCTCAAGTTTTCCTTAAAGGGACATGAAACCCACATGATTCAAATAGAGCATGCAATTTTATACAACTTTCCAATTTACTTTGGTTATCTGCCTAGGTAGGCTCAGGAGTTGCTGATTGGTGACTGCACATATATGCCTCGTCTTATTGGCTCACCCAATGTGTTAACTAGCTCCTAGTAGTGAATTGCTGCTTTTTCAACAAAGAATACCAAGAGAATGAATTAAATAATTGAAGTAAATTGGAAAGTTATTTAAAATTGTATGTGCTATTTGAACTAGGAAGGAAAATTGAGGTTTTATGTCCCTTTAATTTACTCAACTCTTTCATAACATTGTAAATGTTCACTTGAGGGCGCTAGAGTACAACGTCTCCCTTATAATATACATAACATCTCTGAATCTATAAATCTGGGCTTACTTATAGTTTCCAAGACTGCAAGCAAGTCTGGTTCACCTGTGTGAACACAAGCATATTCTAGAATTATTTTGTTTAAGCTTTTTAAAAACAAGAGCACCCTTTATAAACAAAATAAAAAAATACCTAAAAAAATGATATATTCAGGATCAGTTGTAATGCCTGAATAATATTATAGTTATAGAGATGTATATCTTAAATTATATAAAAAAAAATAGACTAAATTACCATAAATAAAAAGGCAGCTATCTTAAAGGGACAGTATACACCAATTTTCATATAACTGCATGTAGTAGACACTACTATAAAGAATAATATGCACAGATACTGATCTAAAAATCCAGTATAAAACCATTTAAAAACTTACTTAGAACCTTCCAGTTTAGCTCTGTTTAAAAGGTTACTGGAAAACCCACTGCAAGTGGGAAATAGCAGACACCCCCCCCCCCTCCCCTTTCCTTTGCATATTAAAAGACCCTTTACACAAACAGAAGCAAGCTGGAGTAGGTATACGTCGGTATTCTCCTAAAACGTTGGGGCTTGGTTAGGATGCGGAGGCTGCAAATCAGAGACATGTTATTTAAAAATAAGCAAAACTATCCATTTAAAAAAAACAAAAAACTGTATGGTCTATATAAATGGATCATCTAATCTAGAATATATTTTGAGGGCATTGTGTATAGTGTACAGGTAGACTTCTTTCTGAAGAAGTATTCAATCCTTTTCTCTCATATGGCTTCTAGATTCAGGAGTGTAGCAGAGGATGTATTCCTTAAGGTTTGGTTTATGATTATCTTCATCAAGTGTAGAACCTAAGTAAGATGTTAACCTTTACTTAATTTTGGTCTTTTCCATGAGTTCTGGAAGAGACAAATTTCATCTTCTACTTTTTTTTCCTATTTCTTAATTCTGTTTCTAGATCTATAGACGATTGATCTTCTTTCATTAGATGATATGAACTCCTCTATTGGCGTTCATTCTGTAAGGGCTATTTTTGCATTTTATTACATTTAGTAGTCTCCAAAAGAACATTAATGCTGCAGATTGGTCTAATTTTTTGCTTAAAGGGACAGTCTACACCTTAGTCATCGTAAAGTCATACCTTAGATTAAGCTGCATATAGCCTCCTGAAACTTTTGTATATCATGCAGCAGGAATGGTAAAAAAAAAGTTTTTGTTTATTTTTATTTAAAAAAGAAGAAAATGTAAGCAAAACAGAATTTCTAGCAAACCAAAGTGAACAAGAGACCTTAATGTATATAACATCTTCCGCAGTAACCACAGTATTATCGCTTAGCAAAAAAAGTTATTTTAAAATGAATTTTGTTTCTGGCCAAACTCCGGCCACTGATGACTTCACAATCTGGGCTGCATATGGTGTCCAATCACAGAAAGCTCACTAGTTGGATTCAACAAACTGTCAATGCTATTCAGCAGAGTGCCTAGATGTATCCCAGATTGTGATGTCATAAGTGGGCGGGGCTTGGCAGCCATTTAAAAGTGTCCAGAAGCAATATTTATTTTAAAATAACTATTTTACCGCCCCTGGTTCATGATATAGAAAGGGTGCAGGAAGCTATTTGCAGCTTAATCTAAGGTAAGTCTTTAAGAAGACTAAGGTGTACACTGTCCCTTTAAACCTTTTGTATTACTAGTCTAGTTGGCATTACGGTGGAGATAGCCGAATCACTGGCTACTTCTTAGCTCCAGGATCTTCAAATGACCCCCATAAAATATTTTTGTATATATACAGGGTTTTGATGATTCAAACATTAAAGCATATTGTTTGCTGTTTTAGCCCAACGTATAACATATTACCTTACACTGATTACAAGCAAATACCCTGCATTTATAAAACAGCTGTCAAATTATTTTATCACATGTAAATTAAAATACATATTTTGCAAGTGTTTAACAATGTTTTTCCAGTAATGTGATAATGTGTGTGTGTTGGCAGTATCTACGGGGTGTAACATGTTGGATGGTTATAGAGTTGTATGCTGTGCATCAAATTGCCCCCGAGTCAACGACCTTTAATTATTATTATTATTATTATCAACTAGAGAAGATGTCTGTCTTTTGATTGCAGCAAGTGGGCAGCAAGTGAGGTATGTCCACTCTTTTGTGCAACAGCAGGGTCTGCTAATCGCCCTGAGCAGAGGCAAAACTACCATTAGTGTAGCAGGAGCAGTGGCACCAGTGCCCAAGTGCTGGGGGGCTACCTATAGCATCCAGTCTATACATAGGCTTGTGCAGAATGTGTACAATCCTAATGCTGAGGAGCATTTTATTAGTGCATGCTGTAGGTCTATCCTTAAAATCATTATACACAGCATCATATATGTTATTGCTATTGCTTATTTCTGAGGGCACAAAACATTTTTGCACCTCTGTTGAGTAGGTCCACTGCTGCCTGAGCAAATGAGTTTGGGTGTTTTAACTCCACCTCCTCAGAGGTGGTAGAAAGGTTAAATAGTTGGTGTTGGATGACTGCCACTTCTTAACTTGTGGCAAGCAGGCCCGCTGCCCTAAAAGCGTCCACAAGAGGCCTCTAAAGTCAGAAATATCTCCAGGATTTCAGAGCTAATGTGGAACCTACTCAGTAACAAAACAAAAAAAAAAGACGAAGAACCCTTGAATTAGATTAATAAATTAAAATGTGAATTAGAGAGAATTGTCTGGAGAGATAAATGCTGTAGTTGTGCCTAATTTATCTTTTCCAAAATGTTTGGAGACAAAGTATTGCATCAATCAATACTATTTTTAACTTATACTGAACCATATTAGCTTTTCAAACTAGAACGTTTAGTATCTTCATGGCTTACAAAAGGAAGAAGAGAATGTAAATTAGCATTGAATAGTAAAATGTGGAAAGGAATACAAATGAAGCTACAAAAACATGCTGTATTGCAATATAACAAACAAGATAATGATGTGAGCAGGGGAAGATAACATCCAGTCACACGTTTGTCTCTGTAAATGCAAATGCAAGAACAGGCAAGATGCAATTACAAAAAGCATATGAGGAATTTTGCAATAAAAAAATAGTGTTTGTGTACTGTTATATTTGTGTATGTATCTATGTGTGTGCATGTGTTTATATGTGTGTGCATGTGTTTATCTATATGTGTGTGCATGTGTTTATATGTGTGTGCTTTAGGGCAATTACAAAAAGCATATGAGGAATTTTGTAATAA
The DNA here is from genome assembly GCF_027579735.1 of Bombina bombina. Lineage (NCBI taxonomy): Eukaryota > Metazoa > Chordata > Amphibia > Anura > Bombinatoridae > Bombina > Bombina bombina. The sequence goes on along the minus strand of NC_069499.1, from coordinate 167,486,941 downwards.
AAAAAATAGTGTTTGTGTACTGTTATATTTGTGTATGTATCTATGTGTGTGCATGTGTTTATCTATATGTGTGTGCATGTGTTTATATGTGTGTGCATGTGTGTGTATTAGGGCTGGGCGATATGGGCAAAAATGAAAATCACAATTTTGTACCCAATTTTTTTAAAAATTACTAAAACACCTTAATTTTCTAAACAAGCTACGGGGAGAGGGAGGGAGAGACAGGCTCAGTGGAAGTGAAAGGTTATGCACAAGGACAACAAAAGAAAAGAGAACATACATTTAATGTCACATGACATAAATGGCATAGTTTTTCATGATTTACATTACAATGATAAAGCTAGAAAACAAAATGAATCAGAAGTTATGAGCTCTTGAATCCTCCATTTTATAGTTTTAAAAGCTTCTATGGACGACTAATTTGCTGGTCAGCACTGGACCTTGTGATATAGGAAACACTGGTACAGTCAAAGGCGTAACTAGAAGCCACAGGGCCCAGGTGCAAGAATCTAAGAAGCCCCCCCCCCCCCCCCCCAAAGGTAAATTTGATACATATCTTTTTTTTTTTTTACATTTAACACAGAAAAATAAAGTGAATCAGATTATGTCTGCAAAAGGAGGTACCCTGTGCCCACAGTCTGTGAGATGGTCTGACCCCCTATGTATATAGTGACACTGTTTAACCCACCAGTACTGTATATAGAGTCAGTGACACAGTCTGTAATCTGTCGTTGAGATGGCTGGCCTGACCCTACCCGCCCCAGTACTTTACAAAGTGACCACAGTAGTCTGTGATATGGTCCAGCCCCCCGTACTGTATATAGTGGTACTGTATAGACTAACACTGTTTACCCCCCGCCCCGCCATGCTGTAGTAACAAGGTCTGTAATTTGCTGGCTCCACAAACATACACACACACATACATGCATAAATACACACACAGTCACATACATACACACACACATACATGCATAAATACACACACAGTCACATACACACACACACACACACATAAACACCAATGGGTAAAACAGAAACACTAACTTCTGTAGTCAGAGACACTAGTGAAGCATCATGTCACACTCACATGATATCAGTGCAGGCAGTGGCAGGTCAACATTGTTTATTGTAAAAAAAAAAAAAATTAACCCCTTAATGGCCGGACCATTTTTCAATTTTCTTACCCTTAATGACAATGGCTATTTTTACATTTCTGCAGTGTTTGTGTTTAGCTGTAATTTCTCTTGTTAAGTGTAGTCAGTCCACGGGTTATCCATTACTTATGGAATATATCTCTTCCTAACAGGAAGCTGCAAGAGGATCACCCAGCAGAGCTGCTACATAGCTCCTCCCCTCACATGTCATATTCAGTCATTCTCTTGCAGCCTAACTAGATAGGTCGCTGTGAGAGGTCTGTGGTGTTTTTTAACTTAGTTTATTTCTACAATCAAAAGTTTGTTATTTTAAATGGCACCGGAGTGTGCTGTTTATTCTCAGGCAGCATTAGAAGAAGAATCTGCCTGCGTTTTCTATGATCTTAGCAGACGTAACTAAGATCCACTGGCTGTTCTCATCTGAGGAGTGAGGTAACTTCAGAGAAGGGGAATAGCATGCAGGGCCCCCCTGCAAATGAGGTATGTGCAGTAATTATTTTTCTGAGGAATGGAATTGACTGAGAAAATACTGCTGATACCAATGTAAAGTAAGTTCAGCCTTAAATGCAGTGATAGCGACTGGTATTAGGCTGATGAGTGTGTGTACACTGAATGTATTTTTCTAAGGAATGGAATTGACTCTGAAAATACTGTTAATACTGAAATAATGTATGAGCCTTAACTGCAGTAAAAGCGACTGGTAGCAGGCTTATTAATAACAATTCATAACTTTTCAAATGTATGTTTAAAACGTTTACTGGCATGTTAATCGTTTTTTGTGAGGTACTTGGTGATAAAACTTATTGGGGCATGATTTTTACCACATGGCCATCTTTGTTTTCTGCATAGAAACAGTTTTCTGAGCTTCCCCACTGTTGTAATATGAGTGGGAGGGGCCTATTTTAGCGCTTTTTTGCGCAGTAAAAATTCAGTCACAATCTGTCTACTTCATCCTCCATGATCCAGATCGTCTCTAGAGAGCTCAGGGGTCTTCAAAATTCATTTTGAGGGAGGTAATCAGTCACAGCAGACCTGTGACAGTGTGTTTTGACTGTGAGAATTAATTACTGTAATTATTAAATTGTTAATCCGTTTTTTTGGGTATTAAGGGGTTAATCATCCATTTGCTGGTGGGTGCAATCCTTTGCTAACTTAATACATTTACTGTGAAAAATTGGTTGCTATAACTATTTTGGTTCATTGTTATTTCAACTGTGACAGCTTTTTGTGCTTCTTAAAGGCACAGTAGCGTTTTTTATATTGCTTGTAAATTTATTTAGAAAAGTATTTCCAAGCTTGCTAGTCTCATTGCTAGTCTGTTTAAACATGTCTGACACAGATGAATCTCTTTGTTAACTATGTTTAAAGGCCAATGTGGAGCCCAATAGAAATTTATGTACTAATTGCATTGATGCTACTTTAAATAAAAGTCAATCTTTACATGTAAAGAAATTATCACCAGACAACGAGGGGGAAGTTATGCCGACTAACTCTCCTCACGTGTCAGTACCTTCGCCTCCCGCTCAGGAGGTGCGTGATTTTGTGGCGCCAAGTACATCAGGGAGGCCCTTACAAATCACTTTGCAAGACATGGCTACTGTTATGACAGAAGTATTATCTAAATTGCCAGAATTAAGAGGCAAGCGCGATAGCTCTGGGTTAAGGACAGAGCGCGCGGATGAGGTGAGAGCCATGTCAGATACTGCGTCACAGTTTGCAGAACGTGAAGACGGAGAGCTTCATTCTGTGGGTGACGGATCTGATCCAGGGAGACTGGATTCAGAGATTTCTAATTTTAAATTTAAGCTTGAGAACCTCCGCATATTGCTAGGGGAGGTATTAGCGGCTCTGAATGACACGGTTGCAATTCCAGAAAAATTATGTAGGTTGGATATATACTATGCGCTACCGGTGTGTACTGACGTGTTTCCTATACCTAAAAGGCTTACAGAGATTATTAGCAAGGAGTGGGATAGACCTGGTGTGCCCTTTTCCCCTCCTCCCATATTTAGGAAAATGTTTCCTATAGACGCCACCACACAAGACTTATGGCAGACGGTCCCTAAGGTGGAGGGAGCAGTTTCTACTTTAGCTAAGCGTACCACTATCCCGGTGGAGGATAGTTGTGCCTTTTCAGATCCAATGGATAAGAAATTAGAGGGTTACCTTAAGAAAACGTTTGTTCAACAAGGTTTTATCTTACAGCCCCTTGCATGCATTGCGCCTGTCACTGCTGCGGCGGCATTCTGGTTTGAGTCTCTGGAAGAGGCCATTCGCACAGCTCCATTGGATAAAATTATGAACAAGCTTAAAGCACTTAAGCTAGCTAACGCATTTGTTTCTGATGCCGTCGTACATTTAACCAAACTTACGGCTAAGAACTCCGGATTCGCCATCCAAGCGCGCAGAGCGCTATGGCTTAAATCCTGGTCAGCTGACGTGACTTCTAAATCTAAATTGCTTAATATTCCTTTCAAAGGGCAGACCTTATTCGGGCCCGGCTTGAAAGAAATTATAGCTGACATTACGGGAGGTAAGGGCCAAATCAAAGGCCAAACAGTCTAATTTTCGTGCCTTCCGTAACTTCAAGGCTGGAGCAGCATCAACTTCCTCCGCTCCAAAACAGGAAGGAGCTGTTGCTCGTTACAGGCAGGGCTGGAAAGTTAACCAGTCCTGGAACAAGAGCAAGCAGGCCAAGAAACCTGCTGCTGCCCCCAAGACAGCATGAAGAGAGGGCCCCCTATCCGGAAACGGATCTAGTGGGGGGCAGACTTTTTCTCTTCGCCCAGGCTTGGGCAAGAGATGTCCAGGATCCCTGGGCGTTGGAGATCATATCTCAGGGATATCTCCTGGATTTCAAAACTTCTCCTCCACGAGGGAGATTTCATCTTTCAAGGTTATCACCAAATAAAGAAAGAGGCGTTTCTACGCTGTGTACAAGACCTTTTACTAATGGGGGTGATCCACCCAGTTCCGCGGACGGAACACGGGCAGGGATTCTATTCAAATCTATTTGTGGTTCCCAAGAAAGAGGGAACCTTCAGACCAATCTTGGACTTAAAAATCCTAAACAAATTTCTAAGAGTTCCATCATTCAAAATGGAAACTATTCGAACCATCCTTCCCATGATCCAAGAGGGTCAGTACATGACCACAGTGGATTTAAAGGATGCCTACCTTCACATACCGATTCACAAGGATCATTATCGGTACCTAAGATTTGCTTTCCTAGACAGGCATTACCAGTTTGTAGCTCTTCCCTTCGGATTAGCTACGGCTCCAAGAATCTTTACAAAAGTTCTGGGCTCACTTCTGGCGGTACTAAGACCGCGAGGCATAGCGGTGACTCCGTACCTAGACGACATTCTGATACAAGCGTCAAGTTTTCAAACTGCCAAGTCTCATACAGAGATAGTTCTGGCATTTCTGAGGTCGCATGGGTGGAAGGTGAACGTGGAAAAGAGTTCTCTATTACCACTTACAAGAGTTCCCTTTCTAGGGACTCTTATAGATTCTGTAGAGATGAAAATTTACCTGACAGAGGCCAGGTTATCAAAACTTCTAAATGCTTGCCGTGTCCTTCATTCCATTCCACACCCGTCAGTAGCTCAGTGCATGGAAGTAATCGGCTTAATGGTAGCGGCAATGGACATAGTACCATTTGCGCGCCTGCATCTCAGACCGCTGCAATTGTGCATGCTAAGTCAGTGGAACGGGGATTACTCAGATTTGTCCCCCCTACTAAGTCTGGATCAAGAGACCAGAGATTCTCTTCTATGGTGGCTCTCTCGGCCACATCTGTCCAAGGGGATGACCTTTCGCAGGCCAGATTGGACGATTGTAACAACAGACGCCAGCCTTCTAGGCTGGGGCGCAGTCTGGAACTCCCTGAAAACTCAGGGATTATGGACTCAGGAGGAGAAACTCCTCCCAATAAATATTCTGGAATTAAGAGCAATATTCAATGCTCTCCTAGCTTGGCCTCAGTTAGCAACTCTGAGGTTCATCAGATTTCAGTCGGACAGCATCACGACTATGGCTTACATCAACCATCAAGGGGGAACCAGAAGTTCCCTAGCGATGTTGGAAGTCTCAAAGATAATTCGCTGGGCAGAGTCTCACTCTTGCCACCTGTCAGCGATTTACATCCCAGGCGTAGAGAACTGGGAGGCGGATTTTCTAAGTCGCCAGACTTTTCATCCGGGGGAGTGGGAACTTCATCCGGAGGTCTTTGCTCAACTGATTCTTCGTTGGGGCAAACCAGATCTGGATCTCATGGCGTCTCGCCAGAACGCCAAGCTTCCTTGTTACGGATCCAGGTCCAGGGACCCGGAAGCGGTGCTGATAGATGCTCTGACAGCCCCTTGGGTCTTCAACATGGCTTATGTGTTTCCACCATTCCCGATGCTTCCTCGTTTGATTGCCAAGATCAAACAGGAGAGAGCTTTGGTGATTCTGATAGCGCCTGCGTGGCCACGCAGGACCTGGTATGCAGACCTAGTGGACATGTCGTCCTGTCCACCGTGGTCTCTACCTCTGAGACAGGACCTTCTAATTCAGGGTCCTTTCAAACATCCAAATCTAATTTCTCTGAGGCTGACTGCATGGAGATTGAACGCTTGATTCTATCAAAGCGTGGCTTCTCGGAGTCGGTTATTGATACCTTAATACAGGCTAGGAAGCCTGTTACCAGAAAAATTTACCATAAGATATGGCATAAATATTTATATTGGTGCGAATCCAAGAGTTACTCATGGAGTAAGGTTAGGATTCCTAAGATATTGTCCTTTCTACAAGAGGGTTTAGAAAAGGGCTTATCTGCTAGTTCGTTAAAGGGACAGATTTCTGCTCTGTCTATTCTTCTACACAAACGTCTGGCTGAAGTTCCAAACGTTCAGGCTTTTTGTCAGGCTTTAACTAGGATTAAGCCTGTGTTTAAGACTGTTGCTCCGCCGTGGAGCTTAAACTTAGTTCTTAATGTTCTTCAAGGCGTTCCATTTGAACCCCTTCATTCCATTGATATCAAGCTGTTATCCTGGAAGGTTTTGTTTTTGATGGCTATTTCCTCGGCTCGAAGAGTCTCTGAGTTATCTGCCTTACATTGTGATTCTCCTTATCTGATTTTTTCATTCAGACAAGGTAGTTCTGCGTACTAAACCTGGCTTCTTACCTAAGGTAGTTACTAACAGGAATATCAATCAAGAGATTGTTGTTCCATCACTGTGTCCTAACCCTTCTTCAAAGAAGGAACGACTTTTGCATAATTTGGACGTAGTCCGTGCCCTGAAGTTCTATTTGCAGGCAACTAAAGATTTTCGTCAAACTTCTTCCCTGTTTGTCGTTTACTCTGGACAGAGAAGAGGTCAAAAGGCTTTGGCTACCTCTCTCTCTTTTTGGCTTCGTAGCATAATACGTTTAGCCTATTAGACTGCTGGACAGCAGCCTCCTGAAAGGATTACAGCTCATTCTACTAGAGCTGTGGCTTCCACCTGGGCCTTTAAAAATGAGGCCTCTGTTGAACAGATTTGCAAGGCTGCGACTTGGTCTTCGCTTCACACCTTTTCAAAATTTTACAAATTTGACACTTTTGCTTCTTCGGAGGCTATTTTTGGGAGAAAGGTACTTCAGGCAGTGGTTCCTTCTGTTTAATGTTCCTGCCTTGTCCCTCCCTTCATCCGTGTACTTTAGCTTTGGTATTGGTATTCCATAAGTAATGGATGACCCATGGACTGACTACAATTAACAAGAGAAAACATAATTTATGCTTACCTGATAAATTTATTTCTCTTGTAGTGTAGTCAGTCCACGGCCCGCCCTGTCTTTAAGGCAGACCTAAATTTTAATTAAACTCCAGTCACCACTGCACCCTATGGTTTCTCCTTTCTCGTCTGCTTTGGTCGAATGACTGAATATGACATGTGAGGGGAGGAGCTATGTAGCAGCTCTGCTGGGTGATCCTCTTGCAGCTTCCTGTTAGGAAGAGATATATTCCATAAGTAATGGATGACCCGTGGACTGACTACACTACAAGAGAAATAAATTTATCAGGTAAGCATAAATTATGTTTTTCCTCTTACTCATTTACTGCACCCATGCATATTATATACCGTTTTTCTTGCCATTAAATGGACTTATTTTTTTCATCACATCTTATAATTTACTATAAAAAAATATATAAAATATGAGGAAAAAATTGAAAAAAACACACTTTTTCTAACTTTGACCCCCAAAATCTGTTACACATCTACAACCACCAAATAACACCCATGCTAAATAGTTTCTAAATTTTGTCCCAAGTTTAGAAATACCCAATGTTTACATGTTCTTTGCTTTTTTTTGTAAGTTATAGGGCAAAAAATACAAGTAGCACTTTGCTATTTCTAAACCACTTTTTTTCAAAATTAGCGCTAGTTACATTGGAACACTGATATCTTTCAGGAATCCCTGAATATCCCTTGACATGTATATATTTTTATTTAGAAGACATCCCAAAGTATTGATCTAGGCCCATTTTAGTATATTTCATGCCACCATTTCACCGCCAAATGCGATCAAATAAAAAAAATTGTTGACTTTTTCACAAATTTTTTCACAAACTTTAGGTTTCTCGCTGCATTTATTTACAAACAACTTGTGCAATTATGGCATAAATGGTTGTAAATACTTCTCTGGGATCCCCTTTGTTCAGAAATAGCAGACATATATGGCTTTGGAGTTGCTTTTTGGTAATTAGAAGGCTGCTAAATGCCGCTGCACACCACACGTGTATTATGCCCAGCAGTGAAAGGGTTAATTAGGGAGCTTGTAGGGAGCGTTTAGGTTTAATTTTAGCTTTAGTGTAGTAGACAACCCAAATTATTGATCTAGGCCCATTTTGGTATATTTCATGCCACCATTTCACTGCCAAATACGATCAAATAAAAAAAAACTTAAATTTTTCAAAATTTTAGGTTTCTCACTGAAATTATTTTCAAACAGCTTGTGCAATTATGGCACACATGGTTGTAAATGCTTCTCTGGGATCCATTTGTTCAGAAATAGCAGACATATATGGCTTTGGCGTTGCTTTTTGATAATAATAAGGCCGTTAAATGCTGCTGCGCACCACACTTGTAATATGCCCAGCAGTTAAGGGGTTAATTAGGTAGCTTGTAGGCTTAATTTATAGCTTTAGTGTAGAGATCAGCATCCCACCCCCTGACCCCCCTCAAACAGCTCTCTTCCCTCCCCCACCTCACAATTGTCACCGCCATCTTAAGTACTAGCAGAAAGTCTGCCAGTACTGAAATAAAAATATATATTTTTTATTTTTTTCATATAGTCTGCAGTGATGGATCCCCCCTTACCCCACAACCTCCCTGACCCCCCATACCTCTCTCTAACCCTCCCCCTCTACCTATTTGCCGCCATCTTGGGTACTGGCAGCTGTCTGCCAGTACCCAATTTGCCCCCAAAAATAGTTTTTATTAACGTTTTTATATAAAACATTTGTTTTCTGTAGTGTAGCTGGCCCCCCTAAATAATCTACTTCCCTCCCCCTCCCAGATCCCTTACTAAACAATAGAAATCCCCCTGCATCTGTCTCTGTATTTTAATTTTTTTTAAACTTGCGGTCATTTTTGCGTGCCCGCGCACACGCATGCACCCGCCCCCCCAGCCGCAACGGCAACCGCACAACCGCCGACAAAGCATAGATACATTAGGATTGCACCGATTAGGAACTTAGAGCATACCCTCCTCCTAAAAGCTGCTCCCACCCACCAACGAACAATCGCTGAGGCAGAGAGGGCCACAGAGTGGCCCTTTCTGCATCGGTGGGTAAAATAGGGGATTGCAGTGAAGCCTCAATATTGAGGCATCACTACAATCCCTTGTAAGCATGATCGCTTCCAGCACTTCTAACAACAGAGGACGTACCAGGTACGTCAACTGTCATTAAGGGGAGTTTTTCCAATGACGTACCTGGTACGTCCTCTGTCATTAAGGGGTTAAGCTGGGCCCCCACCCTTGGGGGCCCAGTCGCAATTGCGACCTCTGCACCCCCTGTAGTTTCGTCCCTGGGTACAGTATGTTAGTCGTATAGACAAGGGTCTATGACAGATAATACATTTAAAAATGAAATAGTAATAGTTGCATATAATAAATTTAACAATAGCAATAACATATAAACTTATATGAAATCTGAAAGAGTTTATCAGCGGGTAAACACTGCTTGATATTTTAGAATATCAACTGTGGGCGGGGGGGGTTATATTGAAGTGAAATCTCAGTTTTTATAAGTTTCAGGTAGTAGTTACATGACAGGCCACTCTTGGGCCAATTAATTAGCGGTCATGAGCATGAGCTGAGAACGATATATAAATTATAGGGGCAGTTTAGATATGGCATAGGGCAGTGATTTTCAACATTTGTTTGCCACGGCACATTTTTTAACATTAAAAAAATCCTGCGGCACACCACCATCCCAAAATTTTACAAAATTACACATTTTAGCCTAATACAGCATTATATATATATATATATATATAAACAATTTAGTCAATTCAATTAAGCTTTATTAGCATGACAGTCACTACAACTGTATTGCCAAAGCTAGAGGCACAATAATAACAATCAAAAGTTCCACATATTGAGGCTGTTAGGGGGGTACAGTAGTTCCATGCAAGTAAAAGTTCCGCTCGTTAGGGCAGTAAAGCAGTGCACAAGTATTGAGCCCAAAAGCAGAAACTACTGGGGCCCAAGTGATCCTACTGTTAAAGTCCCTAAACCTTGGGGGCACCAGTATAAGAGTTTCACAATAAGTGTAGGATAAGTATAAATATGGGGCCCACAAAAGAGCATCAGGGTTTGGCAATCAGGCAATAATGAGAGTAAACTGAAAAATTACAAAAGTTAAGCCAGGAGGACGAATGGCATAAAATGCATATGATGGTAAACAGAAAGGTCTCACCCAGTTAAAGCAGATGACTTCTCTGTGCTGGAACAATATAATTAATATCCAGGGCAATTTTCCCTGAGCTTGAGAATCCAGGAAGGGGAGGTAAGTGGATCTGTAAAACTGCCACTGTCAGAGTGTGTAGACCGCAATTGATCAAAAGACCTCCGCAGACACAGAAAGAAAATGGCGGCCGTTCCCACCACTTCGGCCCACTCTCCTTTATTCTTCAAGGCGACTATCAATCCGGACTCCGGTAAATAACACGTACCTCCTGGCCAGTTACCCCGTTCGGAAGCTTGGGAACAAGTAAATGTAGGCTCCTAGGCCTCAGAGTAGGTCGCAGTGATATGTGAGCAGTTGACCCCCGGCACTAACAGGCCTCTGCAACAGGGGAGAGGAGAAGAAAAAAGGACTGCAGCTGTTTGACCTCCGGAGCGGAGCACCAACCCTCCGGAGTGTTGTATATCTTTATTAGATCTCAGTTGTCCTTGTGGCTATCGTAGCAGATGCCTTTAAATATATGCGCCGCCACCCAAATGTGCACTGGCTTAACGGGTCTTCTCTTGCTCAGATCTCCTTGATAGGAACTTTTGTAATGCAGCTGAGGTGAGTGAAATCTCCGGAGCGGAGCTCCGACCCTCCGGAGAACTTTGTGGGAGTTGAGAGAGTCTTTGCGTGTCCGAATGAGTGTGTAGGGTAGCAGCAACTACCGGCTTCTGTTCCGCTTCAGGAGTGCACTTAAGCAAGAAGGGACCGATTCACGGCGGCACACCTGACGATCTTTTACGGCACACTAGTGTGCCGCAGCACAGTGGTTGAAAATCACTGGCATAGGAAAAAAAACGGGGATACATATGTAATGGTTTCCTCTGTGAGATATATTGTCTAACTATAAACTAGGCACTAGCATACTACGTGAAGTTCCTCTAATGTTATAACTGAATGGCACTGTCGCCTGGAAACACGGGTCTTTATATCAGCATACAAAATTTGTGAGCATGTGTTCAAACTTAGTTGTACCTTAGCTCAACACAATAGTAAACAAGAGTTAAATAGCTACTGAGAAAAGATGTACCTCCCAGGTATAAAAAAAAAAATAGTAATGTCTATGGCCTTTAGAGTGAGGCAGGTAAACTTGTAAACTAATCAAGATGGAACTGTATACATATAACCTCAGAAATATGATAAAGTGAGCAAAACTTAGGCCAAACACGGTAGGATGCTATAGCTCTGATGGAAAGCTGCACGCCTATTATTATGAAAATATCAATATAAATTGAGGGACTCCCCTGCCCCGGCCGTCGGCAGTCAACCCCGTATGTATTAGTTTAGGCTAATCTAGAATGCTTAATTCACACATTTTAATATAGACAGCGCCTATTATAACAAGATAGAAACATTATAGGAACTTTTACAGCGCAAAATATAATAACTGTTAGCTGTTTTTACTCTTCCTATGTGTACTATAAGGTGTCTCAGGCCCAAATGTAATAGCTGATAAGTGATTGCAAATAGTAATCTCAATATATGTAGCTGCTTTATACCATACTTGTAAGCTGTTATATAACCATTTGTAGAGCTTTGGTTTATCCATTATAGATTTTATTTCTGGCTATATTTGTATAGAGTAAATGGTTAAGTTAAGTTAACAGATAGCCGAAAAATGATGATTGAAATAATAGTATGGTTAACAAACCTAGCTTCTAGTGGGGATACCTTTCTAAAATTTAAGGAGACATAGCAATATACAATCACAACGGTCTACCTCAAGCAACTCACACATAAAACTTAACAGTTAATTGCAAGGTACAAAGTGTAATGGAAAAATGGTATCGATGTCAGAGCACACAAGAGGATTTTTAACCTTTTGGGGTACACCACCTCCCAGTCCCAAGGAGAGAATGTCAGATCTTGTGGAGTGTCAGCCAACACCAGTCCTGAAATGAGACCTTGAGGGAATCGCTGAATAGGTTAGTACGCAAAATAGACCAACGTATCTGGAGAGAGACTCCTGATCGTGGAATTTTAAGTCTGACTGTGGCAAGTTTCAAACCCGCGGAGAATCCGTAGAGGTGTTGCTCTCCCTCTATTCTCCAAGCTGTCAGTGTATCTCCGCTCGTGCACTTGAGGAGACTGTAGTAAGGCACACTTCGGTCTTGATTGCGGACGCCTGCAGGGTTGCGCACACGTTGCTCAGACTTAGTCACAGTGAAGGGACCCGTAGTGAATTTCTCCGGTATCTCAGCAGCTTCTATAACACTGGCTGCCTAGGTACAAAGACCATCCTCCCACCTGGTGCGGGCCGTAGCCCCCATGGCTGGAGTGGTGGCAAGAGGTATGAGACTAGCTGGTATACTTCTTAGTATGCGGGCAGACACATCTCCCCTGATATGGGTGTAGATATCTATTGAATCTTCCCTTCGCTGCTCCGCGGCCCTAGCGAATATACTATGTTAAAATGGCGGTCGCCATGCGCATATCCCTCACCACACTCTTGAGGTTGTCAAATCTTTTGGACATCTTTAGATCCAAGTCCAGCAGTAGCTTGAGAATCTGTGTGTGTCCGTCCTCCATGTTCACTAAAGTAAAATGCCTCAGTAGCACACAGATTACTGCCAAACCTTGGGTAACCGGAAGGAATAGGAGTATCTAGTGATAGGCCAACACTAAATAATTTAGCATATTAGCTCTTCGAGGTCATTCTCATGGTGTTCTCAATCTTCCCCTTAGTGTTGTAATATCCTCTCCAGTCAAAAATAATTGCTAAACCATAGTTAAAGGTAACTTTTAAAACTAAAATAGCAGGAGCTCTTTCTCCATGTGTCTGCTCTTGTCGACAGCTAGCTCCGCCCCCAATTGTTTTTATTTTTAAACACCTACATTACATATATACTGTAAGTATGTAAAGCATTAATAGATGTATGAAAATAAAAATAAATATTTATTGGCTAAATCTCCAGGTATAAGTATATGCCAGGACATTGCCACATCTGTTATTTAGACTGCTTTCACTTCCACAGAGCCTCCCTCCCTCTTTCCGGAGCTTGTATACTTTAGATTTTATAACCCTGCAGACAGTGGCAGTGCAGTAAGATCGCTGCTTTATCCTGCCCGTAGTGCAAATTTCTTACTTGCTTGCCTCCAGCTTCCAGTTGCTTGAGTGAGCAACCCACCTTGACCACGTGTCTCCACTCTTCTATGCCCTGCAGTGCCGCCTCTTCTAACTGCTGTGTGTGCATGGCTCTTCTGCCTAGCTATATGCTAGGCCAGAATATGTCACTCAGTTACTGGTGGTCCGGGACCGGCTCCTTCCATTGTATTCACACTGTACAATCGTTGTGACGAGATGTTCCCCCCCCCCCAGGCCCTGCTCCAACAAACCGCGGACTCTCAAGGTTTTTAAATTGCGGCGTTTAATCGTGCTTTAAAACCGCATATGCGGTTAATGGACGAAAATTAGAAAAGGGATGTACACCAGGGCTTACGATGGCATCCAGCTATGTACTTTCCTACCGTCACTAGTGCAACGGCATATTGGTTTGATGCGTTGTCTGATGTTTTTAAGTCAGAATCTCCCCTGGAGAAAATCCAGGATAGGATAAAGGTTTTCAAATTGGCTAATTCCTTTATTTCAAATTCTTCCCTTCAAATTGTCGGAATGGGAGCATAGGTTTTTTTGTTCCAGCTCTCAGAGCCTTATGGTTAGAGTCTTGTTCTACGGATGTATGCCCTAAGTCTAAACCTTTAAGGGTTCATTACAAGGGGAAGACCTTGTTGGAATCTGGCTTGACGGAAATAATATCCTTTTAAGTTAAAAAAAAAAAAAAAAAGGATCCATATAGCCTTCTGTTGAATCAAAGACAGCATGAAGGACATGCCCCCGATCCGGGGTTGGACCTTTTAGGGGGCAGACTTTCAGTCTTCGCTCAGGCTTGGGTTCGAGATGTTCAGAATCCCTGGGCAATAGAAAATAGTGTCCCAGGGTTTCAAAATGGAGTTCAAGGGTTTTCCTCCCAGAGGCAGTTTTCTGCTTTCAAGATTATCTGCAGATCAGACAAAGGGAGAAGCGTTCTTACACTACGTAAGAGACATCTTAGACCTGAGAATGCTTTACCATAAAAGAGGTAACCTTCAGTCCACTTTTTTTAGATCTCAAGAGTCTAAACAGATTTTCTTGGTGTACCGTCCTTCAGGATGGCAGCTATTCGTTCCATCTTTCCCTTGATCCGAGAGGATCAGTCTTTCTTCAGCTTTCAGACTTTTCACGAAAGCTCTGGGAACGCTGTTGGCGGTGCTTCAGTTACTGGGCATTGCAGTGGCGTCCTATTCGGACAACATTTCTAGTCCAGGCGCCATCCTTGCAGCTAACAAGATTTCACGCAGAGTTGGTGTTATCCTTCCTGTGGTCTTACGGGTGGAAGGAAAATTTGGAAAAGAGTTCATTAGTCCTATGCACAAGGGTAATTTTCTTGGGAATCATTATAGATTACATATCAATTAAGATTCTTCTGACAGAATGTCAGGTAATTAGAGATTATCGATATTTGTTTAGCCATTCAGTCCACTCCTCGGCTCAGTGCATGGAGGTAATCGGACTGATGGTGGCGGCAATGGTCGTCATCCCATTTGCTCGGTTCCATCTCAGATCCCTGCAGTTAAGCATGCTCAGGCAATGGATCGAAGATTATACAGTTTTGTCTCCTCGAATACTACTGGAACAGGAGACAAGGGATTATCTTCAATGGTGGTTGTCTCTGGATCATCTATCCCAGGGAACATGCTTTTGCAGACCTTCCTGGGTGATGGTGACAACAGATGCCAGCCTTCTAGGATGGAGGGCTGTCTGGGGTCCTATAAAAGCTCAGGGAGTGTGGACTCCGGCGGAGTCTGTTCTTCCTATAAACATCCTGGAGTTGAGAGCGATCTTCAATGCTCTTCCGGCCTGGCCTCAGTTGGCTTCGGCTCAGTTCATCAGATTCCAGACGAACAACATAACGACAGTGGCCTACATCAATCATCAAGGAGGAACGAGGAGTTCCTTAGCGATGGTCGAGGTAGCCAGGCTGATCCGGTGGGCGGAGGCCCATTCTTGTTATCTGTCAGCGATTCATATCCCAGGTGTGGACAACTGGGAAGCGGACTTTCTGAGCAGGCAAACTTTTTATCAGGGGGAATAGGAACTCCATCCGGACATATTCTCCAACCTGATTCTCAAATGGAGTCGTCCGGAGTTGGATCTCATGGCATTGCATCAGAATGCAAAGCTTCCGAGATACGGGTCGAGGTCCAGGGATCTCCAGGCAGAACTGATAGATGCTCTGGTGGTTCCTTGGTCCTTCAATCTTGCATACCTATTTCCTCCGTTTGTGCTTCTTCCTCGAGTCATTGCTCGAATCAAACAGGAGAGGGCATCAGTGATTCTCATTGCTCCGGCGTGGCCTCGCAGGATTTGGTATGCCGATCTGGTGGAGGTGTCATCTCTGCCACCTTGGAGACTGCCATTAAGGAAGGATGTTCTCATTCAAGGACCCTTCCTTCACTCAAATCTAGCTTCTCTGAGGCTGACTACTTGGAGATTGAACACTTCATCTTATCCAAGCAGGGGTTTTTCTGATTCAGTCATAGAGACCTTAATTCAGGCGCGTAAACCTGTAACTAGAAGGATTTACCATAGGTTATGGCGTAAACATCGTTATTGGTGTGAATCCAAGGGCTACTCATGGAGTAGAGTTAGGATTCCCAGATTTTTGTCCTATCTCGAAGATGGATTGGAGAAGGGTTTATCGGCAAGTTCCCTAAAGGGTCAGATCTCTGCCTTATCTATTTTGTTACACAAACGTTTGGCGGATATACCAGATGTTCATTCCTTTTGTCAGGCTTTGGTTCGACTCAAGCCTGTGTTTAAACCAATTGCTCCTCCATGGAGTCTGAATTTAGTTCTTAAAAGTTCTTTAAGGGGCTCTGTTTGACCCTATGCATTCCTTGGATATTACGTTTTTATCTTGGAAGGTTTTATTTCTTATTGCCATTTCTTCAGCTCGAAGAGTGTCTGAGCTTTCGGCATTACAATATAATTTGCCTTACCTTATTTTTCATTCGGATAAGGTAGTTTTACGTACTAAACTAGGGTTCCTTCCTAAGGTTGTTTCAGACAGGAACTTTAATCAGGAATTTGTTGTTCTTTCCTTGTGTTCTAATCCTTCTTCTCCAAAGGAACGTCTTTTGCACAATTTGGACGTGGTCCGTGCTTTGAAATTTTATTTACTAGCGACTAAGGATTTTCGTCAGTCATCTTCTTGGTTTATTGTTTTTTCTGGGAAACGTAAGGGTCAGAAAGCTACGGCTACCTCTCTTTCTTTTTGGTTGAAGAGTATCATCCGTTTTGCATATGAGACTGCTCGACAGGAACATCCTGAAAGAGTTATGGCTCATTCCACTTAGGGCTTTTGCTTCCTCATGGACATTCAAAAATGATTCTTCTGTAGAACAGATTTTCAAGGCTGCAACTTGGTCTTCTCTTCACACTTTTTCTAAATTTTACAAATTTGATACTTTTGCCTCGGCTGAGGCTGTTTTTGGGAGAAAGGTTCTTCAAACAGTGGTGCCTTCCGTTTAGGTTCCCTGTCTTGTCCCTCCCTTATCATCCGTGTACTCTAGCTTTGGTATTGTATCCCACAAGTAAGGATCAAATCCGTGGACTCATCATGTCTTTGAAAAGAAAATTTATGCTTACCTGATAAATTTGTTTCTTTTTAGACGCGATGAGTCCACGGCCCGCCCTGTTATTTGAGACAGGTTATTATTTTTGGTAAACTTCAGACACCTCTGCACCTTGGCTTTTCCTTTCTCTTCCTAACTTCGGTCGAATGACTGGTGTGGGAGGGAAGGGAGGAGCTATATATAGCAGCTCTGCTGTGGTGCTCTTTGCCTCCTCCTGCTGACCAGGAGGTGAATATCCCACAAGTAAGGATGAAATCCATGGACTCATCGTGTCTAAAAAGAGACAAATTTATCAGGTAAGCATACATTTTATTTTTTTATGTTTTCAGATATGTAGCCCAGTTGTGTCAGTACAATAGTGTTAACATTGGAACAAAATTCCGATGTAAGCGCTATTTGTAAAAATGAAATCACAAGATCATTAATGCATTCACGTGATTTCAAGGCTGGGATTGGATTATGGGTGACTTCCTACACTGCTAGGCATACCCTCAGGCTGATTCTTGACTTCTTCAAAGAGGGAAGCTGCAGGAATGCTGTATTAAGGTAGGACGTTTCATGCCATCCTCACGGCGTTAAAGCCCAGCGCTGTTAGGATGGCATAGAACATCCTAACTGCATGAAGTTATTATTTGGCAATTTTACAACAGAGAATAAATGAAAACACATAAAACACAGATATATAACACATTGATATTAATAATTATATGCAATTAATGTGCTTCTTACATTAAAAAAGAAGGAAATAAACTCTTTTCTGCATGATGAAGAAAGTAATATTTATGGTACCATCTTTCTATTTGTAATAACTATTTCATACACGGTTTATCTGCCTTATTTTACTGCAGCACTCTTGAATATGATGCAATTTACCTATTTAGCAGTGGCATCTATCTGCCACTTGTGTCTGTGATACTTTGTCACAGTAATGCACTTTCTCTTTTCATATCAGTGAAGCTCAACTCCAGCCCTCATATGCCACTAACAAGCCAGAATCTAAAGTTTTAGCAATTTGAGGTGAATCGGTGATTGGCCAATTATCAAACCTAGGCAGGGAAATACTCACACCCTGCCATGTTAGTAGTGCTCAAGGGTAGACATGAGAGACACAGATTTCTTTTATATGTCATGTTTACATCAGGAAAAAATATAATGAAGGCCAAGCCCTGGAGTACCCCTTGCCAATGCCCCAAGTAGCCCCAGTGGTACACATACCACAGGTTGAGAACCTAGGCTCTAGTCTACACAATTGTTATATTCTAACAATACATGTTGTATATACACATTTACAAAATGCGTCTTTAACAAATTGAATTTGGATACATTAACCCTTAATTGTAAGTTATCATTGAGTGACATACTTAAGAACAACGGTGGCTTGAAAAGACAAAAAATATTTAACAGAAAGGACATACAAAGTACCACTAGAAATAGCAGGACAGAGTGCATTAAATTAATCTGTGTTATTTTATGGCCAGAAATGCAGAGTGAAAATCTATAGCTTAACAGTAATTATACTCTTACTTTTTACAAGCCTTACTAGCAAATACACAACCATGATTAACTAGCATACACACATACATAGTTCTAAACAACCTGTGCCAATATATAGCTAAGGTCCCTAGGGGGCGCCTATTATGAGCTACCAAAAGTAAAAAGCAAAATGTGCTAACACAATAGATGTCAATGGAATAGAGATATACACATACAGTGAAATATTACTTAAGATATTATATTAATTAAAGTGAAGGTAAAGTTAGTCCCTTTTGAACACATATATACATTCTTTACTCTTAATTTATCAAGATCGCTAATTTTTTTTCTTTCAATTAATTATTATTTCTCCATTTTTAATATACATATTATTTCCTACCGTTGCCACATTAACTCCGCCCATCCGCTACTTCCGCGATTTGTGTGTGTTGACGTATAGAGCGGTCCCACCCGCTCTATACGTAGCTCAAATGCAAATTCACAATGAAGGTTTTTTTAGGGCATACGCGAATCACGGATTCCAAACTCTACTGCGCATGCGATTCTCGGCAATATCTATCTCCAATGCGCAAACTGGGGTGATGGCGTACATGCGTACTTACTCTGAAAACTAATGCACATGCGCGACACAGGAGCGCGCTCCTAATCGAAGCCTGACAAATTGTTGCGCATGAGCAGTAAAATAAATATGCGGATGACGTTGCTTGACGGCCGCCTAACGGCCAGAGTTTCAATTGGGTATCTAAAAAAGTGACCCACATATTAAAACAAACAAAAAAAAAAACGGGTTGAATTCGGCTAGTGTCAACAATAAAATAATAGCGGCGATAACTTTATTTCAAGATAAGATGGGAAGAAATGATGAATGAAAGTCTTATTATTATTGAACAAAGAGTATTTTTGTAGATTGCAACCCAGGTAAGTTTACCTTCACTTTAAAGTCCAGCTTGATAAAGATGGAAGTTACAATGTCCTTAATCAAATCAAGATCTCAAAGTGAACCCATAGACAAATCTTCTCATCTGGGAGAATGGAGTGTAGTAAATTCTCAGGGCTGTGTTTTTCAGATGACACACAATCTGTGTGGAAATATAAACAAAAAAGGGCGCTTCCTTGTGTAATAATGTGGTATTTCAAGCCAAATAGAAGGAAGAAAAATTGTTGTACTCACAATTTTGGTAGCTAGTTAAGCTGAGTAACTAGTAGCAAGTGTCTCTAGGGACAATTGTATCCCCCTATTTTTAAGTGTAGTTTTTATATTTTGTTTTAATAAATTACCATTTTTATACTACAAGCACGAGTCTGATTGAGAGGAGTGAGTCTGCTTGATCACATAACCGTTGGAGCAGTGAGCTGGGTCACAGAGATCCCAGTCTGTGTTACTCAGCACAATAGTGCTGCCACAATTGTGAGTACAGTGATTCTCTTCTATTCATCTGTTTAGCACATCACAGTGTTATACTAGGATGCACCCTCTGTTGCTTGTGTCTTCATACAGACTGTTTGATACATACATAGTTGTGAATCATAAAAAAAATGGTTGGAAGTAATTCTATTAATAAATAAATTAATAATAATATATCTGGTTGCTCTCTAGGGAGCCAAGGCCCTGTAATACTTTTGTCCTAGTGTCCCATACATGTCTTGTTGTTACTTATTGTGCACTGCAGAATCTGTTGGTGTAAAACAAATAAAAACAAAATGTATGCTTTCCTGATAAATTTCTTTCCGGATATGGAGAGTCCACAACGTCTTTCAATTACTAGTGGGAATATCACTCCTGACCAGCAGGAGGAGGCAAAGAGCACCACAGCAAAGCTGTTAAGGGTCACTCCCCTACCCATAATCCCCATTCATTTAACTGAAGGAAAATGGAAAAAGAATAACACAAAGGTGTAGAGGTGCCTGAGGTTAAGTAAAAAATAACTGTCTTAATAAAGGGTGGGGTCGTGCACTCTCCATATCAGAAAAAGAAAGAAATTTATCAGGTAAGGTTAAATTTAGTTTTTTTTTCCCCTAAGATATGGTGTATAACAAATAAAAACAAAATTTATGCTTACCTGATACATTTATTTCCGGATATGGAGATTCCACAATGTCATTCAATTACTAGTGGGAACCAATACCCAAGCTAGAGGACACAGAATGAACAGGGAGAGAGAACAAAACAGGCAGACCTAAACAGAAGGCAACACTGTTGAAGAACCTTTCTTCCAAAAGAGGAGTCAGCCGAGGCAAAAGTATCAAATTTGGAAAAAGTATGCAGAGAGGACCAAGTTACAGCCTTGCAATGCTGTTCCACAGAAGCTTCATCTTTGAAAGCCCAAGAGGAGACAGTGGAATGAGCTGTAATTTTCTCAGCAGGTGGCTGTCCAGCAGTCTCATAAGCCAAACAAATCATACTTCTCAACCAGAGGGAATGAGAAGTAGAAGTAGCCTTCTGACCCTTATGCTTTCCTGAGAAACAAACACACTGGGCAGAAGATTGGCGAAAATCCTTAGTCGCCTGTAGGTAGAATTTTAGAGCACGCACAACATCAAAGTTGTGCAACAGACGTTCTTTATGAGAAGAAGGATTGGGACAGAGAAGGAACAACAATTTCCTGATTAATATTTCTATCTGAAAACACTTTAGGAAGAAACCCCAATTTAGTATGAAGAACTGCCTTATACGCATGAAAGATAAGGTAAGGTGAATCACTGCCAAGCCGAGAGTTCTGAAACTCTCTGAGCAGAAGAGATTGCAATAAGAAACAAAACCTTCCAAGATAGCAACTTAACATCTATGGAATGCATTGGTTTAAACTGAGCCTGCTGCAAAACTTTAAGAACAAAATTAAGGCTCCAAGGAGGAGCAACAGATTTAAACGCAGGCCTGATTCTGACCAGGGCCTGACAGAAAGATGGAACATCTGGCACATCCACCAGACGCTTGTGTAACAAAATAGATAATGCAGAAATCTGACCTTTCAGAGAACTGACTGACAACCCTTTCTCCAGACCTTCCTGGAGAAAAGACAAAATTCTAGGAATCCTGACCCTACTCCAAGAGTAGCCCTTAGATTCACACCAATAAAGGTATTTACGCCATACCTTATGGTAATTTTTTTGAGTGACAGGCTTGAGAGCCTGGATCATGGTCTCAATGACTAACTAAGGCCTAGATTTGGAGTTTTGTCGGTAAGGACCCGCGTAGCTAACGCCGGCTTTTTTCTGGCCGCACCATAAAAATAACTCTGGTATTGAGAGTCCACAGAATGGCTGTGTTAGGCTCCAAAAAAGGAGCGTAGAGCATTTTTAACGCAGCTTCAACTCTCAATACCAGAGTTGCTTACGCAAGCGGCCAGCCTCAAAAACGTGCTCGTGCACGATTCCCCCATAGAAAACAATGGGGCTGTTTGAGCTGAAAAAAAACCTAACACCTGCAAAAAAGCCGCGTTCAGCTCTTAACGCAGCCCCATTGTTTGCTATGCGGAAACACCTCCTAAGTCTGCACCTAACACCCTAACCTTTTCCCCCGAGTCTAAACACCCCTAACCTTACACTTATTAACCCCTAATCTGCCGTCCCCGCTATCGCTGACACCTGCATTTTATTTTTAACCCCTAATCTGCCGCTCCGTAAACCGCCGCTACTTACATTATCCTTATGTACCCCTAATCTGCTGCCCCTAACACCGCCGACCCCTATATTATATTTATTAACCCCTAATCTGCCCCCCACAACGTCGCCTCCACCTGCCTACACTTATTAACCCCTAATCTGCCGACCGAACCGCACCGCTATTATTATAAAGTTATTAACCCCTAATCCGCCTCACTAACCCTATAATAAATAGTATTAACCCCTAATCTGCCCTCCCTAACATCGCCGACACCTAACTTCAAACATTAACCCCTAATCTGCCGACCGGAGCTCACCGCTATTCTAATAAATGTATTAACCCCTAAAGCTAAGTCTAACCCTAACACTAACACCCCCCTAAATTAAATATAATTTTATTCTAACGAAATAAATTAACTCTTATTAAATAAATTATTCCTATTTAAAGCTAAATACTTACCTGTAAAATAAATCCTAATATAGCTACAATATAAATTATAATTACATTGTAGCTATTTTAGGATTAATATTTATTTTACAGGCAACTTTGTAATTATTTTAACCAGGTACAATAGCTATTAAATAGTTAAGAACTATTTAATAGTTACCTAGTTAAAATAATTACAAAATTACCTGTAAAATAAATCCTAACCTAAGTTACAATTAAACCTAACACTATACTATCATTAAATTAATTAAATAAAATACCTACAATTACCTACAATTAAACCTAACACTACACTATCAATACATTAATTAAATACAATACCTACAAATAAATACATTTAAATAAACTAACTAAAGTACAAAAAATAAAAAAAGAACTAAGTTACAAAAAATAAAAAAATATTTACAAACATAAGAAAAATATTACAAGTTTAAACTAATTACACCTACTCTAAGCCCCCTAATAAAATAACAAAGCCCCCCAAAATAAAAAAAATGCCCTACCCTATTCTAAATTACTAAAGTTCAAAGCTCTTTTACCTTACCAGCCCTGAACAGGGCCCTTTGCGGGGCATGCCCCAAGAAGTTCAGCTCTTTTGCCTGTAAAAAAAAACATACAATACCCCCCCAACATTACAACCCACCACCCACATACCCCTAATCTAACCCAAACCCCCCTTAAATAAACCTAACACTAAGCCCCTGAAGATCTTCCTACCTTGTCTTCACCCTGCCAGGTTCACCGATCGGTCCAGAAGAGCTCCTCCGATGTCCTGATCCAAGCCCAAGCGGGGGGCTGAAGAGGTCCATGATCCGGCTGAAGTCATCATCCAAGCGGGAGCTGAAGAGGTCCATGATCCGGCTGAAGTCTTCATCCAAGCGGGGCAGAAGAGGTCTTCCATCCGATTGAAGTCTTCATCCAAGCGGGATCTTCTATGGTCATCCATCCGGAGCGGAGCAGCAGGATCCTGAAGACCTCCGACGCGGAACATCCATCCTGGCCGACGACTGAACGACGAATGACGGTTCCTTTAAATGACGTCATCCAAGATGGCGTCCCTCAAATTCTGATTGGCTGATAGGATTCTATCAGCCATTCGGAATTAAGGTAGGAATATTCTGATTGGCTGATTGAATCAGCCAATCAGAATCAAGTTCAATCCGATTGGCTGATCCAATCAGCCAATCGGATTGAACTTGATTCTGATTGGCTGATTCCATCAGCCAATCAGAATATTCCTACCTTAATTCCGATTGGCTGATAGAATCCTATCAGCCAATCGGAATTCGAGGGACGCCATCTTGGATGACGTCATTTAAAGGAACCGTCATTCGTCGTTCAGTCGTCGGCCAGGATGGATGTTCCGCGTTGGGAGGTCTTCAGGATCCTGCCGCTCCGCTCCGGATGGATGACCATAGAAGATCCCGCTTGGATGAAGACTTCAATCGGACGGAAGACCTCTTCTGCCCCGCTTGGATGAAGACTTCAGCCGGATCATGGACCTCTTCAGCTCCCGCTTGGATGATGACTTCAGCCGGATCATGGACCTCTTCAGCCCCCCGCTTGGGCTTGGATCAGGACATCGGAGGAGCTCTTCTGGACCGATTGGTGAACCTGGCAGGGTGAAGACAAGGTAGGAAGATCTTCAGGGGCTTAGTGTTAGGTTTATTTGAGGGGGGTTTGGGTTAGATTAGGGGTATGTGGGTGGTGGGTTGTAATGTTGGGGGGGTATTGTATGTTTTTTTTTACAGGCAAAAGAGCTGAACTTCTTGGGGCATGCCCCGCAAAGGGGCTGGTAAGGTAAAAGAGCTTTGAACTTTAGTAATTTAGAATAGGGTAGGGCATTTTTTTATTTTGGGGGGGCTTTGTTATTTTATTAGGGGGCTTAGAGTAGGTGTAATTAGTTTAAAATTGTTGTAATATTTTTCTTATGTTTGTAAATATTTTTTTATTTTTTGTAACTTAGTTCTTTTTTATTTTTTGTACTTTAGATAGTTTATTTCATTGTAGTTATTTGTAGGTATTGTATTTAATTTATTTATTGATAGTGTAGTGTTAGGTTTAATTGTAGATAATTATAGGTATTTTATTTAATTAATTTATTGATAGTGTAGTGGTAGGTTTAATTGTAACTTAGGTTAGGATTTATTTTACAGGTAAATTTGTAATTATTTTAACTATTTTAGCTATTAAATAGTTCTTAACTATTAAATAGCTATTGTACCTGGTTAAAATAAATAAAAAGTTACCTGTAAAATAAATATTAATCCTAAAATAGCTACAATGTAATTATAATTTATATTGTAGCTATATTAGGATTTATTTTACAGGTAAGTATTTAGCTTTAAATAGGAATAATTTATTTAATAAGAGTTAATTAATTTCGTTAGATTAAAATTATATTTAATTTAGGGGGGTGTTAGTGTTAGGGTTAGACTTAGCTTTAGGGGTTAATACATTTATTAGAATAGCGGTGAGCTCCGGTCGGCAGATTAGGGGTTAATAATTGAAGTTAGGTGTCGGCGATGTTAGGGAGGGCAGATTAGGGGTTAATACTATTTATTATAGGGTTAGTGAGGCGGATTAGGGGTTAATAACTTTATTATAGTAGCGGTGCGGTCCGCTCGGCAGATTAGGGGTTAATAAGTGTAGGCAGGTGGAGGCGACGTTGAGGGGGGCAGATTAGGGGTTAATATATATATAATATAGGGGTCGGCGGTGTTAGGGGCAGCAGATTAGGGGTACATAAGTATAACGTAGGTGGCGGCGCTTTGCGGTCGGCAGATTAGGGGTTAATTATTGTAGGTAGCTGGCTGCGACGTTGTGGGGGGCAGGTTAGGGGTTAATAAATATAATATAGGGGTCGGCGGTGTTAGGGGCAGCAGATTAGGGGTACATAAGTATAACGTAGGTGGCGGTTGGCAGATTAGGGGTTAAAAAAATTTAATCGAGTGGCGGCGATGTGGGGGGACCTCGGTTTAGGGGTACATAGGTAGTTTATGGGTGTTAGTGTACTTTAGAGCACAGTAGTTAAGAGCTTTATAAACCGGCGTTAGCCCAGAAAGCTCTTAACTACTGACTTTTTTCCTGCGGCTGGAGTTTTGTCGTTAGATGTCTAACGCTCACTTCAGACACGACTCTAAATACCGGAGTTAGAAAAATCCCATTGAAAAGATAGGATACGCAATTGACGTAAGGGGATCTGCGGTATGGAAAAGTCGCGGCTGAAAAGTGAGCGTTAGACCCTATTTTGAGTGACTCCAAATACCGGAGGTAGCCTAAAACCAGCGTTAGGAGCCTCTAACGCTGGTTTTCACGGCTAACGCCAAACTCCAAATCTAGGCCTAAGCGTTTAATCTTTAAGCAGTCAGCTTCAGAGAAACTATATTTGGATGGAGGAATGGACCCTGAGTTAGAAGGTCCTTCCTCAGAGGCAACCTCCAAGGCGGCTGAGAAGACTTCTTCACTAGGTCTGCATACTAGATCCTGCGAGACCATGCAGGAGCTTTTAGAATTACCGATGCTCTCTCTTGTTTGATACGAGCAATAACTCATGGAAGGAGCGCAAATGGAGGAAACAGGTATGCTAGACCGAAATCCCAAGGAACCGCCAGAGCATCTATCAGAGCAACCTGAGGATCTCTTGACCTTGAACCGTACGTTGGAAGCTTGGCATTCTGCCGAGACGCCATCAGATCCAACTCCGGCACCTCCCATTTGAGGGTTAACCTGGAGAACGCCTCCGGATGGAGAGCCCACTTCCCGGGATAAAATGTCTGTCTGCTCAGGAAATCAGCTTCCCAGTTGTCCACTCCAGGAATGTGGATGGCAGATAGACAACAATTGTGAGTTTCCGCCCACAGAATAATGGCTAAAGAACTCAGAGTTCCTCCCTGGTGGTTGATGTAAGCCACTGAGGTGATGTTGTTTGACTGAAACCTGATAAACTAGGATAAAAAGACAATTGCGGCCAAGCCATCAGAGCATTGTAAATCGCTCTCAACTCCAATATGTTTATGGGGAGAGCAGACTCCTCCCGAGTCCATACTCCCTGCGCCTTTAACGAGTCCCAGACTACTCCCCAGCCTAGCAGGCTCGCGTCCGTGGTCACAATCACACAGGAAGATCTCCGGAAGCATGTGCCCTGAGACAGATGGTCCTCAGAAAGCCAAGAGTCTCTTGTTGAATGGTCTAGATCTATCCTCTGAGACAGATCCGAATGGTCTCCGTTCCATTATCTGAGCATGCATAATTGCAGAGCTCTCAAATGGAATTGAGCAAAGGGAATGATGTCCATGGAAGCGACCATCAGACCAATTACCTCCATACATTGAGCCACTGATGGTAGAAAAATATTCATAGATAGGGAATCTATTATGGTCCCTAAGAAAGCCACCCTTGTAGCTGGAACAAGGGAACTCTTTTCCAGATTCACTTTCCAACCGTGAGAACGTAGAAAAGACAACAAGATCTCTGTATGAGAGTTTGCTTGTTGAAAAGATGACGCCTGAACCAATATGTCGTCTAAGTATGGCGCCACTGCAATTCCCCGAGTCCTGATCACTGCCAAGAGAGCCCCCAGAACCTTTGAGAAAATTCTGGGAGCTGTGGCAAGGCCAAACGGAAGAGCCACAAACTGAAAGTGTTTGTCTAGAAAGGCGAATCTCAGGGATTTGTAATGATTCCTGTGGATGGGAACATGAAGATACAAGTCCCTCTGGTCTTTGGTCGTCATGAACTGACTCTCTTGGACCAAAGGAAGAATGGAAAGAATGGTTTCCATTTTGAAGGACGGTACCCTGAGAAACTTGTAGAAGCACTTTAGGTCTAAAATGGGTTGAATAGTTCCCTCTTTTTTGGGAACCACAAACAGATTTGAATAGAATCCTAGACCCTGTTCCCTTACTGGAACTGGAACAATCACTCCCAGGGAGGAAAGGTCCTGAATGCAGTTCAAGAATGCCTCTCTTTTTACCTGGTCTGCAGATAATCTTAAGAGGTGGAATCTGCCCCTGGGAGGGAAAGTTTTAAATTCTATTTTGTAACTCTGAGATACTATGTCCACATCCCAAGGATCTGGGACATCTGGTCTCCACGCTTGACAAAACAGGGAAAGTCTGCCTCCCACTTGATCTGGACCGGGGGCTGACCCTTCATGCTTAGACTCAGCTTAGAGTTTATTTGATTGCTTCCCCTTATTGCAAGACTGATTGGGCTTCCAAGAAGACTTGGACTGCTCCTGATTGGAAGAGGGAGAGGAAGACTTTTGACCTTTGAAGTTACGAAAGGAACGAAAATTACTTTGACTTTCTTTGAGTCTGTTCTTCTTGTTTTGCGGTAGAAAATACCCTTTTCCACCCGTAATATCAATATTTTTTTCTGCCAGACCAGGTCCGAACAAGGTCTTCCCCTTGTAAGGAAGCGTCAGAAGCTTGGACTTAGAGGTAACATCAGCTAACCAAGATTTTAGCCACAATGCCCTGCGGGCTAAGACAGTGAAGCCAGACATCTTGGCTCCCAGTCTAATAACTTGCATGTTAGCATCAGAAATAAAGGAATTGGCTAGTTTGAGAGCCTTAATCCTATCTTGTATCTCCTCCAATGGAGTCTCTTCTAAAATTGATTCAGACAAGGCGTTGCACCAATAAGATTCCGCACTTGCTACTGTGGCAATACAAAGTGCAGGTTGCCATTGAAGACCTTGATGAACATACATCAAGGTTTTTGCCCATGGGATCCTTAAAGGAGCAGCTATCCAATATAGGGATCTTAGCCAGAGTAGAAATAGTCCCTTCTACTTTAGGCACAGTGCGCCAAGAATCTTTAATGGAGTCAGCAACAAAAATCATCTTTTTAAATACGGGAGACGTGGGAGAAAGGAATCCCTGGCTTCTCCCATTCCTGTGAAATAATCTCCGTCACGTTGTCTGGGACAGGAAAAACTTCCACAGAGGAAGGAAAATCATAGTATTTATTAAGTTTACTAGACTTCTTAGGGTTGACAACGACACAAGTATCGGAGTCGTCCAAAGTAGCCAATACCTCCTTTAACAGTACACAAAGGTGTTCAAGCTTAAATCTGAAGTTTTCAGATGAAGGAATAGTACTGTCCAAATCTGAGATTTCGCCCTCAGAGGCTAACGGCATATCCTCCTCATCAGACTTTTGAGGGAGGGCAACCTTCGTAGCAGTAGGTGGAACAGAAACCTTAATATCTGAATGTCTAATTTTCCTCTTGCGTTTTCCCAGCATAGGAAAAGCAGATTAATGCCACAGATACCGCAGAAGATACCTGTGCAGCAAAATCTGCAGGCAAATAAACTCCTCCAGGAGGCTGAGAGGAACTGCAGGGCACTGTATGTGATGCCATAGAGGCTTGGTACGTTTGAGGAGAAAGCTGTGGCATTGCCTGAACAGCATCATCCTGAGAGACATAGAGGCCTATTTATTAAAGGTCTGTCGGACCTGATCCGACAGTGCGGATCAGGTCTGACAGACCTCGCTGAATGTGGAGAGCAATACGCTCTCCGTATTCAGCATTGCACCAGCAGCTCTTGTGATCAATCGGCCGCCAGCAGGGGGGTGTCAATCAACCCGATCATACTCAATCGGGTTGAATTGTGGCGAACTCTGTCCGCCTGCTCAGAGTAGGCGGACAGGTTATGGAGCAGCGGTTTTTAATACCACAATTTGGCTGCCAGAAGTCTCTAAAACGATTGTATAGTAGATCAACACTGAAGAGACTGAAATTCAATGACGCGCTCCACTCCGCGAATATACGACAGCAGACAGAAGTCACATGACCAGCAGAGAGAGGAAACTACGCAGCAAGTAAAAGACACTGCAGCTGGTTTCAAACTCAAACTCAAGCAGTTTGTCAGTTAGCCTGTTCTAATTAAGCAAAGAAAACCAACTGCAAAATTTTAAGTTTATACATAAATTCCTGTATAAATCCTAAGCCACACACATACTAGTAAAGTATTTCCACAAAATTAGTCCAAAGAGAAAAATGTCCCAATAAAGGGAAGATTAACCCCTAGTCTCAACATACATAATGTGCCTGCCCACTGCCAAAGAAAATCCTGTATAAAGGATTTTAAAAATGTCCCTATCTACTGCATATGACATATTCTTCTGAAATGCAACTCTCCAAGACCTACTAGACAAAAGCACTTATCTGCAGTCTAGCTGTCCGGCAGGAAGACAGCTCACAAGGCGTGAAAGGACAAATACTCCTTACAGAGACCTGTAGAAAAAAAAAGAACAGAGTAACCAACAATGGCTTTCTGTACCATGGGCAGCAATGTGTTAGGAAACAAAGCAAGGACTACCTCACAACTTCCTAACTGCTTAAAAGCCACCACTACTCTACTGAAGAAATTGACGTGGACTCAGCTAAACCCAAATCCTTGCTTGCAGGGAAAAGTACCAGAAAACGAATTAATTTCTTCAGACACCAAACTTCACCTCCTCAATTGACAGAGACAAAGAGAATGACTGGGGATTATGGGTAGGGGAGTGACGCTTTGCTGTGGTACTCTTTGACTCCTCCTGCTGGCCAAGAGTGATATTCCCACTAGTAATTGAATGACGTTGTGGACTCTCCATATCTTAGGAAATAAATAATAATTATAAGTAATTGATATGCGCAGTCTAACCCCCTAAGTGGCTGATATAAATTAGTGTCATTAAAACTTACACATATAGAGTCCTCAGGTCATCAATATAACCTTATGCTTGTCCCAGGCATTTTTAAAGTCCCTGACAGTGTTTGTCATTACTAACTTCCTCAAGAGGTAGTAATGACAAACACTGTTGGCGACTTTAAAAATGCCTGGGACAAGCATAAGGCTATCCTACAAACTATATACGTTTATACTGTTAGGTAATATTGGGCAGACTTGCTGGGCCTATGGCTCTTATCTGCCGTCAATATCTATGTTTCTATACTACACTTCTAGACCTTACATTAGACTCAAAGAAAGTATTACATCTACTGTGTAGACGAGAGCAGATTGTACCTTCTGTAGATAACGTTAGACATTGTTTAACCTTATTGTAGAAATGTTTAACATGGGCCTTATTAAAAATCAAGTGAACCTGCTGAATCGCATCATAAGCAGCTCTTCCACCAATGCATGAAATGTTGCAGGAAAATATGTGGCTGCAATATTTAACGCTTCAGGCAGCCATATTGACTTGGAATGCTATTCAAAAAGCAAGTAAGAATAAATACATGCTTCTATTCTCACTGCAAATCTTTGCCATATACTTGTTGGCGAGCACCATTGTAAGCAATCGAGGAAACAGAGCCAGACAGCAGTGCAGAAAAAGTACTTGTATATGCATGATACAGTACATTATTTTATAGTTTTGTGCAATTAAATATTTCAGCTTTAAAGGGTCATGAAACCCAAAATTTTTCTTTCATAATTCAAATAGATCAAAGAATTTTAAAGAACTTTCCAATTTCCTTGTATTACCAAATCAGCTTTGTACTCTTGGTGTCCTTTTGATGAAGGAGCAGCAATGCACTACTGTGAGCTACCTGAACACATCAGATAAGCCAATGGCAAGAGGCATACATGTGCAGCTACCATTCAGCAGCTAGCTCCCAGTAGTGCTTTACTGCTCCTGAGAATACCAAGTGATTTTTTAAATAAAGGATAGCAAGAGAACAAAGCAAATTAGATAATAGAGGTCAATTGGAAAGTTGTTTAAAATCACATGTTCTATCTGAATTATATCCCTTTAAGTTAAAGAAAAAAATACTGAAAAATATGTGGAAAAAAGCTTTAAATTGTTTTTTTCAATTGGTGCTTTTTCAATTGATGCTTGAAAACTCTTTGCAATTTGCATGAATAATGGTCACGTATTTTTCCTGCATTTCTTTTTGAACACATGTCAAATTATGAGACAGATTAAAGCGAACCTGCTTGAAAATACGCTGCATGTCTTTTTGAATAGAGGACATTTTTTCCTGCTTCAAGGGCAGCCTTTTGGCTCTACATCTATCTACTGAACTACCAGATCCCCGTTACTACTCTAAACAAGCTGCCTAAAGATGCTGTTAAAATGCAAGTCTTGTGTCATAAATATGCTTGCCAACACACTGCTGCACTGCCAGGGTTTGGGGGGATCATTGTACCGGCAATACAACAAACCATTCAGAATGTTTACACAAAGAACCACATTACAGCACACAGACACAATAGCTTATCACTCAGATGCCTGAGTAAAAAATATGAGACAGATAAAGCCACAGATAGGCAGCCATTACTACTCAAAGGATTTCATATTCCTTCTAATTTGTCAGTCTGCATTGTATATTAACCCTTATGCTAGATCCACCGCAGAGGTGAATATAGATGTTTGGGGAATGAGGGAAGATTAAGGGTTAAAGGGGAATAAAGACAGAGTGCAGGTTATTTGTATGGTACAATATATAATATTTTCTGATGGTTACAATCATACATTCTTTCCTGCATCAAAGAAGATGGGGGCTTCTAGGGAGGGCACTTAAGAGCCAACAGCTGCTCCAAAACTGTCTTCAAGGGACAGTAAACTCATAATTAGACATTTGTGATTTAGACAGAGCATACCATTTTAAACAACTTTCCAATTTACTTCTATTTAATTTGCTTCCTTTTGTTATTCTTTGCTGAAAGGTTTATCTAGGAAAGCTCAGGAGCAGCAAATAACCTAGGTTCTAGCTGCTGATTGGTGGCTGCATAAATATATACTGATTGTCATTGGCTCACCCATGTGTTTAGTTAGAAACCAGTAATGCATTGCTGCTCCCTCAACAAATGATACCAAGAGAATGAAGTAAATTTGATAATAGAAGTAAACTGGAAAGTTGTTTAAAATGGTATGTTCTACCTAAATCATGAAATAAAATTGTTGTTGCATGCCTCTTTAATGGTTAAAGGGCCAGTACAGACAAAAACAAAAATGGATCAACTAAATAAAGCATTAATTACATGTATGTAAAATTTTAAACATATTACAAGTTTGTTTAGCTAAAGCCCCTAAAAATGAGAAAGATTTTCTTGTTTATTCATTGCTTATGAATATATACGTAATACACACACAGCAGAGCTAGGTTTTTTCCCTAATTAGCCTTCCTACAGCCAGGGAGTCAGTAGTTCACATGACTATCACTCCCTTAACTGGCTCAGTAAAGAAAAGAATCAAATAAAAAATCAGAAAACAATGTGACTTGCAGAGTACAGCTGCATTTGCACATCTGTCCAACACGACCAGTGAGTTTATCTTACCTTTATGTAAAAAGGCCATTTCAAGATTATTTTTTTTAAAAACAGCAGAGACTCAATGATTATTATTTACCAGTTACTGTACATTGTAGTTTAAATAAGAAGGAAGCCCAGTTAGACCTGATATTGTTACTATGTTTGTGTGTGTGCATTTGGTGGTGTTAATCCCTATAGGAACACAATTTTATGACAAAGAGTCAGTGATTTGCATTAAAATGGGTAACCTGTGACCAGGGGCTGGGTGCAAAGATGGAATGAAAACAGTAAAACAGCTGAAAACTATAAATAGAAAAGCAGACTCCGCCAAATAAAAAAATATGTTAGAGATAATATCTTTATTTACAATTAAGTGGCTGTAAATGTTTTGTAGAGGATCCATTTATATAGCCTATCTGGGAGTGTTTTTGTAACAATGTATAGATTTGCTTATTTATTAATAACATTGTGCCGATTTTCAGACTCCTAACCAAGACCTAAAGGTTTAGATGTACAGTATATGCTCGTTTACAGACTCTTGCTGGCTCCTGTCTATTTTATCTCTCTTTTCATATTGGGGGGGGGGTCTGCTCTTCCTGTTTTTCCAGCTCCTTTCAATGTGTACCCTCATCAACTGTGCTAAACTGGGAGCTTCTAAGTGAGTTTTTAAAGGTTTTATACTGGATTCTTAGATCAGCATCTGTGCATATTCTTCTTTATAGTAGTGTCTATTACATGTCGTTATATGAAAATCTGTACTGTATACTGTCCCTTTAAAAATGAATGCCTCATATCACCAGCTTACTTTGCCTTTACTGGTTATTTTTTCCATAGAAAAATAGATTTTGATTGCAGATAAACAAAAAGCCATTGAGTCTGCCTATAGCCCACTTGTCTGTCCTTTATCCTTACCCAGTACTCAGATATATAAACATAAAAGCTTGCAGTTTCCTTGACAACTTGGCTGTTCCCTAGTTGTTGTACCACAAACAGACACTAGAGGGCAGATCTAAGCCTGATCTTCATGGGATTTCTGAAGTCTCTCCTCTGCCAGGCAATTCTGCATTATAAACATTCCCCTCCTTTCTTTCTCCCCCACCCCCTCTCCTTTCCTGCACATGATACAAAACAACCCCCACTGAATCCTGTAAGTAATTGCAGGCACTTCCCCAGATTAACCAACTGTGAGATAAAGGACAGATCATCATCACATAGATAAATGTATGTTTCCACTGATTATCCAATTCCATTTTTAAAATATACCTATACATTTTTTTTTTTACCAGATAATTTCCCTGCAACCTATGTTCAGTTGCCTTATAAAACTATTATCTCCTTGTCCTTGACATTTTACTGTGAGCACAAGCGCTTGATTTTCGGTAGTGTTCTTTGTTCCCCTCTTCAGCATTTAGAATCTCTGGGGGGGGGAAAGCATAGGAAAGGGATTGAGAACAATATAGAGAGAGGAAAAAAATGATAATTGCATTGTAAAAGACAAAGGTTAGAAAACCAAACAACATCAGGGGAGATCTACAGGAAACTAGTGTACAAGGAGAGAAAAGGTACAGCAAATGGGAAAGGGAGGCGTTTAATGAGCAATGACACTTGCAGAACTGCATCTTTGATTACATTCTTGGTGGGTGGCGGCTGCTTTGTTCTAGACCCACTTAGGTTATTCAGAAAATCTTATGCAGCAAGACACTGGTGGTCACGCATGACTGTATCTAATATCCTTCAGGTTACTAAAATTATTTGGACTATTGAATGATGACATTGAAAATACAGTAAATTTATTTTATATGAATAGATTTTACTTGTATTTTGGTAAATGGTCCTCATATGAAAATCCTATTTGGAAAAATATAAATAAAAGGACATAAATGGTTAACACTGTCTCAGCAGATGCTTCTAGCTTTTTTTTTTTTTTTCAAACACCTAGATCAGCACCGCTTGAGCTCAACAACAAAACAACTCTTCACTAAACATTGAGATAGCCTGTTGGCATTTGGTGCCTAGTGGCAGTTTTACACAGGGGCAGAATCACCACAATTTTTCAGGTTGTGTTTTAGAAGAGGGACAATGTAACCCCTCCCACCACAGTTTAGTCTTGCCTTGTCCTATATAGCCTAGCCACATTCCTAACCTTTTGTTAACACCCCCTGACTGCCAAAGGAACAAATGTTATCATCCACTTAGCTATGCTGACTCCGTCCATGGAAAACCTATGACTCTGACCACATGCTTACCTGGATCTTTAAAAAAAAAAACAAAAAAAAAAACTAAAGCAGATGTATATTTATTTGCTAACACTTTGCATTGCAAATTGTTTTAAAGAATATCCTGGAAGCTGTATATTTTCAGTACATTGATTTCCATGTCCCTTTACTTATCAGTCCACCACCATGTATCTAAGATCACTGGCGGTGCCCCCCCCCCCCCAGATTTCCAGAGCTCAAATGTGGGGTGCACTGTTTACTTATCCCAGTTGTTAGTTTACATGTGCTTGCCAGCTCAGCAGAAATATTGAATAATATTGGTACTTTCCTTATTGAACATAGCTCGGTAATCTATTGCTTGTCAGAGACATGACATAGTAATGAAATTATGTGTAAGCCTAATGTTATTCATTGCAAAATGACACATTTTTCTTTGTTCCATCTAAAAGGAAGAAATATATTTATTATTATTATTTTTTAAAGAAAAGCGTTTAGAAGCATTAGCACTGAACTGTGAGCATTTATAGGCATAGTCCTACCATGAACATCAGTTTAAAGGGATACTAAACCCTTTTTTTTTTTTCTTTCATGATTCAGATAGAGCAAGTAATTTTTAGCAACTTTCTAATTTACTCCTATTATCAAATTTTCTTCGTTCTCTTGCTATTTTTATTTAAAAAAGCAGAAACATAAGGTTAGGAGACAGCCCATTTTTGTTTCAGCACCTGGGTAGAGCTTGCTGACTGGCTTGCTAAGTTTAGCCACCAATCAGCAAGCGCTACCCAAGTGCTGAACCAAAAATGGCCCGGCTCTTAAACTTACATTCCTGCTTTTTCAAATAAAGATAGCAAGAGAACAAAAAACGTTGTTTAATATTGCATGCTCTATCTGAATCAGGAAAGAAATAAATTGGGTTTAGTATCCCTTTAAGTGAGAAAGCCCGGTGCCAAAGCTATTATTGAGCATAAAGTTTTGCATTTTGTATTTGCACGTGTATCTTTGCACAACTGTTACAGAATGTGCCTGTGAACAAACAACTGTTAGTTCAGATTGACAGCTGAAACTCATTGCTAGCAACCATAAAAACGTCTCCAGATAACTTGCTATGTCCCCACTCCTAATGTGAGCTTGAGAATACATTTTGTATAAATGACAGAAACAACTTAGAACCTGGTACAATTTGCCTATTTGCACATAAACTGAATTCCTACTCTATGTGTTTCAGCTAGGTTAGGGTTAAGTTGAATAGGTTAGTCTCTCTTTATGCTATTAAACAATTACAAGTTATATTCTCTTTTGTATATGTATTTTAGGTACCAAGCATTTCATATTATTTTAGCTTAGGTGTTTGCTTTTTACTCTGTTTCAGCATGCAGCTGATTTTGCACTTTTTTTCCAAACATTTGGCACGGCCTGATCAAACTGCCCTGCGAAACGCATCACCTTTTACATTTTTAATAAAAATGTTAATGCAATTACACTGGAGGTGCTCTATTGTTGTATTCTGTACACTATTTCATACAGCTTTGACACAGACTGCACTAGGCCATTTTGGCGCCCTGGTTTCCTTTGTGTTTTAGATTTATTTGCCATCAAGGTTCACCAAGACCGTAACCAAGGAGCAGCCTGGGCCGAGGAGGAACAATAAGTTTTAGAACTTGTTGGACTTGTTCACTATTTATCCATATCACTACTGATTGATTAGTTACATTCATGACCTTTTTTTTCTTCCTCTTTTTTTTTGGGCACAATCTTTATTATTTTTTGGTACTTTGTGAAAAGAGACTGAAAGGAAGGTTAGGGTTAGGTAGCGGATGCAAAGGAACAGCAAGTTATTGGTTGTTGGATCTTCCTTTATGGAGAGGATAGGGGAATTATGTCTACCGATGTGAAAGGGGACTCAAGAGGTTGAATAGGAAACCAGACCATCCACTTTTGTTGTGTTTTTCAGTCTAATAGGCTGCTTCCTCTGGCTTATCCTATCTTATTATATATTATCAGCAATATTTCTGAATTGTAGTGATATATTTACACATATGTACTGATTTCTCTATTTACATATATATTGCAAATTAAGAATGAGGTTATCATTGCACATTTGGAGGTATAAGTCTCATGCCACACCTTCTTAATTACCACTAGCAACAGATGCTGGGTGTTATGAAAACAGTCCCTCCAAAAGGAAGAACAGTTGAGAAGAATGGGCAGCTGCTATGCTTTATGTTTACCCAGATAAACACAGAAAGTTAGATTTACCCAAAATAACACAAACGGCTTCAGCTTGGAGATTGCAAATGGCAGTAAAACTCTAAAATCCTATTTTGTGTGTAGCACGAATAGGAGTTCAGGCATATTGAATTATACTAAATGTGTGTAGTAGCATGATGTTCAGGGGCATGGTCTTTCATTAGAAACAAGAAGGGTTTGTAAAAGAACCTTTAACTTTGATTTTGGGAGCATGGGACCCTCGGTTGAAAAGAGGGAAATGTCCTCTTTACATTTTGATGTAATCTAGTTACCATGTGATCAGTGTGAAAATGGCATTAAATTACTTATTAGGCACCAGGTTTTGAGTAACAATTTATATCGGAGACCTCTCAGTTAAAGGGAAATAAAACCTAAATTCATGACTTGGATAAAGCATACGATTTTAGACAGCTTTCCAATTGACTTCTATTATCACATTTTTCTCTCATGGTATCCTTTGTTGAAGGAGCAACAATACACTGCTGGGAGCTAGCTGAGCACATTGGGTAAGCCAACGACAAAAGGCATATATGTGCTGCCACCAATCATCACCTAGCTTCCAGTAGTGCATTGCTGCTCCTGAACCTATCTGTAAAGGTATGTTTTCCAACAAAGTATACCAAAAGAACAAAGCAAATTAGAAAACTGAAGTACATTAAACTTTAATGGCTCATACAGAACATTTCATTTTAGGAGACATTTTTATTTGCTTTTATTATCAAATTTAATTAGTTCTGTTAATAACCTTTCTTGTCATTGGTTCACCATATGTGTTCAGGTAGGCCCCAGTATTATTGCTACTTTGCATCTGACTTTATTTGTTTAACCCTGTTATTTGTAAGCAACAATAAAGTGCATATTACACATAACATATTCCTTAAAGGGCCACTGTAAGTAAATATTTTCTATGCCTGTTACTAACTAACTACCCCAAATACGCTTTTTATCAATAGCATTTCATTAACATATCTCTACCGTAAATCAGAAATCTTGTCTGCAAATTTAATTGTTTTCCAAACCCACTCCGTGGGTATCCTTTGCTCTGTACCAATCCGTTTACAATACCTAGGTTTCAAAATGGCGCTTTAAACACAAAGTTATTGGTTTAAGTATTTTGAACATGCAGTGCTGAAAATAGTGGGCAGGATAACGTGACATCATCGGCGAATAAAAGATATAACTTTTAGAACGTTATGAAACTTCGTTTTGGAGAAAATATAGGTCAGTAGGTTTTAATTAATGTTTATTAACTTTAATATGTTAGTTGTTTAGCTTAAAAATTATAACAGAAAGTAATCCTTTAAACTAAAAGTTGAGTAATTTCTCAAACTGTAAAACATGGTTATTATTTGCTCCTCAAGTTATTATGGCAACATATTCAGCATGTGATATTTGTAATCCGGTGAATTCAAGTCAATTAGCACAAAAATACTAATGGAGCAGAGTTCTATTTTATTTTTTTAATATATTTTCACTAGAAAAATTTAAAATAGTATTTTGCTTTATGAATGTGTTTAATTTCATATAGCAGTCAGTAGTGTATTTAGGGTATTCAAAAGGTGTATTCAAAAAATGTTTAGTTATGCATAATGAAACAACTTTGCAATATATATTTGTATTATTTATTTTGTCCCCTTTTTATGTAGTTTAGCTCTGAACATTGAGCAGTTTCTACTTGAAATGCACCCTGCTGACTTCTCAAGGCTAACTCTTGCATATCTGTAACTAATTGGATTTATAGCAAATGCAAAACAATTCACTTTAAGCTAACTTTATGACCGTGGCTACTCTTATTGTATGTAGATCACTGGTTTTCAAAGCTGTCCTCAGACCTCCCTAACAAGCCAGATTTTGAGGATATCTAAATTGGAGCACAGGTGAAATAATTAGATGATTAGTAAACCTGGTTATTTTACCAGCTCTCATCCAAGGTAATCCTGAAAATGTGACTTGTTAGGGAGGCCTGAGAACAGGTTTGAAAACCAGTTATGTAGATAAAAGCCAAAGATTGGCTCCTCTCAATAGGGCAAATGGTGGTTTGAGTTTGGCTATTGAAAAACAGTTGCAGTAAAATGGATGTAAATTTGTTTAAAAAACCTTAATTTGACTGATATGTTATTTTATAGCAACGCAACAGATACGTCTTGTAATTACAAGACGGTTACTGTACCTGTAAATGAATTATGTCCTGACAAAACAAGAACAATGCACCGTAAAACCTGTTTGTAAACCCTAAACCAGTTGACCAGTCTTTGCCCAGTTACTTTCAGAAACTTGAATAAGTTACAAATTGCAAGAACTGCTGTACTGCAAAATATTCTGTTTATTATATAAACAAAACATTTAGTATATATTGTCCCTCGCAATCTATGGTGTGGACTCAGCACCAAAGTACAAAGGTTTATGCTGATAAGAAGACTTGCGCATATTCACAGACTGCAGAGCATGTGTTCATATCAAGAACTAGTAATCATTTACCTTTTGAAATAGGAACTTCCCCGTCTCTTTACTAAAGTACGGCCCACCTCTTTCTCCATTGGGTTATGATTTTTTAAGACTTTCTACCATAAAAAATAATTTAGATATTTGCATTGACACCTCTCACTAGTATTCCAATCCATCAGTTAAAAAAACATAGATTGTGGTTTTGATTAATCAAATTCAACAGCCTTATGCACTTAAAAATTTTGATTGGTTTCACACAAGAGAGAGCACATTGTTATTTATATGACACAAATTAACTAGCACTGTCTTGCTGTGAAAAGCTAATAAAATGCACTTAGATAAAAGTGGCCTGCATGAGCCTAGAAACAGGCAGATATTTATAGTTTTAAAGGTTATAAAATATATTAATATTACAATGTTGGTTGTGCAAAGCTGGGAAATGGGTAGTAAAGGCGCTATCTATCTTTTTAAACAATAACATTTTTGGAGTAGACTGTCCATTTATCTCAATAAGATGTGTCTTTTGGAGGAGGGTAACTGATGCTCTGGATACGGACAGAGGGCTCTCCTGGCTATGGCTGCTTGTAATATGTCTTCTAGCAATTATAGTCAAGATTGGATCTACTTCTCGCTGCAGATTCTCAGAGGATGTTGAGTTGCAGAGATGGCAAGTGAGCAGTAACGTGGGATTCCTCTGAAAGAAGTCGTTTTGCTTGTTTGCCAAATGTTTTTTTAAGGGAACCTGCAGTTCACAGTATAGTTCATAATAAGCCTGAGACTTTGGGGTCAATTTATCTAGCTGCAGGGGACAGGGGCGTCTCTGGCGGGCTGAATTCCGCTGCCGGAATTCAGCATTGCACAAAAATGCAATTTTACGCTCTTGTGCAATGATGGACGAAACCAGGGAGATTGAAATGTGCCACTTAAGAGCTGGCGAAGAGGTTAGGGAAACAGCAGTCTGATGACCGCTGCTTCATAAATATGGACTACAGGTTCTCTTCTAATTGTGTCATTATGCTGGACTACAGGTTCTCTTCTAATTGTGTCATTATTTGTGTTAAAAAACTTTCCCCTATCTATGACTCATATTTTATTTTATGAGTCACTTAAGGACTATCAGTTATCTCAGGGTTTAGTTGTTCAAAATGCTTATTCCCTTTAGGTTTTTTTTTATAACGTACCTGCCTAGTAACTTGTGCAGTTTCGTTGTCTTTGCTATTATCTGTTCAAACCTGTCAGTTTAGTTTTCACTCAGCCTTCTGCAGATGTAACATTTCTATGCCTTTGATTTAGTTGCCACCCTTAAAAATTATGGAGTGTGCTTAATACATTGTGATGTAGTAATAAGAAGGGATTCAGAGTGGTGAGAAAAATACCAACAATGTTCACATTAGTACACTTCAATGTGTCCCACTGCTATGTAGACATGCACTCCCTCCCCTCGTCAGTTGCTTCTAATAACCCGATTCAATCCTCAGGGTTATATTCATAATACTCACTTACCGTTACTCTGGACTCCAAGTCTCCAAACTTGCACCCGATATTTCTGAGCGCTACGGCGCAGAGGGACTCCGTATCCTCACGGACTGAAGATCCCTGCTTCTCCCTCTCGACCTTCTCAGCGGTTGGCAAACAGTGTGCGGCAGTCTGGATTTTCAGGCGCTCCAATGACGTCACTCGATAGGGTAGGAGTGCAGCCTCAAAGCAGGGTAGTATGACGGTCCGCTGTATGGAGGTGTGGATAAACTGGAACGTATTGGAATGAAGAAAGAATACGATCCACTCTTTCCAGTAGATAAAAAGTAAACGTTATTTCATGTAATTGGCAAGAGTCCATGAGCTAGTGATGTATGGGATATACAATCCTACCAGGAGGGGCAAAGTTTCCCAAACCTCAAAATGCCTATAAATACACCCCTCACTACACCCACAATTCAGTTATACAAACTTTGCCTCCCTATGGAGGTGGTGAATTACGTTTGTGCTTGATTTTCTTCTGTGATATGCGCTTCTCAGCATTTTGAAGCCCGATTCCTCTCAGAATACAGTGAATGTCAGAGGGATATGAAGGGAGTATTACCTACTGAATTCTATGGTTTTCCTCGCAGGAAATCTTTTCATAGGTTCTCTGTTATCGGTCGTAGAGATTCATCTCCTACCTCCCTTTTCAGGTCGACGATATACTCTCATATTACATTACCTCTACTGATATCTGTTTCAGTACTGGTTTGGCTATCTGCTATATGTGGATGGGTGTCTTTCGGTAAGTATGTTTTCATTACTTAAGACACTCTCAGCTATGGTTTGGCACTTTATGTATTAATGTAAAGTTCTAAATATATGTATTGTACTTATATTTGCCAAGAGTCAGGTTTATGTATATTTCCTTTTGCAGACTATCAGTTTCAAAACTGGAAAAACATATTTTGGAAGTTATTTTTCTTACCTGGGGTATAGTCTTTTCTTCAAAATTGATTGTTTTCTTTAATTTTCGCTGACAAAATTAGGTTCGCGAGGCCGCAAAATGCTGATATTTATTGCATCATTCTTGGCGCAAGAATTTTTTGGCGTGAAGGTATGTTCGGTAACGCAAATTCGTAATTTCCGGCATCTTAGTTGACGCCAGGTTTCCTTGCACAAGGTTGCGTCTGCCATGACGCGAGTTGCGTCATTTCCGGATGTTGTTAGCACCAAAAATTTCATTATGCGTTGCGCGTCCTACTTGGCGTCAAATAAATTTATTTAAACCCCACTTCCGATATGCCTCTGGCCTTTTTCTAGGCTCAGAGGGCTATGCTGTTTGCATTTTGTTCCCATTCCTGAAACTGCCATATAAAGAAATTGATCATTTTGCTTTATATGTTGTTTTTTCTCTTACATTTGCAAGATGTCTCAATCTGATCCTGTCTCAGAAACCACTGTTGGATCCCTGCTGCCTGATAACAGTTCTACCAAAGATAAGTGTATCTGTTGTAAATTAGCAGAGATTATATCTCCAGCTGTAGTATGTAACAGTTGTCATGATAAGCTTTTACATGCAGAGAATGTATTCATCAGTACTAGTACAATGCCTGGTGTTCCTTCAACATCTAATGTACACAATAGCCCTATGAATATAAAAGATGTTATTGCTGATGCGATTCAGAAGGCTTTGTCTGCTATTCTGCCTTCTAATAAATGTAAAAGGTCTTTTAAAACTTCTCATAAAGTTGATGAAATTTCAAATGACTGACAACATACTGAATTATCCTCCTCTGATGAGGATCTATCTGATTCAGAAGATCCTACCTCAGATATTGACACCGACAAATCAACTTATCTATTTAAGATGGGGTATATTCGTTCCTTGTTAAAAGAGGTGTTGATTACTCTGGATATTGAGGAAACTAGTCCTCTTGATACTAAAACTAGTAAACGTTTACATTCTGTTTATAAACCTCCTGTGGTTACTCCAGAGGTTTTTCCAGTTCCTGATGCTATTTATGATATGATTTCAAAGGAATGGAATAGGCCTGGTACTTCTTTTATTCCTTCCTCTAGTTTTAAAAATTTGTATCCTTTGCCAGCAGTTAGATTGGAGTTTTGGGAAAAAATCCCCAAAGTTGATGGGGCTATTTCTACTCTTGCCAAACGTACTACTATTCCTATGGAAGATAGTACTTCTTTTAAGGACCCTTTAGATAGGAAACTTGAATCTTATCCAAGGAAAGCTTATTTATATTCTGGCTATCTTCTCAGGCCTGCCATTTCTATGGCTGATGTTGCAGCTGCATCAACTTTTTGGTTGGAAAGCTTGGCGCAAGAGGAAACAGATCCTGATTTGTCTAGCATTGTTTGTTTGCTTCAACATGCTAATCATTTTATCTGTGATGCTATTTTTGATATCATCAAAATTGATGTTAAATATATGTCTTTAGCTATTTTAGCTAAAATAGCTTTGTGGCTCAAATATTGGAATGCTGACATGTTATCTAAGTCTAGATTACTATCTCTATTTGCAAGATAACAATCTATTTGGTTCTCAGCTGGATTCAATTATTTCAACTGTCACTGGGGGGAAGGGAGTTTTTTTATCTCAGGATAAAAGATCTAAGGGTAAATCTAAAGCTTCTAATTGTTTTCGGTCTTTTCGACAGAATAAGGAACAGAAAGCCAATCCTTACCTCAAAAAATCTGGTTCCAATTGGAAACCTTCTTCAAATTGGAATTAATTCAAGCCTTTTAAGAAACCAAAGCCAGCCCCCAAGTCTGCATGAAGGTGCGGCCTTCATTCCAGCTCAGCTGGTGGGGGACAGATTAAAATTTTTCAAAAACATTTGGGCAGATTCTGTCCAAAATCAATGGATTCAGAATATTGTCTCTCAAGGGTATCGAATAGGATTCAGAGTAAGACCCCCTGTGAAAACATTTTTTTCTCTCACACTTTCCAGTAAATCCAGTGAAAGCTCAGGCTTTTCTGAGGTGTGTTTCAGATCTAGAGCTTTCCGGGGTAATCATACCAGTTCCGTTTCAGGAACAGGGTCTGGGGTTTTACTCAAATCTATTCATTGTCCCAAAGAAAGAAAATTCATTCAGGCCAGTTCTGGATCTGAAAATTTTGAACCGTTTTGTAAGAGTGCCAACTTTCAAAATGGTGACTTTTGTTCAGCAAGGGCATTATATGTCCACGATAGACTTACAGGATAGTGGTCATCCAGACCACTATCGGTTTCTGAGATTCTCTTTTCTAGACAAGCATTACCAATTTGTCGCTCTTTTATTTGGCCTAGCGACAGCTCCAAGATTTTTTTCAAATGTTCTCAGTAACCTACTCTCTGTAATCAGAGAACAGGGTATTGCGGTGTTTCCTTATTTGGACGATATTTTGGTACTAGCTCAGTCTTTACATTTTGCCGAATCTCACACGAATCAACTAGAGTTCTTTCTTCAAAGACATGGTTGGAGGATCAATTTACCAAAAAGTTCCTTGATTCCTCAGACAAGGCTCACCTTTTTAGGTTTCCAGATAGATTCAGTATCCAGGACTCTGTCTCTAACAGAAAAGAGACAAATGAAAATGGTTGCAGCTTGTCAGAACCTTCAGTCTCAATCATTCCCTTCAGTGGTTACGTGCATGGAGGTTTTAGGTCTCATGACTGCAGCATCGGACGCAATCCCCTT
Source organism: Bombina bombina (assembly GCF_027579735.1). Taxonomy (NCBI): domain Eukaryota; kingdom Metazoa; phylum Chordata; class Amphibia; order Anura; family Bombinatoridae; genus Bombina; species Bombina bombina. Next base: position 167,442,263 of record NC_069499.1, on the reverse strand, counting down.
TGCTCGTTTTCATACGAGACCTCTCCAGCTTTGTATGCTGAATCAATGGTGCAGGGATTATACAAAGATATCACAATTAATATAATTAAATCCCAATGTTCAACTTTCTCTGACTTGGTGGTTAGATCACCACCGTATAATTCAAGGGGCCTCTTTTGTTCGTCCAACCTGGTCTGTAATAACAACAGGTGAAAGTCTTTCACTTTGGGGAGCTGTCTGGGGATCTCTGACAGCACAAGGGGTTTGGAAATCTCAAGAGGTGAGGTTACCAATCAATATTTTAGAACTCTGTGCTATTTTCAGGGTTCTTCAGGTTTGGCCTCTGTTGAAGAGAGAACCATTCATTTGTTTTCAGACAGACAATATCACAACTGTGGTATATGTCAATCATCAGGGTGGGACTTGCAGTCCCCTAGCTATGAAAGAAGTATCTCGGATACTTTCTTGGGCGGAATCCAGCTCTTGTCTAATTTCTGCGGTACATATCCCAGGTGTAGACAATTGGGAAGCAGATTATCTCAGACATCAGACTTTACATCCGGGGGAGTGGTTGCTCCATCCAGAGGTGTTTTTTTCAGATTGTTCAGATGTGGGGTCCTCCAGAAATAGATCTGATGGCCTCCCATCTAAACAAGAAACTTCCCAGGTAGTTGTCCAGGTCCAGGAATCCTCAGGCGGAGTCGGTGGATGCGTTAGCATTTCCTTGGTTTTACCAACCTGCTTATATCTTCCCACCTCTAGTTCTTCTTCTAAGAGTGATCTCCAAGATCATCATGGAACATTTGTTTGTGTTTCTGGTAGCACCAGCATGGCCTCACAGGTTCTGGTATGCGGACCTTGTCCAGATGTCCAGTTGTCAACCTTGGCCACTTCCTTTAAGACCAGACCTTCTGTCTCAAGGACCCTTTTTCCATCAGGATCTCAAATCATTAAATTTGAAGGTATGGAAATTGAACGCTTAGTGCTTAGTCATAGAGGTTTCTCGGACTCAGTGATTGATACTATGTCACAGGCTCGTAAATCTGTTTCTAGGAAAATTTATTATCGAGTTTGGAAGACTTATATTTCATAGTGTTCTTCTCATAAATTCTCCTGGCATTCTTTTAGAATTCCTAGAATTTTACAGTTTCTTCAGGATGGTTTGGATAAAGGTTTGTCTGCAAGTTCCTTGAAGGGACAAATCTCTGCTCTTTCTGTTTTATTTCACAGAAAGATTGCTAAGCTTCCTGATATTCACTGTTTTTTTCAGGCTTTGGTCCGTATCAAGCCTGTCATTAAATCAATCTCTCCTCTTTGGAGTCTTAATTTGGTTTTGAAAGTTTTACAGGCTCCTCCTTTTGAGCCTATGCATTCTTTGGATATTAAACTACTTTCTTGGAAAGTGTTGTTTCTTTTGGCTATCTCTTATGCTAGAAGAGTTTCTGAATTATCTGCTCTTTCTTGTGAGTCACCTTTTCTGATTTTTCATCAAGATAAGGCAGTTTTGCGGACTTCATTTAAATTTTTACCTAAAGTTGTGAATTTTAACAATATTAATAGGGAAATTGTTGTCCCCTCTTTGTGTCCTAATCCTAAGAATTCTTTGTAGAGATCCTTACATTCTCTGGATGTTGTAAGAGCTTTGAAATATTATTTTGAAGCTACTAAAGATTTCAGTAAGACTTCTAGTCTATTTGTTGTCTTTTCTGGTTCTAGGAAAGGTCAGAAAGCTTCTGCCATTTCCTTGGCATCTTGGTTAAAGCTTTTGATTCATAAGGCTTATTTGGAGTCGGGTCAGGCCCCGCCTCAGAATCACAGCTCATTCTACTAGATCAGTCTCCACTTCGTGGGCTTTTAAGAATGAAGCAACAGTTGATTCAGATTTGCAAAGCAGCAACTTGGTCTTCTTGGAATACATTTACTAAATTCTACCGTTTGTATGTATTTGCCTCTTCGGAAGCAGTTTTTGGTAGAAAAGTTCTTCAGGCAGCTGTTTCAGTTTGATTTTTCTGCTTATGTTTTAAGTTTTTTCTTTTCAATTATGAGAAAACTTATTTTTTTGGTTGTGGATTTAATTTTTTCAGCGGAAAATGGCTGTTTTTATTTTATCCCTCCCTCTCTAGTGACTCTTCTGTGGAGTTCCACATCTTGGGTATTACTATCCCATACGTCACTAGCTCATGGACTCTTGCCAATTACATGAAAGAAAACATAATTTATGTAGGAACTTACCTGATAAATTAATTTCTTTCATATTGGCAAGAGTCCATGAGACCCACCCTTTTTATAGTGGTTATGTTTTTTTGTATAAAGCACAATTATATTTCCATTTCCTTTTTTTGATGCTTTCTACTCCTTTTTCTATCACCCCACTACTTGGCTATTCGTTAAACTGAATTGTGGGTGTGGTGAGTGGTGTATTTATAGGCATTTTGAGGTTTGTTAAACTTTGCCCCTCCTGGTAGGATTGTATATCCCATACGTCACTAGCTCATGGACTCTTGCCAATATGAAAGAAATGAATTTATCAGGTAAGTTCTTACATAAATTATGTTTTTATTCAAATCCTTAACCCCTTAATGACCGCAGCACTTTTCCATTTTCTGTCCGTTTGGGACCAAGGCTATTTTTACATTTTTGCGGTGTTTGTGTTTAGCTGTAATTTTCCTCTTACTCATTTACTGTACCCACACATATTATATACCGTTTTTCTCGCCATTAAATGGACTTTCAAAGATACCATTATTTTCATCATATCTTATAATTTACTATAAAAAACATTATAAAATATGAAGGAAAAATGGAAAAAAACACACTTTTTCTAACTTTGACCCCCAAAATCTGTTACACATCTACAACCACCAATAAACACCCATGCTAAATAGTTTGTCCTGAGTTTAGAAATACCCAATGTTTACATCTTCTTTGCTTTTTTTGCAAGTTATAGGGCCATAAATACAAGTAGCACTTTGCTATTTCCAAACCACTTTTTTTCAAAATTAGCGCTAGTTACATTGGGACACTAATATCTTTCAGGAATCCCTGAATATCTATTGACATGTATATATTTTTTTTTAGAAGACATCCCAAAGTATTGATCTAGGCCCATTTTGGTATATTTCATGCCACTATTTCACCGCCAAATGCGATCAAATAAAAAAAATTGTTCACTTTTTCACAAATTTTTTCACAAACTTTAGGTTTCTCACTGAAATTATTTACAAACAACTTATGCAATTATAGAATAAATGGTTGTAAATGCTTCTCTGGGATCCCCTTTGTTCAGAAATAGCAGACATATATGGCTTTGGCTTTGCTTTTTGGTAATTAGAAGGCTGCTAAATGCCACTGCGCACAATACGTGTATTATGCCCAGCATTGAAGGGGTTAATTAGGGAGAATGTAGGGAGCTTCTAGGGTTAATTTTAGCTTTAGTGTAGTGTAGTAGACAACCCCAAGTATTGATCTAGGCCCATTTTGGTATATTTCATGCCACCATTTCACCGCCAAATGCGATCAAAGTAAAAAAAAAATGTTAATTTTTTCACAATTTTAGGTTTCTCACTGAAATTATTTACAAACAACTTATGCAATTATAGAATGAATGGTTGTAAATGCTTCTCTGGGATCCCCTTTGTTCAGAAATAGCAGACATATATGGCTTTGGCTTTGCTTTTTGGTAATTAGAAGGCTGCTAAATGCCACTGCGCACAATACGTGTATTATGCCCAGCATTGAAGGGGTTAATTAGGGAGCATGTAGGGAGCTTCTAGGGTTAATTTTAGCTTTAGTGTAGTGTAGTAGACAACCCCAAGTATTGATCTAGGCCCATTTTGGTATATTTCATGCCACCATTTCACCGCCAAATGCGATCAAAGTAAAAAAAAAATGTTAATTTTTTCACAATTTTAGGTTTCTCACTGAAATTATTTACAAACAGCTTGTGCAATTATGGCACAAATGGTTGTAAATGCTTCTCTGGGATGCCCTTTGTTCAGAAATAGCAGACATATATGACTTTGGCGTTGCTTTATGGTAATTAGAAAGTCGCTAAATGCTGCTGCGCATCACACGTGTATTATGGCTAGCAGTGAAGGGGTTAATTAGGTAGTTTGTAGGGAGCTTGCAGGGTTAATTTTAGCTTTAGTGTAGAGATCAGCCTCCCACCTGACACATCCCACCCCCTGATCCCTCCCAAACAGCTCCCTTCTCTCCCCCACCCCACAATTGTCCCCGCCATCTTAAGTACTGGCAGAAAGTCTGCCAGTACTAAAATAAAAGTTTTTTTTTTTTTTAAAGAAAAAAAAAAAAAAGCATATTTACATATGCTGTGTTTAGGATCCCCCCCTTAACCCCCAACCTCCCTGATCCCCCCAAAACAGCTCTCTACGCCTCCCTCTCAGCCTTATTGGGGGCCATCTTGGGTACTGGCAGCTGTCTGCCAGTACCCATTTTGAACAATCAAATGTTTATTATTTATTTTTTTTAAATTTCTGTAGTGTAGCTCAATCGCCCCCCACCCCCCCACCACCTAAATCACACAAGGGCTTTTTTATTTATTTAAATTTTGTCCCACTTTGTGTTTTGGGGACACATTTTTTCCGTAGTGTAGCGGTTCCCACCCGCTCCCTCCCCGTGCACGCGCCCGCCCCCTCATGCACGTGCACACGCCCGCGCGCGCCCCCGGACTCCCCGCCCACGATCCCGCCCCCCTCCACATGACCAGGGCCATCGATGGCCGCCACCCACCTCCCATACCGGCTCCCACCCACCAACGATACCGGCCATCGATGTCCGGTGCAGAGAGGGCCACAGAGTGGCTCTCTCTGCATCGGATGGCCGTGAAAGGTTATTGCAGGATGCCTCCATATCGAGGCATCACTGCAATAACCGGAAAGCAGCTGGAAGCGAGCAGGATCGCTTCCAGCTGCTTTCCACACTGAGGACGTGCAGTGTACGTTCTCAGGCATTAACTGCCTTTTTTCTGAGGACGTACCCTGCACGTCCTCAGTCGTTAAGGGGTTAAAAACAGTAAAGGATGCTCCAAGAACATTCACTGAGGGGGCGCAGCACTTGGCTTACGCTTTTTGGCTGTCTGGCCATAGTCATAGCCTGTAGAGTTGTGCCTTACTCACATTTTTAAGACAGATAGTGTGAGCCTATTGGCTCAGGTACAAAACTTTGCACTTGTGCAATATTGAATTGACATTTGGTGCATGCACACCTGAACTGACCTTCATGATAATAATGTTATTTGTTATTTGAGGCTATATGTATTACTGTTTTTTTATTCAGATAGTGTTTGCACAATTGAACTAGTAGATCATCTGTCTAGGGCATCTGATATTATGTATTATCATGAAGGTGCTTTAGTTCAGGTGTGCATGCACCAAATGTCAATTCAATATTGCACAAGTGCAAAGGTTGTTGATCCTTTGAACCATCCATAGTACTTTTCAAGGACTTAATATTGTAGTCTGTTGTGTTCTTTATAAATTTGATTTATTAGACTACTGAGTCTGAGTTTTTTGCTATCATAACTTGGTTAAGCCTTTAGTATCTGTATTTATGAGACAACACACATTTTGTATGTAATTGGTTCAACACATATGTATAATTTCCAATGCTTTTGATTGTGGCAGGTTTAATAGGGTTAACTCAGTGGGCGTATATGTTTTTAATTAAGTTTTGTACCTGAGCCAATGGGCTCACACTATCTGTCTTAAAAATGTGAGTAAGGCACAGCTCTACAGGCTATGACTACGGCTAGACAGCCGAAAAGCGTAAGCCAAGTGCTGCGCCCACTCGTCCGTTACCGTTTTTAAGGATTTTAATAAAATTTTACTTTTTATCTACTGAAAGGAGTGGATAGTATTCTTTCTTCATTGTAATACATTGTGATGTCTTTAAAACAGTGCACACAGCCAAACATCTACAACATAATCATAATGCTCAGAAAAAAACTGCATTCAAGCACGTTAGGCAATTTAAACAATTAGTCTGGCTTTGGACACATATATATTATTTCTTCTATAAGGTACGACGAGTCCACAGATTCATCCTTTACTTGTGGGATATTATCGTCCGGCTAACAGGAAGTGGCAAAGAGCACCACAGCAGAGCTGTCTATATAGCTCCTCCCTTAGCTCCACCCCCAGTCATTCTCTTTGCCTACTCTAAGTACTAGGAAGGGTAAAGTGAAAGAGGTGATAAAATCTTAGTTTTTATTTTCTTCAAGCAAGAGTTTTTTTATTTTAAATGGTACCGGTGTGTACTATTTACTCTCAGGCAGCAGATGGATGAAGACTTCTGCCTGGAGGCTGATTATCTTAGCATTTGTCACTAAGATCCAGAGCAGTTCCCACAGAGGCTGAGGGGTACAAGAAACTTCAGTGTGAGGAACGTTTTCCTGCTATATAGCAGTGAGGTATGTTCAGTAATTGTTTCTGGAGAGACTGTGGTATTTCAGAAAGGCTGACAGTATCCCCATGAGGGTAAGAGTAAGCAGTAATCCTAAGAGTTATAGAAGGGTATTACTAAGCTTGCATAAGGGGCTAATTAAAAAAATGGTTGACACTGAGTTTTGAATGTTTGTGGGCAAACGTTTTGTGAACTGGGAGTGCTGTTAACGTTTTTTTGGTCAATAACGTTTTTTGGCAACTTTATTGAGGGTACACTTGGCTTATTTTTTGGGTCTCAGAACCCACATGGCTAGTTTGGAACCGCTCTGGTGCAGTTCATTTAGGCTGACAAAACATTGAGTGAGATGGGCGAGGCCTATTTTCGCGCCTCAGATGCGTAGTTGTATTTACTAAGCAAGCAGCAAGCTCCAACTCCGGAGGGCCCTTGTGGAAGTATTGGGCCAAATCGAAGCTTTAACCCCATTTTTCCAATCCCTGAGGGCAGGAGGTGCTGGGGGTGTTTTTTCCGGATTTAGTCCTTATTATCGATCCGGTTTTCACAATAAAGGGTTAAATGTTTGTTTTTCTTGTGGGGCAAACTTAACTACACAAATTGAGTCTTATATCAAAAATTTGAAAAGATTGGTGTATTTTAAAGCAGTTTTGCAGAGTGTGTATGCTTTTTTTCTCTTAAAGGCGCAGTACCGTTTTTTAAGATTGTTATTTTTTCACTAAATAAAGTGTTTTCAAGCTTGTTTGTGGTCATTACTAGCCTGTTCAACATGTCTGACATTGAGGAAAGTCAATGTTCAATGTGTTTAGAAGCCATTGTGGAACCCCCACTTAGAATGTGTCCCTCATGCACTGAAAGGTCAATAAATTGCAAAGAACATATTTTAGCTAATAAAAGTATGCCGCAGGATGATTCTCAGTCAGAAGGGAATCAGGTTATGCCATCTAATTCTCCCCAAGTGTCACAACCACTAACGCCCGCACAAGCGACGCCAAGTACTTCAAGTGTGTCTAATTCTTTCACCCTACAAGATATGGCCGCAGTTATGAATACTACCCTCACAGAGGTTTTATCTAAGCTGCTAGGGTTGCAGGGGAAGCGCAGTAGGTCTGGTGTGAGAACAAATGCTGAGCCCTCTGACGCTTTATTAGCCATATCCGATGTACCCTCACAATGTTCTGAGTTGGGGGTAAGGGATTTGCTGTTTGAGGGAGAGATTTCTGATTCAGGAAAGATGTTCCCTCAGACAGATATGACGGCTTTTAAATTTAAACTAGAACACCTCCGCTTGTTGCTCAGGGAGGTTTTAGTGACTCTCGATGATTGTGACCCTATTGTAGTTCCAGAGAAATTGTGTAAAATGGACAGATATCTAGAGGTTCCTGCCTACACTGATGTTTTTCCGGTCCCTAAGAGGATTTCGGACATTGTTACTAAGGAGTGGGATAGACCAGGTATTCCGTTCGCTCCCCCTGCTACTTTTAAGAAAATGTTTCCCATATCAGACACCATGCGGGATTTGGGGCAGACGGTCCCTAAGGTGGAGGGAGCTATTTCTACCCTGGCTAAGCGTACAACTATACCTATTGAAGACAGTTGTGCTTTCAAAGATCCTATGGATAAAAAATTAGAGGGTCTCCTAAAGAAAATATTCATTCATCAGGGTTTTCTTCTGCAACCTATAGCGTGCATTGTTCCTGTAACTACTGCAGCTGCTTTTTGGTTCGAGGCTCTGGAGGAGGCTCTTCAGGTTGAGACCCCATTAGATGATATTCTGGATAGAATTAGGGCTCTCAAGCTAGCTAATTCTTTCATTACAGATGCCGCTTTTCAACTGGCTAAATTAGCGGCAAAGAATTCAGGTTTTGCCAAAGAATTCAGGTTTAGCGCGTAGAGCGTTATGGCTTAAGTCCTGGTCTGCTGATGTGTCATCAAAATCTAAGCTTTTAGCCATCCCTTTCAAAGGTAAGACCCTATTCGGGCCTGAACTGAAAGAGATCATTTCAGACATCACTGGAGGAAAAGGCCATGCCCTTCCTCAGGATAGGACAAATAAGATGAGAACCAAACAAAATAATTTTCGTTCCTTTCGAAACTTCAAAGGTGGTCCCTCTACCTCTTCCCCTGCTGCAAAACAAGAGGGTAATTTTGCTCAATCCAAGTCAGTCTGGAGACCTAACCAGACTTGGAACAAAGGTAAACAGGCCAAGAAGCCCGCTGCTGCCACCAAGACAGCATGAAGGGGTAGCCCCCGATCCGGGACCGGATCTAGTAGGGGCAGACTTTCTCTCTTTGCTCAGGCTTGGGCAAGAGACGTTCAGGACTCCTGGGCTTTAGAAATCGTAACCCAAGGGTATCTTCTAGATTTCAAAGATTCTCCTCCAAGGGGGAGATTCCATCTTTCTCAATTGTCTGTAAACCAGACAAAAAGAGAGGCATTCTTACGCTGTGTAGAAGACCTATATACCATGGGAGTGATCCGCCCAGTTCTGAAAACAGAACAGGGGCAGGGGTTTTACTCCAATCTGTTTGTGGTTCCCAAAAAGGAGGGAACCTTCAGACCAATTTTAGATCTCAATATCCTAAATAAATTCCTCAGAGTCCCATCCTTCAAGATGGAGACCATTCGGACTATTTTACCAATGATCCAGGAGGGTCAATATATGACCACCGTGGACTTAAAGGATGTGTATCTACACATCCCTATCCACAAAGATCATCACTAGTTCCTCAGGTTCGCCTTTCTGGACAAGCATTACCAGTTTGTGGCTCTTCCCTTCGGGTTGGCCACAGCTCCCAGAATTTTCAAAAAGGTGCTAGGGTCCCTTCTGGCGGTTCTAAGGCCGCAGGGCATAGCAGTGGCGCCTTATATGGATGATATCTTAATTCAGGCGTCAACTTACCAACTAGCCAAGTCTCACACGGACATCGTGTTGGCTTTTCTAAGATCTCATGGGTGAAAGGTGAACGTAAAAAAGAGTTCACTTATCCCTGTCACAAGAGTTTCATTCCTGGGAACTCTGATAGATTCGGTGGACATGAAAATTTTTCTGACGGAGGTCAGGAAATCAAAGACTGAGCCGTCAGTGGCTCAGTGTATGGAGGTAATCGGACTAATGGTAGCGGCAATGGACATAGTTCCGTTTGCTCGCTTGCATCTCAGACCACTGCAACTATGCATGCTCAAACAGTGGAATGGGGATTATGCAGATTTATCTCCTCAGATAAATCTGGATCAAGAGACCAGAGACTCTCTTCTTTGGTGGTTGTCACAGGATCATCTGTCCCAGGGAATGTGTTTCCACAGGCCAGCGTGGGTCATAGTGACAACGGACGCCAGCCTTTTGAGCTGGGGTGCAATCTGGAATTCCCTGAAAGCACAGGTTTTGTGGACTCAGGAGGAGGCTCTCCTCCCGATAAATATTCTAGAACTGAGAGCGATATTCAACACGCTTCAGGCGTGGCCTCAGCTGGCTTCAGCCAGATTCATAAGATTCCAGTCGGACAATATCACGACTGTAGCATATATTAATCATCAGGGGGAACAAAGAGTTCTCTAGCGATGATAGAGGTTACCAAAATAATTTGATGGGCAGAGACTCACTCTTGCCATCTATCAGCAATCTATATCCCAGGAGTGGAGTACTGGGAAGCGAATTTTCTAAGTCGTCAGACTTTTCATCTGGGGGAGTGGGAACTCCATCCGGAGGTGTTTGCACAATTGATTCAGCAATGGGGCACACCAGAATTGGATCTGATGGCGTCTCGTCAGAACGCCAAACTTCCTTGTTACGGGCCCAGGTCAAGGGATCCTCATGCAGTACTGATAGATGCTCTAGCAGTACCCTGGTCGTTCAACCTGGCTTATGTGTTTCCACCATTTCCTCTCCTTCCTCGTTTGATTGCCAGAATCAAACAGGAGAGAGCTTCTGTGATTTTGATAGCACCTGCGTGGCCACGCAGCACTTGGTATGCAGACCTGGTGGACATGTCATCTCTTCCACCATGGACTCTGCCACTGAGACAGGACCTTCTGATTCAAGGTCCGTTCCAGCATCCAAATCTAGTTTCTCTGCGGCTGACTGCCTGGAGATTGAACGCTTGATTTTATCCAAGCGGGGATTCTCTGAGTCGGTCATAGATACCTTGATTCAGGCTTGAAAGCCTGTCACTAGGAAAATTTATCATAAGATATGGCGTAAATATCTTTATTGGTGCGAATCCATAGGCTACTCATGGAGTAAGATCAGGATTCCTAGGATTTTGTCCTTTCTCCAAGAAGGATTGGAGAAGGGGCTATCAGCTAGTTCCTTAAAGGGACAGATATCTGCTTTATCAATTTTATTGCACAAGCGTCTGGCAGATGTTCCAGACGTTCAGTCGTTCTGTCAGGCTCTAGTTAGAATCAAGCCTGTGTTTAAACCTGTTGCTCCGCCATGGAGTTTGAATTTAGTTCTTAAAGTTCTTCAAGGGGTTCCGTTTGAATCTATGCATTCCATAGATATTAAGCTTCTATCTTGGAAAGTTCTGTTTTTAGTTGCTATCTCTTCGGCTCGAAGAGTTTCTGAACTATCTGCATTGCAATGCGACTCACCTTATCTTGTTTTCCATGCTGATAAGGTGGTTTTGCGTACCAAACCTGGATTCCTTCCTAAGGTTGTTACTAATAGGAATATTAATCAGGAAATTGTTGTTCCTTCTCTGTGTCCTAATCCTTCCTCTAAGAAGGAGCGTCTGTTGCACAACTTGGACGTGGTTCGTGCTTTGAAGTTTTACTTGCAAGTGACCAAAGATTTCCGTCAAACATCTTCTTTGTTTGTTGTCTATTCTGGAAAACGTAGAGGTCAAAAAGCTACGGCTACCTCTCTTTCTTTTTGGCTGAAAAGCATCATCTGTTTGGCATACGAGACTGCTGGACAGCAGCCTCCTGAAAGAATTACAGCTCACTCTACTAGAGCGGTGGCTTCCACATGGGCTTTTAAAAATGATGCTTCTGTTGAACAGATTTGTAAGGCTGCGACTTGGTCTTCGCTTCATACCTTTTCCAAATTTTCCAAATTTGATTCTTTTGCTTCTTCGGAGGCTATTTTTGGGAGAAAAGTTCTTCAAGCAGTGGTGCCTTCTGTTTAGCCATCTGTCTTGTCCCTTCCATTCATCTGTGTCCTGTAGCTTTGGTATTGTATCCCACAAGTAAAGGATGAATCCGTGGACTTGTCGTACCTTATAGAAGAAAAGTAAATTTATGCTTACCTGATAAATTAATTTCTTCTATGGTACGACGAGTCAACGGCCCACCCTGTCATTTTAAGACAGATTATATTTTTTTTATTTTAAACTTCAGTCACCTCTGCACCTTTTAGTTTCTCCTTTTTCTTCCTGTACCTTCAGTCGAATGACTGGGGGGTGGAGCTAAAGGAGGAGCTATATAGACAGCTCTGCTGTGGTGCTCTTTGCCACTTCATGTTAGCAGGAGGATAATATCCCACAAGTAAAGGATGAATCCGTGGACTCGTCGTACCATAGAAGAAATTAATTTATCAGGTAAGCATAAATTTACTTTTTATGAAGGTCTGACGATATATATGTATATATATATACTGTATATATATATATATATATATATATATATATATATATATATATATATATATATAAACACAGTGTACAAAAGTTACCATTTTAATTTTAATACATAGTGGTAACTTTTGTACACTGTGTTTTTAAACTGTATTATATTAAAGTGATTTTATACATTTCACTTGATTGAGAGCCTGAGTTCTTTTTCGTTTGGAGGAAACGCCCTTGACGGAGGTGTGTGGGATCCTAAGAGCAGTGAGTTGGGACACTGAGAGATCCCAGTAGGTGCCACTAAGCACGAGTGGGTGCTGCTACACTTGTGAGTACCTGTCGATCGTATTTGTGCATATGTATATAGTCTGTACTATATCACACTAGGGGGCGCCCTTCTGTTTTTTTGTACTCTCACAGATCTGTCTTGACATCTTTTTGGAAGGAGCTGCCATCATTGGTGGATAAAGATACCAATGGTTGCAGGTTCAAGTGGGGACTACACTAACAGCGACTAATTAACCTTATGGACTGATAAGTCTTAGTATCTTATTTGTACTATCACCTGTGGTATATATTGTTATTATTGTATTTTATATGGTGTGTTTGGACCATTGGGTTCGTTTGCGCCCCCTTGAGTGGTGACGAGTAATTGTCACCAGGTTTGTTTTTATATATATATATATATATATATATATATGTGTGTGTAAACAATATTTCAAAATGTATTTTGGAGTTTTAACAAATTCAAACAGGCATAGGAAGCAAAAAAAAATAAAAAATCATCCTGTGTACATATTTTCCAAAACAATCCGATCCCAACCTTGAAATCACAGGATCGCATGAACGATCACACAATTTCCTTTATTAAGCAAATGTTTACATCAGAACTTATTAACCATTGCCCCCAGCTTGAAGGGGTTAAGATTGGTGTAATAAATAAATACTTGGATGAGTCAAGAAATTTGCCACTGGTGTAAGGGATAGACAACATTCATGATTCCACACACAAACAATTAATCAAAAGATAGATGATGCCTTGACTACCCATTCCCCAGCTTTGCTCAACCAACATTGTTATATTAATGTACTTTTGAACCTCTAAATCTCTGCCTGTTTCTAAACCCCTGCAGGACGCCTCTTATATCAGTGCGTTTTATTAGCTTTTCATAGCCAGACAGTTCTAGTTAATGTGTGCCATATTGATAACATTGTACTCACTCCCATGTGGTTATGCAAGAAACCAGCACTAATTGGCTAAAATGCAAGTTTGTAAAAAGCAAAAAGATAAGGGAGCAGTTTGCAGAGGCTTAGATACAAGGTAATAATATAAGTAAAAATTATATTAACCCCTTGATCCAATCCGACGTATATATATATATGTGTCATGCGATACATAGCCCATCATACCGCATAATGTATGTATATATATATATATATATATATATGTCCTGCGTTTAGGAAGCCCAGCAGTCTCGGTTTTCAAATGACAACTGAGACTTGCTCTTCCTGGGCTGCAGGCATCTGCCTTCATGTGATAACGATTGGTGCTCCGTTACTATATGAGTGCAGACTGCCTGATCGTTACAGATAGTGTCACTCCAACAATCTCCGTTTGTGCCGGTGGGAGGTTCGGGAAAGATGGAGGGAGGCGGGTTGGCGGCACAGCCGTAAGGGAGGGAGGGGCAGGACCCTATGCTACAGAAAGTACTGTGGATGGTAAAGGGAGGGAAGGAAAAAAATGGGTAATCAGGGTAGGGGGACCCTACAGTAGTGATCGCAGGGAGGGGAGGACCTCTACACTACAGAAACATTTAAAATATAATAAATAAAAAATAAATATAAACCTATAAACTGGGTACTGGCAGAAATCTGGGGGAGATTTAGAGAGCTTTTTGGGAGGGATCAGGGAGGTGAGAGAGTAAGGGGATATTCTACACTGCAGAAAATAAACAAATACATATTTATTTTAAACATAAAATAAAACTTAATACTGGCAGACTGCCAGTACCTAAAGTTGGTGGTAAGAGGTGTGGGGGGGGGGGCTGTTTGGGAGGGATCAAAAACGTGGTAAGTGTCAGGTGGGAGGGTAATCCCTTCCAGCTAACTAATTAACCCCTTCACTGAAGGTAATTTCAGATGTGTGGTGTGCAATTGCAATTAGTTGCCTTCTAGTTACTAAAAACTGCAAAGCTATGCATGTCTGCTATTTCTGAACAAAATGGACCCCAGAGAACCTCCTTTTACAAGCATTTGTCTTATGACTGCAATAGTGGTGTGTAAATAAGATTGCATTTGACGAGTAAATGGTGGCATTAAACATATCAAAATGGGCCTAGATCATCACCTTGGGTTATCTATATAGTTTTGATAGGTAAATAAAAAATGCTCTATTTCTGTTTAAATGGAGCAACAGCAAAAGTGCTAAAAATTCTTCAGTATTTTGGGCAAGTTTTTCTCTGAAATTCCCTGTAGAAGGGGTTAATGTAACTGTGTTGGTTATGCAAAACTGGAGAATGGGTAATAAAGGGATTATCTTTCTTTTTAAACAATAACATTTTTCAAGTAGACTGTCCCTTTAACAAATTTTGTTTTGTATTATGCTCTGAGTGCTTGTCCTTGACAATAAGAAATTAGTTTTAAAAAGTTTATATATACATTGTTTTTAAAGGGACATGCAACAAGTTGGGATAGAAACAAAATATAATAATATGTACTCTAATTACTTTACCTGCAAATTAATACTGCAGTGCCTCGCCATTAACCCTTTCTTTTAAGTTTCTGAATTGTAAAGTTCTAACTCCCCCCACACATTTCCTTCTATGGCTGTATCTATATCTATTGTTGTTTTGGTAGAATGCAAAAATGCATAGGGATTATCTGCTGGAGCATGTCTAGAAGCTGTGAACTCAGTTGAAATACAATGCCTGTGTCTAAACACTGATGGGGGGGGGGGGTGGAGCTGGCTTCACCAGGCAGCTTAGCTATGTAATTTATTTTGCTTATTTTTTAAATTTATTTTAAAATTCTTGCCAGCAATTTTTAACAATTTTTTTTTTGCATTTTTTAATTAATTAGCCCTTTTAGGATATGCACATATCTCAACCTGTTTTATGTCCCTTTAAGGTTATATTTTTTTTTTGTCTTTAGCAGTATTATCAAGTTATGAGAGCTAATCCTTATTACTACTAATACATGTTTGTTTAGTATAAGTTTTTATAAAATGCGCAGGGAGGCAACTACGTCACCGTTTGATGATGGAATATACTTTTTCTTTCATAAGATGATGAGACCCAACATCCTTTAGTCTCTTCACTCATAGAAGGTTTAAGAGGACCTGTTGGCATCTTGAGTGAGACAAAGGACATTGGATTACCTCTGTTATGTGCACAACATTACCCTAATGATGGAATTTTCTGGACCTAATAGAAATGTCTGCCCTATACCTGTATATGCTACTCAGGAGGATTCCACAGAATTTTCTCCTGAATTTAAATCTAATTTCCACAAAACTATGAGTTTTTGGCGGTTATCCCTAAGTCAAGTAAGCGTACAGGTTCCTGCTATTTTACAGAGTTCTGACTTTGCTGATTTATGTTCAGAAATTTCTGAATGGGAAATTTCCTCTCAGGACATAGAATCTTAGCACTGCGGAATCTGTTGGCGCTCTACAAATAACCGATAATAATAATAACCTGTAGCTGAATCTGATTTGGATTCCACTTTTATGTTCAAGGTATAACACATTCACACTGTCTTGCAGGAGGTGCTTAATTCCTTGGGGAATCATAAAAATCAAGCCTGCAGACTCTACATTTTTAACCAATTAAATGTAGTTTTCAAGGCTCTGACAAAAACCCCTATAGCCTTTGAGGTTTCTGATTAAGTATCTGACTACATTGCTAAGGAATGGAAGAAACCTGGCATTCCTTTCACTCCTTCTAACAGTTCCATGAATATGTAACCGATTTCAGAAGATAATTTGCTGCAACCTGGTCTTCTATTCACACCTTTTCCAAATTCTAGCATTTTTATGTTTTTGCTGCCTCCGAAGCTGCTTTTGGCATTAAACTCCTTCAGGCTGCAGTGTCCGGCAAATAGAAACAGCCTATTTTCTTGTCCCACCCATCTTTAACATGGGCTCTTAGCTTGGGTATTAAATCTGACATGTTATGGATCACCTATGGACTCATCTCATCTTACTAAAGAAAACAAAACCTGATAAATTAGTTTCTTTCGGGATGATGAGTCCATAGCACCCCCTTTTTTGTACCATTGCAGATCGTTCTTATTTGCATCTCTTAACTTTCCTTATTTAGCTTTCCTACCTGACTATATCTCTCCGCTGCTCGGCTATACATAAACCGAGTAGGGAGGGGAGGTAGGAAGGATTTAAGCTCTTGTAAATCTTGACCTCCTCCTAGTGGCAGGAAATATACCCCACATGTTATGGATCACCTATGGGCTCTCATCATCCTGAAAGAAACTAATTTATCAGGTAAGCATAATTTTTTTTATTTTTTTTTTGCAGTTTTACCAAAAATGAAGGAAGATTAATTCTGTGCAAGGCACATCGAAGATCATATTGAGAAAGACCAGATTGATTTTTTTAGGCAAATTCATTTGGTGAGCAGGGCAGATTGAAAATTGGAAATAGAACTGAAGCAGCTTGTACACTTGGGTCCTGTTCCTGTTTAGATGAGATCTTGCTGACACATTTTCCTACAGAGTGTCGACAGGGCCGGTGTTCTGTCGAAAACTCCAAGACATCTAAATATCCAATTGCGTCACTCCCGGTGACTCTCCCATTTTCATTATTTGTTATTGCCTCTGTCTGGGGGGCACACCGGCGATCCTCTGGCATCTACACCAAGTGAACCTTGGGGAATAAGGTTTACAAGGGGGGCTTCACCCCACTCGAACACCCCAGGCGGAGGCAAAAGTAGATAGTGAAGATAGGCGCTAATGCAGAATTACAGTGCCCATCTGATTGTCCCGTGTCTCTGGGAGGGACATAATGCACAACCAATCAGATGTGTAATTGGAGATTTTGACAACTTGGAGTTTTCGACAGGACACTGGCTCAAGATATTGTGCTGCCTGGGTCTGAGAATGAAATGACACCCCCCAGTAGTAACATTACTGATTAGCATATCAACCTACTAGCCTGGCCGCTGACCTTACTAAGCCTGCCTGCCTGCCTACCTGCATGCAATAAATGCTTATGCACAATTGCGCAATAAATGGGAAGGTAGTTAGGGAAGAGAGGCGCTTGTCCCACTTAAGGTGACCCCTGACTGGTTCTGTGTCTTTTTTGCATGATGAGCAGTGGCGGCTGGTGAATTTTTAGGATGGGGGTGCACAAGACCCTCCCCCTATTAGAAAGCCACGCCCCTTTGAAAAACCACGCCCCTTTTGAAAAACACGCCCCTTTAATAAGCCACGTCCATTTTAAAAGCCACACCCCTTTGTGAAAGTCACGCCCCTCAAATGGCCCCACCCATTTGAACCAGCAGTGTTTTTGGTCATCGTCTTCTTGAAATATCCAGCCCCGGCCTGGGGGTAACTTCAACTGAAGTTTGTGACTGATTCCTCAACATTATTCTCAAGTATCTGCTGATATTGAGTGGAATCCATGAGACCCTCAACAATATTCCCAGTAGTACAGGTCTTTGGAGGTGGTCTGTGGGCTGTTTTTGACCGTTCTCACCATCCTTTGCCTTTGCCTCTGGCCCTCTCTGATATTTTACTTGCCCTGCCACTTCTGGCCTTAACAAGAACTGTGCCTGTGGTCTTCCATATCCTCACCATGCATTGCTCACTGTGTTCCTCATAGTGGACACAGACATCTTAAATCTATGAATGCATACTCTTCAGTACAGCCATGTTCACGTGCGACAGTGCACAAATGGAGGAGCCTACACTACCTGCCCATGTCTAGTCTTAAAATATACATGATGGTGCTCAGTTAAATTATATAATAACATATATATATTAACCAAATGATTAATTAAAGCTGCAAAATAATAAGAATGTTGAATGTACATTCATGAAAACATATATATTCCTGGATTTAAAGAACCTTCCACTTTATAGAGAAATACAACCACATTTCAATTACTGTTGCCCCAGCCCCCAGTGTTCGATATAAGGCAATGCAGCCAAAGGCCTTGGCAACATGAAGATAAATACACCCACATTTTACTTTCTACAAAAGAAGATTATTTCTATTACACTAGTGCTTAATAATTAACTTCAACAGTAAAGATTAAAACAGAATGTTGTTAACTCAAGTACAATTTTTGTAAATTAAGTCAATCCGCCTGTCTTTTTTTGAGGCAAATAAATCAATAACATTTTCGGTGAATGTAGGCATGTCATTGATCAATTGTTTTTCAATTGTGAGCATGGCTAGAGCAGTCAGTCTTTCCTCAGTCATGGTGCTCCTTAGAAATGTCTTAACTCGTTTAAAGTTGAGAAACATCTCTCAGCCTCAGCAGTTGTCACGGGAATAGTCGAAATAATTTGCAACAGTTTGTAGGTCTCAGAGAAAGTACTGTCCAAGTTATTTTCTATTACAAACTGTAGAAGACTGATGGCACCATTCATATTTCGGAAATCTGGTCTTCTGTAAATTACTCCTAGTTCAGTTTTCAGGCGATCTTTCTGTAATGTGTGATAAACCGCTGATGTTTGTTCAAGAAGCTGATTTGGAAAATTTTTCTCGTAATCCGCAAATTTTTCCGCTTGGAGGAGAGAAACAGCCGAGTAGTGAGTTATAAAAGAAAATCTATCTTTTACTTGATTTGTGATAACATCGCATATCTCTTTAGCTGCCACAGTCTGAGCAATGTGAATATTTTCTCTCTTCCTTTTCCTAGATGTTTCCTCTGTTTCTGATATCGTCATGGTCACTGTGTCCATTCTATTCCTTTCGTTTTCCATTGTCTGCTGGAAAGTGTTAATATGTTTTCTAATAAGTGCCGCATCTGTTTGTGTTTTCTGAAGTTGGTTGTATAACACATCTACATGTGGCATAATATTGTGAAAAACTGTAAGCCAAAACACAAATACTGAGTCTTGTAACATACGCCGAATAGCCCCTGCTTGATTTATAGCTATTTCTTTTTTCGATGTTGACTCTATTTTTTCCATGCATTCAATTAACTGTTCCCTGTTTTCAAAAACTGTATTGACGGTTCGACTCTTGAAATTCCACCTGGTGGCTGAACCATGAGGTATCCTTCTTCTAACAGTTTCATCTAGAATAGCTATCCTTTGTGGCGAGTTACTAAAAAAGTTAGTAATGTCACTTAGATTTGAAAAAAATACTCGAACTTGTTGATTTTGACTGCTTGCTTGGCTGACAATTAAATTGAGCTGATGTGCGTAGCAATGCACAAAATGTGCATTCTTGTAGGTACGTTTAATTATAGCCTGAACACCTGCATGCTGACCACTCATCACGCTTGCACCGTCGTAACTCTGCGATATCAGTTTCTCTGGGTTGTCTATAACTTTTTCCAAAGTAGCTTGAATACACGTAGCTAAAGATTCGGCATCATGTCCAGCTGGATTAGTGAATTCCCAGAATCTCTCAACCGGTTGTCCGTTACCTATAATGTATCTAAAAACAACAACCAATTGGAAGGCAGATGAAACATCAGTAGTTTCATCTGCTATCACTGCTACAAAACTTGCATTTGAGATTTCCTTCTTTATTTGGTTCTGGCAAACAGTAAGCATACAGTCTAATAAATCGTTTTGAATTTCTTTTGACGTTCCTTTAAAAACAGTGGCACTAGCGAGATGTTCTTTTAGAGATGCATCAAGCTCTGCTGAGAAGTTTATAAGACCTCTGAAAATGCCTGGATTTAATGAATCATCGCGTTCGTCATGTCCTCGAAGTGCAAGCTCAAATGCGCCGCAAAATAAAATACAATTAATTATTTTGGAAAGAACATAGCGATTTTTCGTTACTTGCTCATTATGTTTTTTAATATTCAAACGATATGCACTGTCAAGTTGTTGCCGAATATCAACCCTTCCTAGCAAATTAAACTCTAATGTGGAGTTTAAATGTGATTGGGAGCAATTATGTTTATTGGTTTTTTGACTTAAATGTGATAAATCGGCGACACCATAACTCACCCAGCTTGAATCCCCACTTTGTTTTGCAAACAGGAGACAATAAAAACAAAACAGGTTAGATAATTCACAACCACAAATCCATGGATATTTATCATATACCTCGGGTTTGAATTCTCTTTTGTAATCTCTAGTTTTACATTTTGTCACCTGGGTAAGGTTAAGCATAGGTGTTGGCCTGAGCATTTTAATTTCCATTTTTCTTTCAATGGGCAACGTTGAAAAATGTAATTGCTTTAGCTCAGACACACTAATTTTACTAAGTGCCATCTTAACTGTTAGTTTACACACAAAGAACAGTCCTTTGCTCTTATCTAATATATAACTTGTAGGTAGGTAGCTCTGCAGCTGTTAGAAAATATACAACTTAATAGTTTAATAGTTTGGCGGTGGTTATGTAATATATAACTTGTAGGTAGGTAGCTCTGCTGCTCTGCAGCTGTTAGAAAATATACAACTCAACTTGAAGTAATAGTTTAATAGTTTGGCGGTTGTTATGTAATATATAACTTGTAGGTAGGTAGCTCTGCTGCTCTGCAGCTGTTAGAAAATATACAACTCAACTTGAAGTAATAGTTTAATAGTTTGGCGGTTGTTATGTAATATATAACTTGTAGGTAGGTAGCTCTGCTGCTCTGCAGCTGTTAGAAAATATACAACTCAACTTGAAGTAATAGTTTAATAGTTTGGCGGTTGTTATGTAATATATAACTTGTAGGTAGGTAGCTCTGCAGCTGTTAGAAAATATACAACTTAATAGTTTAATAGTTTGGCGGTTAATATGTAATATATAACTTGTAGGTAGGTAGCTCTGCTGCTCTGCAGCTGTTAGAAAATATACAACTCAACTTGAAGTAATAGTTTAATAGTTTGGCGGTTGTTATGTAATATATAACTTGTAGGTAGGTAGCTCTGCTGCTCTGCAGCTGTTAGAAAATATACAACTCAACTTGAAGTAATAGTTTAATAGTTTGGCGGTTGTTATGTAATATATAACTTGTAGGTAGGTAGCTCTGCAGCTGTTAGAAAATATACAACTTAATAGTTTAATAGTTTGGCGGTTATTATGTAATATATAACTTGTAGGTAGGTAGCTCTGCTGCTCTGCAGCTGTTAGAAAATATACAACTCAACTTGAAGTAATAGTTTAATAGTTTGGCGGTTGTTATGTAATATATAACTTGTAGGTAGGTAGCTCTGCTGCTCTGCAGCTGTTAGAAAATATACTCCTCAACTTGAAGTAATAGTTTAATAGTTTGGCGGTTGTTATGTAATATATAACTTGTAGGTAGGTAGCTCTGCTGCTCTGCAGCTGTTAGAAAATATACAACTCAACTTGAAGTAATAGTTTAATAGTTTGGCGGTTGTTATGTAATATATAACTTGTAGGTAGGTAGCTCTGCAGCTGTTAGAAAATATACAACTTAATAGTTTAATAGTTTGGCGGTTATTATGTAATATATAACTTGTAGGTAGGTAGCTCTGCTGCTCTGCAGCTGTTAGAAAATATACAACTCAACTTGAAGTAATAGTTTAATAGTTTGGCGGTTGTTATGTAATATATAACTTGTAGGTAGGTAGCTCTGCTGCTCTGCAGCTGTTAGAAAATATACAACTCAACTTGAAGTAATAGTTTAATAGTTTGGCGGTTGTTATGTAATATATAACTTGTAGGTAGGTAGCTCTGCAGCTGTTAGAAAATATACAACTTAATAGTTTAATAGTTTGGCGGTTATTATGTAATATATAACTTGTAGGTAGGTAGCTCTGCTGCTCTGCAGCTGTTAGAAAATATACAACTCAACTTGAAGTAATAGTTTAATAGTTTGGCGGTTGTTATGTAATATATAACTTGTAGGTAGGTAGCTCTGCTGCTCTGCAGCTGTTAGAAAATATACAACTCAACTTGAAGTAATAGTTTAATAGTTTGGCGGTTGTTATGTAATATATAACTTGTAGGTAGGTAGCTCTGCAGCTGTTAGAAAATATACAACTTAATAGTTTAATAGTTTGGCGGTTATTATGTAATATATAACTTGTAGGTAGGTAGCTCTGCTGCTCTGCAGCTGTTAGAAAATATACAACTCAACTTGAAGTAATAGTTTAATAGTTTGGCGGTTGTTATGTAATATATAACTTGTAGGTAGGTAGCTCTGCTGCTCTGCAGCTGTTAGAAAATATACAACTCAACTTGAAGTAATAGTTTAATAGTTTGGCGGTTGTTATGTAATATATAACTTGTAGGTAGGTAGCTCTGCTGCTCTGCAGCTGTTAGAAAATATACAACTCAACTTGAAGTAATAGTTTAATAGTTTGGCGGTTGTTATGTAATATATAACTTGTAGGTAGGTAGCTTTGCTGCTCTGCAGCTATTAGAAAATATCAACTAGAAGTTGAACTAAATTGTTAAAGAACTCCCTAAAAATCCAGTATACTCCTAAACTTGCTAATCTCAGACTGTGTCTGTTGTTTAAATTACAAGTAGAAAAATAAAAATGTTTTTTTTTTAAACACTAGTTCAAGTTCAAGACTCAACTCAAGTTACTCTATATAAAAAGCAATCTCAGACTCAGACTGTATCTGTTGTTTAAATTACAAGTAGAAAAATAAAAATGTTTTTTTTTTTTAAACACTAGTTCAAGTTCAAGACTCAACTCAAGTTACTCTATATAAAAAGAAATCTCAGACTCAGACTGTATCTGTTGTTTAAATTACAAGTAGAAAAATAAAAATGTTTTTTTTTTTAAACACTAGTTCAAGTTCAAGACTCAAGTTACTCTATATAAAAAGCAATCTCAGACTCAGACTGTATCTGTTGTTTAAATTACAAGTAGAAAAATAAAAATGTTTTTTTTTAAACACTAGTTCAAGTTCAAGACTCAAGTTACTCTATATAAAAAGCAATCTCAGACTCAGACTGTATCTGTTGTTTAAATTACAAGTAGAAAAATAAAAATGTTTTTTTTTTAACACTAATTCAAGTTCAACTTAGACTCAACTCACTCTATCTAAAAAGCAATCTCAGACTCAGACTGTATCTGTTGTTTAAATTACAAATAGAAAAAAAAGGTTTGTTTTTTTTTAACACTAGTTCAAGACTCAACTCACTCAGTTACTCTATATAAAAAACTGCAGGCCTGCAGCAAAAATCATTAAAATATCTGCCCACAAAGTTACTAAACTAATAATATATTACTAGTATAAATTAAGATAACTAAAGTATCTTCAAGTTCTATATAGATATAGATAACTAGAAAATCTGAATACTACTAGTAGTGACTGTGAATCTACAGTTCTAAACTAATTTGCTGCTAAGCTAAGCCTAATGTAATTAATAATAATTATAATGGCTATTGGCTAACTATCTAACTGTCTATTAGCCTGCTCCTGGGCCCTGGCTATTTCTTTGCACACTACTTGACTGCAGCTCAGCAGACACTGAGTCAGCACACAGCAGCAAATATTGACTGTCTGTCACTGTTCAATCAACTTGTTGATGCTTGATGGCTGCCAGCAGGCAGCAAAAAATATATAGTTTTGTTGTAAACAATTTTTGCACAGAGCTATGCAAAAACACTCCTCTCAGCTCAACGGCTATCTCCACAAAGATTTTCGCGCCGTTGAGCTGGGAGGAGCCTCGTGGGGGCCATCACGTGAGCCATGGAGCCTATCACAGAGTCTGAGGAGTCCGGATCAAGAGGCTGGGGGAGGAGACAGAGCACAGGCTGAACGACCGCACAGTTCAGCCTGTGCGATTATGCCTCTATAGGCATGAGGCTGGGGAGGAGCTCTACGCCTGCACAGTGAATACATTGCGATCACTGTGCAGGCATATAGAGCTCCTTACCGCACGTGCGAGTGGGGGGTGGAGACTGGAGCCTGCCCTGGACTGTCAATCAGCCTCTCTCAGCTCAGCCTCAGGCAGCAGCAGCAGGCAGTGCGCCGTGGTGGTGTGTGGTGTGACGTCACGGACGTCAGCACACTGAGTAGTCCACCCGGTCCTAGCTCCTGCCTCCTGCCTGAGCCTGATAATAAATATACAGTGTCTGTTAATGAACACTCAGTGGCGAGTCAGTGATGAGAATGATAATAGATTAAATAGCAGGGTATATAAGCTAAGCAGCAGTGCCAGTAAAGCATTATTTAATACATATAATATTAAATAATATAAATAAAAAATAAAATTAAAATTTTTCATAATTTTTTTTTTCTCATTTTTTTTTTTTAAATGCTCATTTTTTTTCCCCCTCCTCTGCCCCCTGGGGGTTCACGTGCGACAGTGCACATATGGAGGAGCCTCCACTGATGATGAGGTTTTACTGCTGGGAGCCTGCAACTTCCCCCATGGAGACAGAGGACAGTAGTGGTCTGGGTCTTACAGTGACTGACTCAGTCACTGAAGTTCTACCCCTTGTCAAGTGCTGCCTGGGTCAGTTGGACCCACTTGGTCCCATGGTTGAGTCCGCCCTAAGTGTCGCTTGATAATGAAGTTCTTTGTGTGTATAACCGCTGTGTTTATTGTGATCTACCTACCTGCCAGTTTATGATTCTCACCAAAGCTAAGTATTGCCAAATTTATAACCATTGCTTTAACTCCTTAAGGACCAGAGCTGTACTCTGTACATCACTGGTCTTTCTATTGGGCTTAATTTTTTGATAGCAGCGAGACCACGTTATTCCATGAGGCCTCCTGGAGGGAGGGAGGTCATAATAGCACGGTGCTATTATAACCTGAAAACCCCTTAATGACCAGCAAAGTACAGGGTATGTCATGGTCGTTGCGGGGTCAATATAAGTTTACAAGAAAAATTGATATTATTTCAGACTCCTCCCTTTTTCAGTGCTCATAGGCATACTATGCACTCTCACTGGCGCAAACAACTGGTGAGAAATAGGGTTGGGATCAGGATAGCAGAGGGAGATAGAAGATGTTAGTAAGGAGTGTAGTCAGGGGATATATTGTGAGATGGGAGAAGGATAAGATGTTGAGTAGCAACAGAAAGAAAGGGTAGAAAACCAGAAAGGTGGTGTCTAAGCATTATAGCAGAAGCCAACTAATCAACCACATATGATTTCACAAGTACAAGGGCTTCTGTAGACCACAACTTTCATACACTTAGAATATCAACTGTTTTTATGCTTAGCATTACTACACCCAGTCATGATTTATAGCAAACAACAAGTGTATTTGAATGAAATAAGACACACAGTATTGTATATTTTACTTTATTTTCAACAATGGTGTAAGTGTCCAGACACAGTCCTGATACAACATTCTTGTACCCTTCCAGTTTGCTTTTAAAAGGATACAGTCATCAAGTATAAGTCTAACATCTGAACACTGACCATCTTGCTTGTCTTTTTGTTTACATGGTAGATTGGCCTGTGCACAGAATGTGCATGCACCTCAGGCTATCATTACATTTCTTGTTCAATCATTTGTCTCAACATTCTAGTTACCTTTGTATGTGAAATAAAATAATCAGTATTTTCCCTTGCTAGGTCTTTATTGTGGAAAGACAGAATTCACTTGATTTCTGTTGCTAGAACAAAATAAGATTATAGTAACATATTAACTAGATGTTTCATTATTCACATTTTATGGTTCAACGCTCAACATGTAATGCATTTTGCTGTGTTAATATTGAATAACACGTTGTATATCTACCATTTTTATTTCACTAATGCATAGGCTCTATTAGCATTTGCATTTATACTTAGACCTTACACACATTTCAATCATTTTAAAAATATAATTTAGGGAGCAGGTGTGAGGGAGGAGTTTTGAGTGGTGCTGTGTGTTGTGTGAGTAATCTGGGGAGGGATTGTGTGTTCTGAGCAGAGTTTGGTTGATCCCAGTTTGGTCTTCAATGGTCATGAAACCCATTTTTTTTCTTTCATGAATCAGATAGAGAATACAATTTTAAACGACTTCCGTATTTACTTCTATTATAAAATGTGTTTTCATTCTCTTTGTATCCTTTGTTGAAAAGCAGGGAGGTAAGCCCAGGAGTATGCACGTGTCTGCAGCACTATGTAGCAGCAGTTTTGCAAGAATGTTGCTTGTTTGCAAGAGCACTAGATGGCAGCAGTGTTTCCTGCTGTGTAGTGCTCCAGACTTGTGGACACTACCTACCTACCATGAGAACAAAACAAATTTGACAACAAATTTGATAATATAAGTAAATTGGAAACAGGTTTAAAATGATATGCTATGTCTGAAACAGGCACAGTCTGGCCATAGGGCATACAGGGTATTTGCTCAGTGGGCCGGGCCAGTTGTGGGCTGGGCCTGGTTGCTTTAGCCCCACCCAGTAATTAGCATTATTATGTGTGCATGATGCAGGGCCAGCCTTGCCCTGCCTTGCTGTTTCTGTGAGGCTGACTGTCTGTGGATGTTTTTGTGTGCTTTTTCTCTCTGATAGTGCAGTTTATGTGTGAAGACAAGTGCTCAGGTGGCTGCTATTTTGACTGATTGTGACTACACAGGCTGAGTAATAAGCGCTTATTTATTTAAATTTGAACTTTTTTTTAATTACATTCACTTTTTAAATATTTAATGACAACCAATTTACAAAATACAGTGACAGAAGTGTATTACAATCTTTTGATGTTTTTGTAAATCAAACTAGTACCTTATACTTGTCAGTTCTGAGGTATGGTTAAAGTGAAGATAAACTTTAATGAATGAAAGCACGTTTTTTAAAAATACTATTAAAAACAGGGGCACTTTCATTCATCAAAGTTTACAAATCAGCCGTTTTGATTAAAAACGTACCTTTTTTATTTTTACAGCCAGAGCAGCTTCCCCCTCCTGGAAATCCTCTCTTCACACGTCAGCAATGACTAATCCGGCTTCCTCCAATCACAGCATGGCCTCAGGCAATGACTACCCTGGGGGGAAAGCTGTGATTGGAAGAAGCCGGATTAGTCATTGCTGACGTGTGAAGAGAGGATTTCTAGGAGGGGGAAGCTGCTCTGGCTGTGAAAAGAAAAAAAGGTAATTTTTTTAATCAAAACGGCGGCTTTGTAAACTTTGATGAATAAAAAGTGCACCTGTTTTTAATAGTATTTTTAAAAAAACAGGCTTTCATTCACCAAAGTTTACCTCCACTTTAACCCCTTAACGACCCCGTCGCTGGTAGCTAAGGGTTTATCAGTTCATACTAGCACGGGTCTTGCCACAAGCGGCAGGACTGCGCTGCTATGACCTCCTGGCGGCAGTAATTCTAGAATTGTCTGGTCTCACTGCTGGCGAGGAGACCGCACTACCAAAATAACAATCCTCATTAAAAGACCAGCGAACGTACAGGGTACGATACTGGTCATTAAGAGGTTAAATAACTAAAACAGGAGGGGGAGTATGCTGCTTTGCCTTAAAATGCCCGGGGCTATTTTTGGTCCCAGTCCATCCCTGGTCTGAATTATAAAAGAAAACTGTTGTGTTTCATATCCCTTTAAGCTCCCCAGTTGCACTCCTGTGTCACTGCAGATGGATGTAGCCGGTGAACCAATTTGCAGCAGGCCTATACTGTATACATACATTTGTATGCTGAAATCACTTAAGCAAAATTGGAATGTTCCAGGAGCATAACTGAGTATATGTTGAACCCATTTTAACACATGTTAAACACAATTAAATGAAATGCTCTAGCAGAAGAGTGACATTTATTTTTACACTGGGATGTCCATAATTGCTGTAATATACTATGCACATGAAAAACATCTTTAAAGGGACAGTTCACTGTAAAATGTTTTTTTTTCCCTAAATGTGTTCCCATGACTTGTTATACCAGCTGCAGCGTATAAAATGTATGAGAAATAGCTAATTTATGCTTCTGTTTTGCAAAAGAAATAGCTGGATTTGCTCATCGAAATAGGCTTGGCTTGCTGAAAGATCAAATCTTGTTATCTTATCAATCAAATGCTTCCCTTTCTTATCTCAGTTTCTGTGCAATTCTTAGAAAAGAACAATTGAAAATTAACATTTTAGAGCTTTATCTCTTCCACCTCCCACTGTGAGTGTAATTTCTTCTGCTAGCTGTGTTTACATAGTTTGTAAATATCTTATACTTAGGTATGGAAACTTTCAGTATAGGTAGGGATACTACAGGCTAAATCAGCTATTTCAGATGCCAATATAAAGGCTAAGGAGCTTTTTGTAAACAATGTAATACACTCCAGCAGGTA
Source organism: Bombina bombina (assembly GCF_027579735.1). Classification (NCBI taxonomy): domain Eukaryota; kingdom Metazoa; phylum Chordata; class Amphibia; order Anura; family Bombinatoridae; genus Bombina; species Bombina bombina. The sequence continues at coordinate 167,413,964 of NC_069499.1, read as the reverse complement.
AATCTGACAATTGGGAACAAATTGAAGGAGAGAAAGTTTTTGGGTAAACTGTCCCTTTAATGTCTCCTATAATGCTTCTATCCCCAGAGGCAGAACTTTTTTTCACTTTCTGCGATGAGATTTTTTTAGTGAAAAATTTTCTGCTGGTCATTTTTTAAATCAAAATTAATTTTAAATTAGGCAGTTACACTAAAGCACCAGTTCAATTGCAACGTGTTAGTTAAATGGAGAATAAAGCAATATTTCGTTTTATAATATAGTGCAGTAGTTGAAAATTGCATTGCAAATTAGCTGCAGACATAGTCTAACAAAGAAGTAGTAATAAAAAAGGTGCATTGCTCATACAAATGTCTTACATTCAGAAAAAACAGCTTTGCAGACAGTTATAGGCTAGAGGATGGGCTTGAATCAATCTATGAGAGACAGTCAATCAATGCACTACTGCTTTGCAGCGCTACTACATATTTCACTGTTCACTTAAAACAGCACTTTGCTCTGGATGAACTGTGATAAGGAAAACTTACACATACAGTGCAGCCAGAGAACAGCTCTGTTTGAAGAGAACAGTCTAAAGTGGAGCAGCACTGAAAAGTTAAATAAACAATTCCTGCATGTATCATGTTCTTTCTGCAGACATGCTGCATTATCTGCGATGACATCTCAGATCACTGCATGTTCTGCCTTGGGGCTTCTATCATTATAATATTATGCCGCAATGGGGGGTCTGGAACAAGCAGGCACTGAAGCAACATAATTAACAGGCCTCTGCATTGCATCTTTCTGCATCTTGTGCGGTGGTGTATTAAGGTTTTGTGCTGCCCTAGGCACTCTAAATTCCCCCCCCCCCCCGACTCCATAGGTTTTAGGCTTTTTGTTGGCCATAATATTTTTTGGCGAGGGTGTAATGTAACTTTTTTTTCATGGCATCTCAAAAGTTAACATTCATGTTCAAATGTGCATGTGTGTGTGTGTATATATATATGGGGTGTGTGTGTGTGTGTGTGTTTATGTTGTGTGTGTAATGCAGTGTGCTTGTGTAGTGCAGTGTACGTGTGTGTGTAGTGAGACTCAAAAAGTGCCTTGTTTGCCTATGCCAAAACAAGCCCCTGATTTCATGCCTATGTATGTCACCTAAGAAAAACCAGAGAGAACAAAACATGTTAGTGTCAGCAGCTGCATATCAACTATTTAAACAGCTAACGAGTTGATGGAACTAATGCACCCTCACAATATTTTAAATTTCACCAGGTTACATTATTATAGTATGCAGGATGAGGGGGATGAGAACACTTATTATATGCCTTTGTTGTACCTTTAATTGTATTCATTTTAGATGTTTTGTAGGAGGTAACTAGGTGACAGAACCCATTCCCTGCACTGAGTGAGACGTGAGACTGACCAAATCAATATAGAAGATATGGGAATACAGCAAATACATTATTTGTGTCACATTTGTACAAGAGCAAAAGTCGTCAGCCAGATTAAGGCATTATTTGGCAAGTTTAAGGAGTCTCTGTATGTCAGGTTCTATGTTGATAGTTTGAAAATTTTTGCTGTAACGTTTGAAAGGTTCTCCTTCAGGGCCGATGAGGAACTTCTCAAAGTTCCAGGAAAGGTCAGACCGGTGCACAGGGTTCCACACAATGTATCGGGGGTCACTAATGAGGCATGCTGGCTCATCATCTGGAGAAGGTAGTTTGTCCTTCAAGTAAGCAAAGACAGGATGTGTGCCTTTTCCATTAACTTCACATTTCTGGAACAGGGTGAAATTGGGTACAAAGCCATTACCTGGTCGAACATATTTAAGGCAGTTCAGAATCTCTTCATTCTTACAATTTTCCTATAAAATAAAAACAGATAAAACAAAGCTATTGCATAATCTGATGTTTTTGTGTAGTCCAAATGTTCTATCGTGTGTGAAAGAACAGAATTTAAACATGAAAATATTTTACATTAAAGCGTTTAAAGGACCATTAGCTTGACATTTCAACAATGCATAAAATGTTTCATTATTGCAAGTGAAATCTTATTGCAATATACATTCATTATTTATTTTGCTGCCTTTTGCTGTAAAATACATCTACCATAGTGCTTGTTTTACTTTCTCCCAGGGAGGTTTGGGTTAATACATTTAGGTAATTTCTGTAAGCTTTTACTTCACCCTCCCCCCTAAGATCCTCAGCAGTCACACGCTAATAAAAAGTGGATTCTTTTGTTCTGGGGGACAGGGAAATCAGTGAAATGGATAAACATAACACTATATACTTATTTGACAAAATAAAGCTGCAGTTTTCATTGCAAAATTATTCTCAGATATGAAGGTTCAAAATCATGTAATTAACAATTTGTGTTTAGTGGTCCTTTAAGCTTGCATTTAAATTGAAACTGAAACTAGCATGAATGAGAGTTTATGTAAAACTCATACAGCTCCCAGACCTTCCTTGGTGCAGTGGGATACCCTTTCCAAATACTGAGAGGATAAAATATATTAATTCAGGAAGGAAAAATATTTCCAAAAAAATACTTTAGTACAGTTTGAAATGCCATTTGGAAGCTATAGTTAGAACTATGTCCTTGTAATTATTCTAGTTAAGTGCCTATAACATATATATAAGCACATACAAACATAGATGCACGTTTTCACCAACCCCAAAACATTAAATATATAGCACCACAGGATTTAGTTGAATAGCAATGGCTTTCCCATTACTATATGATAGATAGATGACTGTCACTTCTTAAAGGGACATCAATCACTAAGGGCCAGATTACGAGTGGAGCACAAACGTTTGCACGCGAGTGATAAGGGATTTATCGCAGATATTTGCACTCGGCGGGTTTACTGCTGGTATTAAATAAATAGATGAAATTATTCTATGTGAAGAACATTGGAATGTGAAATATTTATATTTTCATGTTGGTTTAAAGTCACATGAGAAAATGTGATCGGGTTTGCGTGGGAGTAGAGTGTTAGGTTTTTTCCACTTTTTTTCTCTATTGAATTTTATGGGGGAATATGTGAACGCACACGCAATATTCTAAGTTCGGCCTTGTGCGCTCATCAGGTTAGCACACACGCTAAAACAGTTTACTTTGAACTCATAATACGAGCGCAACCCGGCGCCCTGAAAAAGCTTTCTTCTAGCACAGTTAATGCTCGAGCAGGAGTATTAATTTGCGATCCACTTGTAATCTGTCACTAAATACATTTAATAAGGATAGTATTGAGGATATTCCCTGCCTTCCTAATCATGTTGAGATCTAGCTTTCACTGCAGTTCTAGTTTGCACATGTACAGCAACGCTACTTCAGAAAGCTGCAGTGAAACTCATAATACGAGCGCAACCCGGCGCCCTGAAAAAGCTTACTTCTAGCACAGTTAATGCTCGAGCAGGAGCATTAATTTGCGATCCACTTGTAATCTGTCACTAAATACATTTAATAAGGATAGTATTGAGGATATTCCCTGCCTTCCTAATCATGTTGAGATCTAGCTTTCAATGCAGTTCTAGTTTGCACATGTACAGCAACGCTACTTCAGAAAGCTGCAGTGAAACCCTGGTTCCAAAATAAGGGAGGTGCATGAAATGTATTTCATTTTCATGTCCCTTTCACTTGTGGCAACCAGCCTTGCAGCCCCACAAGGTCTCCAAAAAGGCTACTGCTGCTTGATAACTAGAGCTTGATAAATAAAGACAAAGAAGAAGCCTCTAGAGTCAGAAATATTTTCAGGATTTCAGTGCTAATCTGGAACCTACTCAGTAAAAAAACCAAAGTAAAATGTGAATTGGAGAGAATTGTCTAGATAGATTGATAGATTAGATATAGATAGATTAAAAGGATACTAAACCCCAAAAAAATCTTTCATGATTCAGGTAGAGAATACAATTTTAAACAACATTAAAATTTACTTCTATTTTTTAATTTGCTTCATTCTTTAGCTATCCTTTGCTGAAGAAATAGCAATGCATATCAGTGAGCCAATCACACGAGGCATGTGCAGCCACCAATCAGCAGCTACTAAGCCTATCTAGATATGTTTTTAGAAAAGGATATCAAGAGAATTGAAGCAAAACAGATAATAGAAGTAAATTTTAAAAGTTGTTTAAAACTGCATGCTCTTTCTAAATCATGAAAGAAAAAAATTGGGTTTCATGTCCCTTTAAATATAGAGAGAGATATTGGAACTGGTCTGTTATTGCCCTTTGTGCTTGGACAAATGTATGCAAAATTATGTACATTTATTATTCTTATCTAAATAATTGCAAAGCTTGAAGTGGCTCCCAATGCTGATTATAACTACTGCTAATAGTAATGTTATTGTTTTCCATTAATTTATTACTACACATTACAAATTAAAAAATTATATTATATAGTCTATATTTATTTAAAAAACAACTCTTACCTTTCTGATTACAGTATTACACTATGTTCTGAGGATACTATATATACAAAAGTATTAAAAATAATATTTTTTTTCGTTCATGATTCAGGTAGAGCATGCAATTTTAAGAAACTTTCTAATTTACTCCTATAATCAATTTTTCTTCTAGAAAGTTGCATGCTCTATCTGAATCACCTTTAACACCTTAAGGACCACAGGACTTTTTCTAGCGCCCCCCGCACGTGATCCCGCCCCCCGCTGCCAGATGACCGTTTGGGACCAAGGCTATTTTTACATTTCTGCTGTGTTTGTGTTTAGCTGTAATTTTCCTCTTACTCATTTACTGTACGCACACATATTATATACCGTTTTTCTCACCATTAAATGGACTTTCTAAAGATACCATTATTTTCATCATATTACTATAATTTTTTTTTTATAAAATATGATGAAAAAATGGAAAAAACTAACTTTTTCTAACTTTGATCCCCAAAATCTGTTACACATCTACAACCACCAAAAAAACAAAATTTATGCTTACCTGATAAATTTATTTCTCTTGTGGTGTATCCAGTCCACGGATTCATCCATTACTTGTGGGATATTCTCCTTCCCAACAGGAAGCTGCAAGAGGATCACCCACAGCAGAGCTGTCTATATAGCTCCTCCCCTAACTGCCACCTCCAGTCATTCGACCGAAGACAAGCAAGAGAAAGGAGAAACTATAGGGTGCAGTGGTGACTGTAGTTTAAAAATAAAAAACACCTGCCTTAAAATGACAGGGCGGGCCGTGGACTGGATACACCACAAGAGAAATAAATTTATCAGGTAAGCATAAATTTAGTTTTCTCTTGTAAGGTGTATCCAGTCCACGGATTCATCCATTACTTGTGGGATACCAATACCAAAGCTATAGGACACGGATGAAGGGAGGGACAAGGCAGGCGCTTAAACGGAAGGCACCACTGCCTGTAAGACCTTTCTCCCAAAAACAGCCTCCGAAGAAGCAAAAGTATCAAATTTGTAGAATTTAGAAAAAGTATGAAGCGAAGACCAAGTCGCCGCCTTACAAATCTGTTCAACAGAAGCCTCATTTTTAAAAGCCCATGTGGAAGCCATCGCTCTAGTAGAATGAGCTGTAATTCTTTCAGGAGGCTGCTGGCCAGCAGTCTCATAAGCTAAGCGGATTATACTTCTTAACCAAAAAGAAAGAGAAGTTGCTGAAGCCCTTTGGCCTCTCCTCTGTCCAGAGTAGACAACAAACAATGCAGATGTTTGACGGAAATCCTTAGTAGCTTGTAAATAAAACTTTAAGGCACGAACCATGTCAAGATTGTGTAAAAGACGTTCCTTCTTTGAAGAAGGGTTAGGACACAGTGACGGAACAACAATCTCCTGATTGATATTCTTATTAGATACCACCTTAGGAAGAAACCCAGGTTTGGTACGCAAAACTACCTTATCTGCATGGAAGATCAGATAAGGGGAATCACACTGTAAGGCAGATAACTCTGAAACTCTTCGAGCCGAAGAGATAGCTACCAAAAACAGAACTTTCCAAGATAAAAGCTTGATATCTATGGAATGCAGAGGTTCAAATGGAACCCCTTGAAGAACTTTAAGAACTAAATTTAAACTCCATGGCGGAGCAACGGGTTTAAACACAGGCTTGATTCTAACTAAAGCCTGACAAAACGACTGAACGTCTGGAACATCCGCCAGACGCTTGTGCAAAAGAATAGACAGAGCAGAAATCTGTCCTTTTAAGGAACTAGCTAACAATCCCTTCTCCAATCCTTCTTGGAGAAAAGATAATATACTAAAAGTCCTGACTTTACTCCATAAGTAACCCTTGGATTCACACCAATGAAGATATTTACACCATATCTTATGATAGATTTTCCTGGTGACAGGCTTTCGAGCCTGTATTAAGGTATCAATGACCGACTCAGAGAAACCACGCTTTGACAAAATCAAGCGTTCAATCTCCAAGCAGTCAGACGCAGAGAAATTAGATTTGGATGGTTGAAAGGACCCTGAAGTAGAAGGTCCTGCCTCAGCGGCCACGCAGGTGCTATCAAAATCACCGAAGCTCTCTCCTGCTTGATCTTGGCAATCAGACGAGGGAGCAGAGGAAACGGTGGAAACACATAAGCCAGGTTGAAGTACCAAGGCGCTGCTAGAGCATCTATCAGTGCTGCCTTGGGATCCCTGGACCTGGATCCGTAAGAAGGAAGCTTGGCGTTCTGACGAGACGCCATGAGATCCAGTTCTGGTTTGCCCCAAAGTTGAATCAACTGCGCAAACACCTCCGGATGGAGTTCCCACTCCCCTGGATGAAAAGTCTGTCGACTTAGAAAATCCGCCTCCCAGTTCTCTACTCCTGGGATATGGATAGCTGATAGATGGCAAGAGTGAACCTCTGCCCATAGAATTATTTTTGAAACCTCCAACATTGCTAGGGAACTCCTTGTTCCCCCTTGATGGATGATGTAGGCTACAGTCGTGATATTGTCCGACTGAAATCTGATGAACCTGACCGCAGCAAGCTGAGGCCAAGCCTGAAGAGCATTGAATATCGCTCTTAGTTCCAGAATGTTTATCGGAAGAAGTGCCTCCTCCTGAGTCCACGATCCCTGAGCCTTCAGGGAGCTCCAGACTGCACCCCAGCCCAAAAGGCTGGCATCTGTCGTTACTATTGTCCAATCTGGCCTGCGGAAGGTCATACCCTTGGACAGATGGACCCGAGATAGCCACCAGAGAAGAGAATCCCTGGTCTCTAGATCCAGATTTAGTAGAGGGGACAAATCTGAGCATGCAGAGTTGCAGCGGTCTGAGATGTAGGCGGGCAAACGGCACTATGTCCATTGCCGCTACCATTAAGCCGATTACTTCCATACACTGAGCCACTGAAGGGCGAGAAGTAGAATAAAGAACACGGCAGGAATTTAGAGGTTTTGACAACCTGGCCTCTGTCAGGTAAATCTTCATTTCTACAGAATCTATCAGAGTTCCTAGGAAGGAAACTCTTGTGAGAGAGAATAGAGAACTCTTTTCTTCGTTCACTTTCCACCCATGAGACCTCAGGAATGCCAGAACAATTTCCGTATGGGATCTGGCGATTTGAAAATTCGACGCCTGTATCAGAATGTCGTCTAGGTAAGGGGCTACTGCTATACCCTGCGGCCTTAGGACCGCTAGGAGTGACCCCAGAACCTTTGTAAAGATTCTTGGTGCCGTAGCTAACCCAAAGGGAAGAGTCACAAACTGGTAACGCCTGTCTAGGAAGGCGAACCTGAGAAACCGATGATGATCTCTGTGTATCGGAATGTGAAGAGAAGCATCCTTTAAGTCCACGGTAGTCATATATTGACCCTCCTGGATCATAGGTAGTATGGTTCGAATAGTCTCCATCTTGATGGATGGGACCCTGAGAAATTTGTTTAGGATCTTGAGATCTAAGATTGGTCTGAAGGTTCCCTCTTTCTTGGGAACTACAAACAGATTTGAATAGAAGCCTTGCTCCTGTTCCACCTTTGGAACTGGGTGGATCACTCCCATAACTAGGAGGTCTTGAACACAATGTAAGAATGCCTCTCTCTTTATCTGGTTTGCAGATAATTGTGAGAGATGAAATCTTCCTTTTGGGGAAGAAGCTTTGAAGTCCAGAAGATATCCCTGGGACAAAATTTCCAACGCCCAGGGATCCTGGACATCTCTTGCCCAAGCCTGGGCGAAGAGAGAAAGTCTGCCCCCTACTAGATCCGTTACCGGATCGGGGGCTGATCTTTCATGCTGTCTTAGAGGCAGCAGCAGGTTTTTTGGCCTGCTTTCCTTTGTTCCAAGCCTGGTTAGGTCTCCAGACCGGCTTGGACTGGGCAAAATTTCCCTCTTGTTTTGTATTAGAGGAAGTTGAAGCTGCGCCACTCTTGAAGTTTCGAAAGGCACGAAAATTTGTCTGTTTGGTCCTTAATTTGTTGGACCTATCCTGAGGACGGGCGTGACCTTTTCCTCCAGTAATATCAGAAATGATCTCCTTCAGTCCAGGCCCGAATAGGGTCTGCCCCTTGAAGGGGAGGTTGAGAAGCTTAGACTTTGCGGTAACGTCAGCTGACCAGGATTTAAGCCATAGCGCCCTATGCGCCTGAATAGCAAAACCTGAGTTCTTAGCCGTTAGTTTGGTTAAATGAACAACGGCGTCAGAAACAAATGAATTGGCTAGCTTAAGAGCTTTAAGCTTGTCAAGGATATCATCCAATGGGGTTTCTACCTGTAGAGCCTCTTCTAGAGACTCAAACCAGAAGGCTGCAGCAGCAGTGACAGGGGCAATGCATGCAAGGGGCTGGAGAATAAAACCTTGTTGAATAAAAAATTTCTTAAGGTAACCCTCTAATTTTTTATCCATTGGATCTAGGAAAGCACAACTGTCCTCGACGGGGATAGTTGTACGCTTAGCTAGGGTAGAGACTGCTCCCTCCACCTTAGGGACCGTTTGCTACAAGTCCCGTGTAGCGGCATCTATGGGAAACATCTTTTTAAAAACAGGAGGGAGAGAGAACGGTACACCTGGTCTATCCCATTCCTTAGTAATAATTTCTGAAAACCTCTTAGGTATTGGAAAAACATCAGTGTAAACAGGCACTGCATAGTATTTATCCAATCTACACAATTTCTCTGGGACTATAATGGCGTCACAGTCATCCAGAGTTGCTAAAACCTCCCTGAGCAACACGTGGAGGTGTTCAAGCTTAAATTTAAATGTAGACATATCAGAATCAGGTTGAAGTGTCTTCCCTGAGTCAGAAAAATCACCCACAGATAGAAGCTCTCCTGCCTCAGCTTCTGCACATTGTGAGGGTATATCAGACATAGCTACTAAAGCGTCAGAGAGCTCTGTATTTTTCCTAGCCCCAGAGCTGTCTCGCTTTCCTTGTAACCCTGGCAGTTTGGACAATACCTCTGTAAGGGTATGATTCATAACTGCCACCATGTCTTGTAAAGTATATGCAATGGGCGCGCTAGATGTACTTGGCGTCTCTTGAGCGGGAGTTATAGGTTCTGACACGTGGGGAGAGTTAGTCGGCATAACTTCCCCCTTGTCAATTTCCTCTGGTGAAAAATCTTTTAAAGCCAGAATATGGTCTTTATAACTTATAGTAAGATCAGTGCATTTGGTACACATTCTAAGAGGGGGTTCCACAATGGCTTCTAAACATAATGAACAAGGAGTTTCCTCTATGTCAGACATGTTTAATAGACTAGTAATGAGACCAGCAAGCTTTGAAAACACTTTAATTAATGTGAAAAAGCAGAATATAAAAAACGGTACTGTGCCTTTAAGGGGAAAAAAACAAACACAAAAACTGCAAAACAGTGAAAAAAGCAGTTAACTCTATGAAATTTTTACAGTGTATATAATAGACTAAAATAGTATTGCACACACTTGCAAATGGATGATTAACCCCTCAGGCTCAAAAACGAAGCAAAAAAAACGGTAAAACCTTTATAACAGTCACAAGCAAACTGCCACAGCTCTACTGTGGCTCCTACCTTCCCATAAAACAACTTTTGTAGGCACAAAAACCCTTTACAGAGGTCCAATATGTCAGGGGACTCCTTCAGGGAAGCTGGATGTCTCAGAATGTAAAAACTACTGCACAATTAGAGCGTGAAAATAGGCCCCTCCCACCATGCACTCAAAGTCAGAGTGCCTTAAAAAACTACTCCTAGGAGTAAAATAACAGCCATGTGGAAAACTAGGCCCCAAATAAAGATTTATAACCCTTAGTAAAAAACGTTCTTTATAAATCCTGTAAACGTTTAACATACTAAGCCATAAGAGCAAGTAACATGAATATTACCCTTTACTGCAAGTATGATGCCAGTCGTTTATTAAATCACTGCAATCAGGCTTACCTTAAATATATCAGGCACTGTCAGCATTTTCTAGACTTCTTATATCTCTCTAGAAAAAAATATACTGAACATACCTCAGGGCAGTTAATTCTGCAGGCCGTTCCCCCAGCTGAAGTTTTCCCATACTCTTCAGTTATGTGTGAGAACAGCAGTGGATCTTAGTTACAACCTGCTAAGATCATCAAAAACCTCAGGCAAAACTCTTCTTCTAATATCTGCCTGAGGTAAAAACAGTACAACGCCGGTACCATTTAAAAATAACAAACTTTTGATTGAAGATAAACTACACTAAGTCACCACATATCTCTAGCTACTTCCCTTGTCGAGAGCTGCAAGAGAATGACTGGAGGTGGCAGTTAGGGGAGGAGCTATATAGACAGCTCTGCTGTGGGTGATCCTCTTGCAGCTTCCTGTTGGGAAGGAGAATATCCCACAAGTAATGGATGAATCCGTGGACTGGATACACCACAAGAGAACCACCCATGCAAAATAGTTTCTAAATTTTGTCCTGAGTTTAGAAATACCCAATGTTTACATGTTCTTTGCTTTTTTTTGTAAGTTATAGGGCAATAAATACAAGTAGCACTTTGCTATTTCCATACCATTTTTTTTTTCAAAATTAGCAATAGTTACATTGGAAAATTGATATCTGACAGGAATCCCTGATTATCCCTTGAAATGTATATATATTTTTTTTTAGTAGACAACCCAAAGTATTGATCTAGGCTCATTTTGGTATATTTAATGCTACCATTTCACCGCCAAATGCGATCAAATAAAAAAAATCGTTCACTTTTTCACAAACTTCTCACTGAAATTATTTACAAACAGCTTGTGCAATTATGGCACAAATGATTGTAAATGCTTCTTTGGGATCCCCTTTGTTCAGAAATAGCAGACATTTATGGCTTTGGTGTCACGGATACCAGACAGCTAAGGCTACCCCCATCCCCCTACAACCTCACCCCTGTTGTTTCTCAGCCACAGGACAGCAGGACACCCGCTAACTTTACCCCTGGTTGCTCCAGCAACCATGTGCCCCAGAGCTCCGCTCTTTTGGGGATTAGTAGCCCCTAGGGAGGACAAGAGGTGCGGGAATTATCGGAGGGGAGCTGCTTTGGGAACCAGGGGTTTTGGACACCCCTACCCCCATAACGTCAACGGGCTGTATTTCCGGTCCCCAATAACGAATCACGCCGCTTTTTGGACTGCGACATCTGGGGACCGAGAGCTTTCAAAGGACACCCTGGAAGTGCCCCCAGGATCACCCCAAAATCATCACCACTGTGTCCTGGGATTCTGTGGGACTATGGTTGCTATGGAGGCGCCGGTCAGTCTAGAGGGGAGGGAATGGCGGGAAAACTGTGGCATTGTCTTCTGTTCTTATCAAGATAAGTGTGTGCATAAAAGATTTGTGTCTTGCTCAATAAAATCAGTTCTATTTTCACCTGAATGCTAGTCTGTCTAGTTATTTGGGTGAGCTCCTGCTAGAATCACTTTCCTGAGCTACATAGCAGCCTGTTCCAGGCAGAGGAAGGACACTCTGGCAGAGCTACCTAGTCTGGGTAGCTGGAGTCTGCCACAGGGTTGGACCCTGAGTACTGGTGCTGTCGGGCATCAGGGGTGGCTATAGGCTGTGGTCACTTGCTAGCTACATAGCTGCAGTCGTCAGGGAGGAAGCAGGACCCGTTTGGTGGAGCTACCCAGTCAGGGTAGCCGGGGTATCCGTCACATTGGCTGGCAGCGGTGGGATCTGCTTCTTTCACACAGTTTCTGCTGACAGAGGAGACGTGCTACAGTAGCCGGTAAATATGGAGGCAGAGTTCCTAGGGAGAGTACATAAGATGCTGACCGGAACAAATGATCCTTGTTCGGAACAGGACGTTCTGGCATGGAGGAACCTTGCCCTCCGAGACCTCTGGTTGGAGGCTCTTCAACAGGAGCAGGAAAATGGAAAGGTCCTCCCCACGAATGACACGAGATTCCGGGTTCGGTGGATCGTGAGACTGCCTTTCCTGGGAAAACAGCCAAAGAAGGAATGGCTAGCTGTTCTACATAGACTGATCCAGCAAGAGATGTGGGTGGAGGACTGCTATCGGGCCCTCCAATGGCTCACTATGCAAGGGCAGCCAAGGCTGGAGGATGGCTCCCCCACAGAGGGCTTTGGCTTTGGCGGCCCTGGATTGCTGTTTACAAAAAGGACAGAAGACCCACAGTTTGGGAGCGAGACAGACCAGGGTCTGGAGGATATCTCTGGTCTCCAAGAGGAACTGCTGGATCTCTTGGAGGAGACCTGGCTGCTGGATTTTATAATTGACCAGGAAGAGGCACTGGTCAAGGAATACAAGAGGCTGCTGGATCTCGCTAAGCAGCGTGCCAGGGTCATAAAGATCTGGGGTGCAGCCCTCTGGGATTCATGGAGCTCAACCGTGGAGGAGTGGCAGCAAAGAAAAAGGGAACCAGGGCTGCTGGATCCTGATCATCAGTCTGGCTCTGAGCTTATAGACTTGGACAAGGGAGCCACCCCAGCAGAAGTGCTGACAACAGTGCAGAGAGCCGCCGGCCTCTGCCCAGCACCTGTAACAGCTCCAGGAAACCTGGGAGCGGAGGTAGTCGTCCTTCCTCCTCTTACAGAGAACCCCTTGCAGGGAGAGATGGATGTCAATAACTCTCCCCAGCAGCAGAACCCCTTCCCGGGAGAGGAGACAGTCGGTCTCTCTCCCCAGTGGCAGAGCCATCCCTTGGGAGTACAGGTAGTCATCCTCCCTCACCGTAAACAGAACCCCTTCCTGGGAGAAGAGACAGTCAGTCTCTCTCCCCAGCGGCAGAGCCAGGAGCCAGGATAGAAGACAGTCGGTCTTTCTCACTGAAATTATTTACAAACATCTTGTGCAATTATGGCACAAATGGTTGTAAATGCTTCCCTGGGATCCCCTTTGTTCAGAGATAGCAGACATATATGGCTTTGGCATTGCTTTTTGGTAATTAGAAGGCCGCTAAATGCCGCTGCGCACCACACTTGTATTATGCCCAGCAGTGATGGGGTTAGTTAGGTAGCTTGTAGGGAGCTTGAAGAGTTAAATTTAGCTTTAGTGTAGAGATCAGCCTCCCACCTGACACATCCTACCCCCTGATCCCTCCCAAACAGCTCTCTTCCCTCCCCCACCCCACAATTGTCCCCTCCATCTTAAGTACTGGCCGAAAGTCTGCCAGTACTAAAATTGAAGGCTTTTTTTTTAAAGATATATTCTGCTGTGTAGGATCCCCCTTAGCCCCCAACCTCCATGATCCCCCCCAAACAGCTCTCTAACCCTCTCCCCTCACCTTATTGTCCGCCATTGTGGGTACTGGCAGCTGTCTTCTAATGGAAAAACTAAACTTTTCTGTAGTGTAGCTGCCCCCTCAATGACCTACCCCCACCCCCTCCCAGATCACTTAGATACAACCCCCCCTCCTCTCTCCCTCCTTACTTCCATAGTGTAGGGTTCCCACCCGCCCCGTGCGTGTGCCTGCTTGCGTGCCCGTATGCACGCCCACACCCACCAACCTCCCTGCTGCAGCTCCCACCCACCAACGATCGGCACCATCGTTGGCCGATGCAGAGAGGGCCACAGAGTGGCTCTCTCTGCATCAGGTGCCTAAAATTTTTTATTGCAAGATGCCTCAATATCAAGACATCACTGCAATAACATGAAAGCGGCTGGAAGCGATCAGGATAGCTTCCACCGCTTGAATCCACTGACGACGTACAGGGTACGTCGTTGGTCATTAAGGACCGTTTTTTGTACGACGTACCCTGTACATCGTTGGTCCTTAAGGTGTTAAAGGGACAGTCTACACTTAAATTGTTATTGTTTAAAAAGATAGATAATGCCTTTACTATCCATTCCCCAGCTTTGCATAACCAACATTGTTATATTAATAGTAAAAGGAAGAAAACAGAGATGCCACAATGGCATAGTACCACCGATACAAGTGACAATATAGATAAGACAAGTAGTTACTCACAAACATGATGCACCCAATGGTGCTATTGGGACAGGCTGGAACTTCACAGGATTCTATCTCACTGGATGGAGACAAGCTGTAGTCCAGAACAGGAGAGTTCAAAGGGGGTCACCACCAATGCATATATAGGAGTTTATCATCTTTCACCTTGGGTTTTGGAGTGCTACCTGTTTGACAGCGGAGTTCAGTCTGCTGGGCGGCTGAGAAGTCCCAGTCTGCCTGTATTGCACCTGGAGGTGTTTTCCATCTTGTAAGTGTAACCATATCTTACTACTTTGCCTTCCCATACAGTACTAGGCTATGGTGCTTCACTTTATATTCCTATATAGACGTTGGTGGTGACCCCCTTGGAACTCTTCTGTTCTGGACTACAGCGTGTCTCCATCCAGTGAGCTGGACTATTGTGAAGTTCCAGCCTGCCCCAATAGCACCATTGGGTGCATCACGTTTGTGAGTAACCACTTGTCTTATCTATATTGTCACTTGTATTGTGGCGCTTCTGTTTTCTTCCTTTTACAGATCATCTTCAACCAGGATTTGACCATCCTTTGACAGAGTGCTGCCTCCATTTTAGATACTTGGGACTTTTTGTTCTTTGTTTTTCTTATATTGTTTTTTTGTATATTGTGTATTTCCAATTGTTGTAGCACTGATTAGGAAGCGCCCCCTATGGGAGATTTGCACTATTGCTTCTTTCTTATTTTCTATTGTTATATTAATATACTTTATAACATTTAAACCTCTAAATTTCTGTCTGTTTCTAAGCCACTATAGACAGCCTTTTAATCACATGCTTTTTTATTTGCTTTTTCACAAAAGGGGAGTGCTAGTTCATGTGGGCCATATAGATAACATTGTGTTCACGCCCGAGGAGTTATTTAAGAGTTAGCACAACACAGTACTAAATGCAAGTCAATAGATAATAAATAAAAAGTCATGTGGTCAGGGGGCTGTCAGAAGATGCTTAGATACAATGTAATCATAGAGGTAAAAAGTATATTTATATAACTGTGTTGGTTATGCAAAACTGGGGAATGGGTAATAAAAGTGATTATCTATCTTTTAAAACAATAACACAATAACAATTCTATTGTAGACTGTCCCTTTAAGTTTCATGTATAAGCTGTAGTATGACATGTAAATATTGCCTAAATTACATAAAATAATGTTGTTTACACTTGATCCCATCCTCTCTCCAAACTGTCCCATTTAACAGATATAAATATATTAATATTCTGAAATTCAAAAATTGTTCTGGTCCCAAGCAGTTTGGATAAGGGTTTTGTACATGTATTCTTTTTCAGTAATCACCCAAAAGATACAAAAATACTTTGTATATTATTTAGTGTCACCTTAGCTAATGAAAACCTTCTTTTAGAACACAATTTTATTAATTATTGATAAACGTAAAAGCTTTTCTACAGAAGCATTAATATTTAACAGTAATCAATATTTTACCATAAGGTGACTACCAGCAAAGCAATTTGCAATGTGCAAATTTATTTGAGCTGTTTCAGGGCATTCTAATTGCCAAATATCAATGGCAAAGCCATGCATGTCTGTTATTTCTGAACAAAGGGGATCCCAGAGAAGCTTTTACAACCATTTGTCATATGACTGCATTAGTTGTGTGTAAATAATTTCAGTGAGAAACCCAAAGTTTGCAAAAAAGTTAACAATTTATTTTTTATATGATCGTATCTGGCGGCCAAATAGTGGCATCAAATATACCAAAATGTGTCTAGATCCATAACTTGGATTGTCTAGTTTAAAAATAAATGGACTTCATAGGTAAATCAAAAGCTCTATTTCTGTTTAAAATTTCAGGAAAAGCTATAAAACTTTTTTTTAGGTGTTTTCTATAGTTATTGTGTAACAATATATTTAAATTTATAAATAATAACAAGAGTTATCAAAGGGAGATTTACTGTACTATAATTTACACCTTTTTAGCTGGAAGGAAATCAGATTTCACAGGCAGTAGAGTTATAGAACTTGACTACAAAGGGAAGCATCTAAATGTATATTTCAACCCCCAACTTTGATTTAAAACGTAAGATTTGTTTTTGCTGCTTTGGTGTGTGACTAAAGTCCTTCCTATCACTCCTAACTTTGTTTATTTAGCAACCAGGTACAAAATACATGGTGATTTTTGGGACATCTGACCATTTTATATTAATACATGACAAACAAGGGGCATCCAACTTTTCAAATAAGAGGCCAATTTGGATTTGTGTACCATTGTCATGGCCACTGATCACATTTTGATAAATATGATACACAAACTTCAGAAGAGAAACAAGCAGAATGTCTATTACAAATATTTCATATAACATTAAATATCCATGAGCTGTACATAAACAACTTGAGGTGAAATGAAATGAGATACAAACTTCAGAAGATAAACAAGCAGTATGCGTGTGTATTACAAATACATATAGGCAGAGAAGTGTGGGGTTTAAGGCAAATACTTCATATAACATCAAATATCTATGAGCTATACATTAACAACTTGAGGTGAAATGCAATGATATACAAACTTCAGAAGAGAAACAAGACATCAAATATCCATGCGCTGTACAGTTGAATGGAATTCCTTTAAAACTTCTAAAAATGACCTCCATTGTTCAGACACAGTCATTGTATGATCTGAAGAGATTCTCGGACAGAATGCCGAAGCATGTTCCGAGTTCGGCCGAGGGCATATACGTTTCAAAGTGCTCTGTTCTAATCAGAGCCTCGGGTGCCACAACCGCCACTGAGAACCTAACCATGGGTCCCACCCCGCACGTCTTGTGGTTCTTTGTCTAGGAAATACTCTATCTAATATATCGAATCTATCTATCTCGTGGCTGAACTGTTATCCGATGGCCACTTGTCTGTTGGAATATTATCCATCAGATAACAATTTGGCCACGATCTGAAGAAGTTAGAGGACAGATAGCAGGAAATTGCAATGACCTATTTTACCTTGTACTAATACAGTCCTAAATTAAACTATTGTTCTCCCAGCAATGAATGGGGGAATTAAATATTAAATGAAATAATTATATAATTTTGTTTTGCTTGTTAAAAACAAAAACAAGCAAAAGAAAATGCTAAAAAACAAAACAAAATATCTTATTAAAACAAACATTGCAGTTTGATGAATTAAAAATCAAGCTAATTTTCTCATACCAGAATGCCCTTTATTATTGCAGAATAATATCAACACATTAATTCTGAAAAACATTGAGAATTCCTTAAAAATATTTGTTAGAATATTTAAATAGTTTCCACAACTTTAAACACTTTCTCCATATTTATCTAACTACCGGGAAAAAAATATTTTCATAAAGCCCATAATGGTCAAGAATATGCTCTGACACACAAGAAGTTGTCTGGCTGATTCTCTCCAACAGACCCTACCCTATGTTCAAACCAAAACTCACCACAACATCTCTAGTATCTTTTGTCTATACCCCTCATAGACTATGTTTAAATATTTTAAACATATATTACAAAGTAATTTTGTTTAGATAACATTAATACATGTATAATAACAATAAATATTTATGGTTTTAGATAAAAAGAATATAGAAAATAACAATGACTGATATGAAAAAAGATAACTTACTTGGTAGCCAAACTGATTGCAAGGAAACCCAAGAGCTACAAACCGTCGTGGATATTTGCTCTGCAGTGCATTGAGCTGGGTATAATCCCTGACAGTAGTATCTCAAAGTGAAGCAACATTCTCAATCAATACTACCCTTCCCCTGAAAATATTGAAATCTATTTTTTCTCCTTCTAAATTTGTGGCATTTAGATCATAGAATGATTTAGCAATAAATGCCATCTCTGCACTCGTCACATTAAGTCGGTCTAGTTTCAGCATGGTCATTTAAAACCTTTATTTGGTGATCATGTGACCAATGCCACTGATGTTAATCTGCAGAGTATAGTTTTACAGAAAAAAGATACCTTCATGTTAATGATACAGACTTTGCACTTTTTATAGATAGGCAACTTTTGAAGCAGTAATCTGTGACTGCTCTTTATAAAAGATGCAAACACTTGGCTAAAGACACAGACATATTTTATATCTTCATAACAAAACACAAAACCATACACGTAAACTGACTCTGAGTTTTTTGTTCAGTCTTTCATCTTTATTCTGTTCAATACAACTGCAGACTCCAGTTTGTAATTTCTATTCCTTCTCTCTCCCTTTTTAAACCCTAAAAACACTATAGTGTATACCTCTTACAAGGGTCTTGCTAAATTTTCTAAACAATAATAGCTCACTATTATTTGATTGATAGATAGATAGATAGATAGATAGATAGATAAAGATAGACATATTGATACACTGTATTTATATGTCATATTGCAAGAGTTTATGTGTCAACGGTTAAAGTACATTTCATGGGGGTGAGATCCAAAATAAAACAATATGGGTATTTATGACCCAACACAAGTAAGACCTTTTCTCATATGTTGTAGAGAAAAAATAAAATAAAACCTTGTATAATAAATTATTAGTAGTGAGAATTGTCTGGTTTTAGCAGTAAGAAAGCCATTTACTATTTTACTGGGGGCAGTTTCAGCAGAGTATTGTTGAAAGACAGATTGTAAAAGTTCTAGCACAGAGTTGAAGGATACAAGTTTAGACTGTGTAGAAATTAGACATAGAAACAAGATAAAGGGAAGGCTATTTCATGATGGTTGTTATGAGTGCCTATAGTGAATATGGGTATGTCATAGAGTAAGTACAGAACCAGAGGTAGGATGTAGTATAACTGACCAAACATCCTGGGTAAACCTCAAGGTGTGACCCACTTGTAATATGTTGCTTGTAGGGCAGCAAGTGGAATTATCTTAAAGGGATAGAAAAGTCAAAATTAAACTTGCAGTATTCAGCTAGAGCATGTAATTTTAAGACACATTTAAATTCACTTCTATTGTCAAATGTGGTTCATTCTCTTGTTATCCTTTGTCGAAAAAGAATATGCACATATCCTACAGTAGTGGGAGCTAGTTGCTGATTGGTGCCTGCACACATTTGTCTCTTGTGATTGGCTAACTAGATGTATTCAGCTAGCTGCCAGTAGTGCAATACTGTTCCTTCAGCAAAGGATGACAAGATAATGAAGCAAATTTGATAATAGAAGTAAATTGGAAAGTTGATTAAATTTGTATGTTTTTGGGGGGTTTCCTGTCCCTTTAGAGTGATGGTAAACTTAACATGTTTTAAAATCAGGTCCGGAATACTTTAATTGATCACATCTAATGAAGATGCACCGTAACTTACTTTTTAATCTAGCTGTGCCATTCTAATCCCCTGCGCTCCGGCCGCCCACTTCATAACTCTTTTTTTTTGGTAGCTAAGATTTTGAACTGTTCTCCAATCGACGCTCTTGCTACAAAAAAATAATAATACATTTGTGTGAGTGCTGTATGGCTAGAACTAGACCTGATTTTAAAACATAAGTAAAGTTTACCATCACTTTAATTAGTGCGGTCATCACAACAGGAGAAGTTAGCAGAAAGGAGTTGTCACTTATACCCAAAGTCATTTAAATGGACACTCAAGTCAAAATAAAATGTTCATTATTCAGATAGAGCAGACAATTTTAAACAACTTTCCAATTTACTTCCATTAACATAATGTGCACAGTCTTTTTATATTTATACTTTTTGAGTCTCCAGCTCCTAATGAGCATGTGCAAGAATTCACAGAATATAAGTATATGGATTTGCGATTTGCTGAAGGCTCTCAAATGATAGAGGAGTGGAAAAAGACATAAGTTTGAAACTTGTCAGAAAAAAAATCTACTAATTTGAAGTTCAGACTAAGTGCTATTGCGTTGTTTTTTTTTTTATAATGCATTTGTTACTGCATTTACTGGTCCTATCAAGAAGGTTAGTCCACAAAAGTATTAAGACACAGGGGCAAACCAAAACATAGGTCAGTTCAGGCAAAGGGGTGTGGCACAGAAGAATCAGCCTAAGGAACAACAAAGGAAATGTATAGGCCTACAAGAGATCAGGGACAGTGAATATGAATCAGGCAGGTTTTCTGTAATATTTGCCTACTGTGTTACGTTTTTCTACCTACGAAACGTGTACGGCCAGATAGAGTACTTTCATATCCGCCATGTTTGTTTCAATTGGAGGCTGATGTCAATATATTGATCGGATGGTTATATTTGGCTGTTTTGAGTGCAGATCTCACTCAAACATTAAAACATACTCAAAAAATATTATGTATGGTAGTAGCTTGTGATGATAGCATTACTTTTATAAATGTAGTTTTTCAGGGTACAGATATGTTTAGATTATTATTTTTTAAATAGCCTGAAATATACATTTATAAAATTAACCCAATCATCACAAGCTAATACCAAACATAATATTTTGTGATTATGTTTTAATTATTTATGTTTCAGCAAGATCTGCACTGAAAACAGCCAAATATAACGTGATCAGAAAATTATACAGAATTCGATCACTATTTTAACATCAGCATACTTTTGAAACAAATATGGCAGAAATGAAAGTCCTCTATCTAGATGTAGGCTTGGCTGTACGTGGTGCGCTCGTGTGCAATGTTGATTACCTACGGGTAATTTCACCCCGCCACAGGCGAGCTGAGGCGTACAGGGCCGCGTATACGTGCCCCTGTACGCCTCAGCTATGATAAATCTAGCCCTAAGGGTGTATAACCTGAAACGTTACTGCTGTTTGTACCTTTGAATCCTCCCCTAAAATAAAGAAGAATTTGGAAGCTTATGCTGTAGAAACTATGTTTAACAGGAAAAAAGATGGCAGCACTCATGAGGGAGATTTTAAGGGAATCATGATACATACTAGAACGCAAATGTGCAAGTGCTTAAAGGATAATTAAAGTAAAAAAAAAAAAGCTCTAATTTGTTACAGCATTTTATTATTGCTTGCATATAAATGTTAGGTTGATCACAAACTATTTGAAAAGTTGAATGTTTATGTATCTGAAATTCATCACTATGGGGGATTTTTGTAGATAAATAATTTGTTAAAGGGACATGAAACCCAAAACATGTAGTTCATGATTCAGATAGAGAATACAATTTTAAACAATGTTCCAATTTACATCTATTATTTAATTTGCTTCCTTCTCCTTGTTATCCTTTGCTGAAAGGTTTATCTAGGCAAGCTCAGGGGCAGCAGAGAACCTAGGTTCTAGCTGTTGATTGGTGACTGCATAAATATACTGATTGTCATTGGCTCACCCATGTGTTCAGTTAGAAACAGTAGTGCATTGCTGATCCTTCATCAAATGATACCAAGAGAATGAAACAGATTAGATAATAGAAGTGAATTAGAAAGTTGTTTAAAATTGTATTCTCTATCTGAACCATGACAGAAAAATGTTGGGTTTCATTTCCCTTTAAGCTTTTCTAAACGATAGTAATAGATTTATATGTGTTTTTAACCTCTGCAAATGGATTAAACACATAGTTAAAGTCAGCTTCCAGTAGCAGTAATGGACCTACTCAACAGAGGGCCCTGGTGCAAATTCTTTTGGGGCCCCTCAAAGCTAACTCAGTAGTAAGCAAAAGTAATAATATACATGCTGCAGTGCATAATTATTTTGAGAATAGATAAGATAGATAGATAGATAGATAGATAGATGTACCGTACTCATTCTGCACACGCCTATGTATAGACTGGCTGCTATGGGCCTCCTCCAGGACTTGGGCCCTAGTGCCACACTTGCTGTACCAATGATAGTTCCACCCCTGTCCAGTAGTGCATTGCTGCTGCTGAAGATTATGTAAATCTGCTTTTCAACAAAGGATTTCAACAGAACAAGAGTTAATTTAAAAGTGTCTTGAAAGTTTAATTCTGACTGGTTAAACAGAGATGGCAAATAATTACGTGACCAATTTGTTAGGTGAGAAGATAGGAGAGTGGCATCTTGAGAAGACGCTGATGTTTCTCATAATTTGATTGTCTTCCCTGCTGCACAATAAATCAATGGCGATTACAGTTGACAAATAAAAACTTTTTTTTAAAAAACATGTAAAATACCCCTGTAAAATAAAACGGCCAAAATTAAAATAAAGTACTAAATGAATACTGAGAAACATAATTTGTCTAAGTAATAATTTTTTTTAGCCACATTGTATAGGCTTAATGTGTTGCTCTGATAGGTGTAGAAATAATTAAACAATGTATTTTTTATTCAGATTAGTAATGTGTTTGTACTCTTCAACACAATACTCGGAGGCAATATGGCTGATTACAGTGAAATCTGAAACCTCACAGTTAAAGGCCCTAGGCATGGCAAGCCGAAGAGGACTATCAGGTTTAAGGTGGGGGAGGGGAACTGGTAGAAGCAAACTGAATAGAAACGTGTATTGCGTCACTCCTTAAACTGCGATATTTAACCCGTTGATTGTCTAAAAGTATGCCGCCATGTGTTATACAAGGATCAACACCAAAATATTGACTGCAGATGTAATTTTTATTTGCAATGCTATGACGATGATGCATAATATGAAGTTTCTTTACTTTTGTTTTGACAATTCAGTGTTATATTTATGTTGCAGTCAAAATATTGTTCTTCAGCAGTTAAATTCGATTCCTGAAACTAAAACTAAACCATCGTGCACATTTCACTAAGTATTAGATGTCAGCAATCATTATCCATGCAATGCATCCTCTCGGTACTTCTTTCTACATCACAAAGACATCGAGAAGATATCTTGTATACATTGCGCCATCTCTGCAGCACATCTCAGGCTGGCAGTTTGCCATCAATTTATAATTGTATTATGTGCAATTTCATATTGGAGACGATATTCCCCTCCATTATATCCACAATCGCCTTATTTTACAACTATAACTTTCTTTTGTGTCTACGCCTCCTTTATTGCCCCCTTTTTTGCTTTATTTACCCACCCCAAGCTATCGCACAAGTAATCTGATTGACTGACACTCCCCATGTATGTCCTTCAAAAATAAAACTAGATTTCTGATTATAACGCAGTATTTATGTTTTGAAATACATTCAAAAGTACATTTGTCACCCTTAGTAACACGATTAGTATTATTCGTCGAAAGGATCATTTCACCGTTCATTAATCTTTAGATTGTTTCCTATGTTTCAATACGACGGTCATTTTAACTATTATAAATAAGTCATAGAATAATATATCGTTCTCCTTCAAACGAACATGTTAAACACATATACGATATTATATGCATACGATAATTATGATGGCATCCGCGAACCCGCAGCGGAAGTCACTCGTCCTAGTTATTCATTGGCACAGATAATTGAGATTTTTTTTAAATAAGCCACCTATTCGTTTAAACAAATTTTTGTTTAGTGTACTTTGTTATCAAATTGTATATGAAAGATATCCCTAACAAATTACAATATCATTTTTCCAGTTATAAACCAGGCGCCATTTCAAAACAATCGTTTCGCTGCCATTTTATGAACAGGTTAGTCTTAGCACAACCAGAGTGTGTCGTTTTTAATCACGTGTTCTGACTCTGTTCACTGATAGGTTAGTCTATTTTCGTCATAGACTCCGCCCTCATAGTTTTCTTTTTATGCAGCTGCATTTTTCGAGCTGCGTCATTCGAGAATCAAGATCGAGAAGAAGCTTAGGATCGGAAAAAGGTTTGTATGCATTGATATACGCGCATAGGCATTTTTAATGTGGGGTTTAAGGTTTTGCTTACACTTGTTTACGCTGACAAATCGACTTTGTGATAATCATATTATATGGAGTTGTAGGGAATGTATTAGACACCAATACTATGATTTGCGTGTTAATGTAACGAGTTTAAAGTGTTGAAACAAGTAGTAAATGTATGCTGTTAGGTTATAAAATAAAAGGCTTGCGTGTAGGAAGGGGAACCCTATATTGTTCGCGTAGTCTCCGCCTACAAGCTAGGCAGTCAGCGCCATTTTGTATGTTCTCTCCTCGTGTTTACTATGGTAGTAACAATCCGTTCTCGTTAGTATCTTACGTCACATTTTACACTGGTTGCCGCATAATGCCAGTAAATAGTTTTAATTTATTTTTTTATTAGTTGTGTTTATGGAGTAAATTAACGAGGAAGATGTTAAAGAACCGCTTCGAAATTATCGCATGTATTGAATCCTTTCGCAGATTTGAGCGTAGGCGGTGGTAGATAAATGCTATTGTACCTATTAGACGTTTTGTGGTTTAAATATGAAAAAGCTAGTGACAAATATATTACTATTGGTGGTAACTCGAGTTTCTAGCCTTCTTTATTTTTAATCACGTTTATTTTATTAATCTATTATCTAGCAAATTATATTTCCTCCATAGACTACGCGGGGAATACACAATTTTTAGATAAGGAAAGTCTTCATTTATAGTAATTATGGGCGTGGGCTGAGCCTTATAGCATAATGCGGCATGGGGGGGCGGGGTTGTGGCTCCCCCTTCTGACCGAAGTATGCATAAACTTTCTGCTGTCGGTAGCAGGGTTCCCCTAGTGGCCAAACTTAACGTTTATTCTGGGAAAGCATGCAATGATCATTTTTTATTTTTTTGTATCAGATTATCTTTAAATGGTATCTTGATAAATTACTTGATATGATGCTATGTTACTGTTTACCACTAGAGCAGTCAAAGGGACACTGAACCCAATTTTTTTTTTTTTCTAAATTCACCTACCAATAAACAAGTGCTTTCCATTGTTCTAAAACAAAAAATAGCTTAGATGCCTTTTTCAAAGAAAGAAAGAGAACGAAGAAAAATTGATAATAGGAGTAAATTAGAAAGTCAAATTGCATGCTCTATCTGAATCATGAAAGAAAAAAATTTGGGTTCAGTGTCCCTTTAACTAGTTCAAAGTGTTCCATTCAAATGCACCCATTTTGTTTTTAAAATAAACTAACTCAATCTGGTTTTTTTTTTTTTGTGCACATTTAATTTACACTATTATATTTTTGCTAGGATTGTGAATTGTCAGAATGAGTGGCTGCCGTGTTTTCATTGGTCGTCTTAACCCTGCTGCCAGGGAGAAAGATGTTGAACGCTTTTTCAAGGGATATGGCCGAATCAGAGACATCGACCTTAAAAGAGGCTTTGGATTTGTGGTAAAAATTTTAATTTTTTTCCTCAGTGGTATAGTTGGTGGGGGTTTGAATTGGCTGAACAGATTTAAAACTTTCCTTACTCCACAGGAATTTGAAGATCCAAGAGATGCAGATGATGCAGTTTATGAACTGGACGGCAAAGAACTTTGCAGTGAAAGGTAACTTATCACTTTAAACTTGTAGTTTGTTTGCTTTTATTTTTTTGTGTTCTTACAAAAGTTCTCTTATACAGAGTTACAATTGAGCATGCCAGACTGCGATCTCGGGGTGGTGGAAGAGGAGGAGGTATGGGTGGAGGAAGAGGGAGATATCCAGACCGATTCAGCAGTCGCAGAGGCCCACGGAATGATAGAAGGTAACATCACATGTAGTTTTATTCTCGGAATTGCTTGTATTTAAGCTTAAATCACAAACCAATCGTCCGTTTTGTTTTTTTTCCCTTCTCTTCAGTGCTCCACCAATTAGGACAGAAAATCGTCTCATTGTTGAAAATCTGTCTTCTAGAGTGAGCTGGCAGGTTTGTGGATGTGATTCAACTTGGGGATTTTTTTTTAAACATTTGACTCAAAATTGCACGTCTAGTAGTTAAAGGGACATTAAACCTTCTTTCTAGACCTGAGAACAGCAATCTCATCTCCGTTCTGTGTGACAATATAGTGGTTTTAAAGGGATAGTCTACACCTTAGTTCTAAATTCTTTGAGCTGCATAAACCCTCCTGCACCCCTTCATTATGCAGCAGGAACATAATAGTTTCTGGTCACTTTGAAATGGTTGCAAAGCTCTGTCCACTGACACAGCTTGTATCATGTCGTCAATGAGTGGCGTTTGGCAGCCATTTTTAAAGTTACCAGAAATTAGATTTAACATAGTTTTGCTGTTATGATATAGAGAAGGTGTGCAGGAGGCTATTTACAGCTTAATCTAAGGTAAGACTTTAAGATGTCTAAATTGTAGACTATCTTAAGTTAGGATCTAGACTTGCTGCTTTTTGCTAATGATACTTAAAGGGACATTGTACTGTATATTTCTCCAATTTAATGTCTTCCCGTTCATGATGAAGTGTAGCAAAATGTTTTTAAAAACCTATCATGTACAATAGCTGCTTTTGGCTGTTGAAACGAACCACCTTCCAAAACAAATTTCTGTAGAAAAGCTAGGTAAGAGGCAACAATGCAGTTGCTAGTGGTAGATGGAAAAGATTAAACTGACTTAAAAAAAAAGTAATCCCCAGTTACTAGAGGTCGTGGGGGGAGGGGGCTTTGTACAGTGTCCCTTTAAGATGACTCCTGTTTAATACAGACAGGTATTTCAGTGTTTATGAAGTTGATGCTAACTTTTGTGGCATCTGTTTAATGTCCCTCTAATGTAACAGGGTAATGGGACTTTCTTTTGTTTATCCTTATTTTAACCACATATTAAACCCTTTATTTGCCAGCCTATCTGTGTGTCGTTGGCCTTGTGATGAGGAGCGCCTGTTGGTTATCGCTCTGTCTTGGTCAATTTTGGTTGGGCCTGGTTGAATTTGACAGTCAGCTACTGTGCCAGTTGGCTACCTAGATCGTTGCTGGTCTAGACATATCGGAGCACTCCTTAGAGTGCCAGGTTTCAGCGACCCCCTGAGATTTGAGATCTGGTCCTTAAATTGAGAGCTGTTCCTCCTGTAAAGCGTCCGAATAAGAGATCGTGGTCGCAAAGAGTTGAAAGATACCACTTAGGTGGTCGTTGGAAGCCTGGTCGCAGGTCCTTGGTAACAACCACAAGAATAGAAAATGACGGCCATCATCCATAGTCTTCTAATAGGGAGGGTCGTTCGATTTAAAAGCCTGCTATCAATTTGGGTAGTCCTGAAGTGGGTGGCGAAGAGCCAGTCGGGCTTGTCGTGATGGTATCTCCACAGCTTTATGCAGTTTGCTGCTTGACTAGCCTAGGGATTTGTAATTAAAGGTAAAGTAATCTCTATATTTAAAGACCTATGGGGCAACAAGTAAATGGCTGTCATATGAAATAGTCTGGAAGACGCTAGTAATGTAATTTTTTTTTTAATTTTTTTTTAACTAGTTGTGCATATGTGTGTTTATCCATTCTCAACTTACAGCTAGCATTCTGCATGTGGCAGAGAACCTTTTTTGTGTTCTGCCTTGGTGTTTTTTTTAGCTCCCTGACCTTAGGAAAGTGGTAAAGAGTCAGTACAGCACCTAATCTAACAAGTTTACATTCTTTTCAGTAATGAGTGTCAGTCTGTCTTGGTTTTTAACAATCCTTTATTTTTGTCATAGGACTTGAAAGATTTCATGAGGCAAGCTGGAGAAGTAACCTTTGCAGATGCACATAGACCGAAACTTAATGAAGGGTAATGTTTAATTTATGGACTTTATCTTCCAATTTGGCTGTATTTTACGGTGTTCACTGGCCTTACATTATTATAGAATGTCTCTAGTGCACATTTTTGTCCTTCATAGAGGTCTGATAATTGGATTTCCAGTCTTAAAAATAGCATGCATATGGTTGGCAAGCTAACCCTACTACATATCTTCCCTTAACTCACAGTTTTTTTTTTTTTTTTTAAGCCAAACAATGAGACTTAGAAAGGCAATGACTCAAACCCAGTTGTCCACTTCAAGTTGGTTGCAGTTTAAATGTTGTAAACAATTTGCAACAAACACTTTAATCTTCTTAAAGAGTTTAAACACAGAAGTGCTGTTCGGGACCTTCACTGCTCCTTTTTGGTCAAAGTGGGACTTATGCTTTAAACACCTTGTGGGGGATTAAACAGCAGTGTAGGGTCTATAGTCTTAAGGCATGTTAGAAATATTTGAGCTGCAGTTTAAGGGCAACCTTTGTTTAAAGTGGTTGCTGCTTATGGTTACTTGCCACCACTAACTTTTTTTTTTTTTTCTCATACACAGGGTTGTTGAATTTGCATCTTACAGTGACTTGAAAAATGCTATTGAGAAGCTATCTGGGAAAGAAATCAATGGAAGGAAAATCAAACTGATTGAAGGGAGCAAACGGCATAGGTATGTAAATTGGATCACTATGACGTGTGTTTTTTTTTTTTGTTTTTTTTTTTTTTTTTTTGTTCCAGAACCTGTAAAAAAAATTTTTTTTATTTTTTTTTCTTCTCTGAAGATCAAGGAGCCGATCACGCTCCCGCAGCAGAAGCTCTTCCCGATCTCGTAGCAGGTCACGCTCCAGGAGTCGCAAGTCTTACACCCGTTCCCGTAGCCGAAGTCGCAGTGCTCGTAGCAATCGTAGCAATCATAGCAAATCTAGGTCTGTAAGCAGATCTCCAGTTCCAGAGAAGAGTCAAAAGCGTAGATCTTCAAGTCCATCAAAGTCACCTGCTTCTGATCACCAGAGATCACGGTCAAGATCTAGGTCTGCAGACAGCAGAAACTGAACTATTTAATAAACTCCATCCAATATTTTTTTTAATCATACTTGCTCACTTTTGTAGCAAGTATTCTGTGAGGGTAGGGGGAAGACTTGTGGACCATCTAGATTACAGGAAATTCTTCATATCCTGGCTTTTGATATTTCTCCTGCTTATTTAAAAGTGTATAGTTTGTATTTTTTTTTTTTTGACAATCCCAATGTCTGTACAGATGTCTTTTTATTAAACATTGGGTAAATATCTTGTATATAAAAGCTGCATTCAGCTTCCCCCCAGTCTTTTCTGCGTACAATATTTCATTTGTGATCAACAAAATAAATGGATTTCAGAAATCAAATGTGTAGTTTTTTTTCCACAATTAATTGACCTATTGAATTCTGATACTTGGTAATACCTATCAATTTTATAATACTTTGGTTCACATTATCAGACCCCACCAGTAATGAGCAGATGTTAACGAGTGAATCAAGAAGAAAAGGAAAATGGCACACCTGGTTGTGGGGCACTGAGTAGTATTTGCAAAACTTTGTCAATCCAAACAGTCATACATCCAAAGCACTCCAGTCACCATCACATTTTTTTTTTTGTTTAAAAGACTTTTTTTATTGGGTCCAAAAATTACAGGGACAACGTTTCAAACCTACAATAGGCTCTTATATGTATTAGTACATGACTAAGAGCCTATTGTAAGTTCAGAACATTCCTGTAATTTTTGGACCCAACTAATGAAAATAAAGGTCTTTATACTTTTTATGGTGGATTACTTTTAAAATTGTCAGAAAATAATCTACTCATTTGAAGTTCAGACTAAAAGATAGATTTATCAAGCCCCTGCAGCAGCAAGTTCTTGTGAGAACTTGCTCGCTGCAATTTATCAGGTTGTAGATGTGTAACAGATTTTTGGGGTCAAAGTTAGAAGTTTTATTCCATTTTTTCCTCATATTTTATATATATTTTTTTATAGTAAATTATGATGAAAATAATGCTTTCTTTAGAAAGTCCATTTAATGGCGAGAAAAACAGTATATAATGTGTGGGTACAGTAAATGACTAATGAAAATTACAGCTAAACACAAACACTTAAAAAATTGCCTTGGTCCCAAATGGACAGAAAATGGAAAAGTGCTGTGGTCATTAAGGGGTTAATGTCTCTTTAAAATGATGGGAAATGTTTTACTACCCAGTGCCCAGCTTTGCACAACCAACATTATGTTAATATACTTTATAACCTTTTTAAATTGCTACATTTCTGCCTGTTTCTAAGCCACTAAAGACAGCTTCTTAGAAAGCCATTATTTGTGTTTCACAATGGTAGTGCTAGTTCATGCGAGTCATATAGATAACTGCTAACATCCATGGTTTGGGGCAGACTGCACTAAGTGGATAAAATGCAAAACAATACAAAGTCGTGATCAGGGGGCTTTTGGAAAATGCTTAAATACAAGCTAATAAGAGGTATAATAAGATAACCATGTTTATGCGAAACTGGGGAATGGGTAAAGTCATTATCTTAAAGGGACAGTCTACAATAGAATTGTTATCCCTTTATTACCCATCCCCCCAGTTTTGCATAACCAACACTTATATTAATATACTTTTTTACCTCTGTGATACCTTGTATCTAAGAACCTTCTGATAGACCCCTGATCACATGACTGGCTATATAAAATCTATTGAGTTGCATTTAGCATTGTGTTGTGCAAATTCTTAAATAACGTGCCTGAACAGTGTTATCTATATGATCCACAGTCTCTCGTTATAAGCAATTTATAAAACATAAGAGGCAGCCCTCAAAGGCTTAGAAATTAGCATATGAGTCTACCTAGGTTTAGATTCAACTAAGAATAACAAGAAAACAAAGCAAATTTGATAATAAAGTAAATTGTAAAGTTGATTAAAATTACATCTATCTAAATAACAGTTTAGTTTTGACTAGACTGTTCCTCTAAACAATAAACATGTTGGAGTAGAATGTCACTAATGTATTTTTCAATGACTAGTTAAACCAGCTGCAGTGTACAGGTGTATATATGAGTTGGTTGCTTCTGTGCTTTTTAAAACACAACCTAATAAATGTGTTGAGCATCCAGACAATGTCAGATCTCATAGTTATGTACACACACTTCCTTATCTTTACCCATATAGTGTATTGGCATTTGAAACCGTTTTAGACTATCCCCACCTATTCTGAAAGTTACTGGCCTTACGTCCAAGTTATAGATATGCTGTGTAAACACAGCAAGCTGAATAAATTGCTCCCAGTTGGGTATAGAAGATCAGGTAATGTTAATTTTGCAATAATCTCTCCAAGTATTGGTCTTTGGTTTACTGACATATAAGATAAAGAATTGTGTATATGTACATAATTAGATGTGATTATTATCTACAAGCTGAACCCATTTTATTAGGTTGTGGCTTCAAAAACGAAACCAGCTAATTCATATACATAAAATATACCTTAAAGTGAAGGTAAACTAATGAATCGGTGCCCTGTTTTTAAAAATACTATTAAAAACAGGAGCACTTTCATTCATCAGTTTACATTTCACGTGTTTTGTAAAAATACCTTTTATTCTGGAAGCCACTCCAGCACCCCCTACTCGTAAGTCTCTTTCTACGTCACCAATTACGAATCAGGCTTCCTCCAATCACGGTGAAATGTAAACTTTTATGAATGAAAGTGCCTGTTTTCTTTCTAATGACATGAGTCCACGGATCATCTAATTACTATTGGGAATATCACTCCTGCCCAGCAGGAGGCGGCAAAGAGCAAGTGTCAAAGTTAGGTGTTAGAAAATGATTCTTCAAGCAAGATTTTTTATTTTTAAGTAGTGCAAGATTGTGCTCCTTTGTCCTAGGGTGTAGCCGTAGTCCACATCAGTCTCTTCAGTAGAGCAGTGGTTGCTTTAGAGCAATGGGAACTTGTGGGACATAATTCTCACTGTGCCTCCCATATTCTGATGCTGCCCTAACTCCTAAAGCCTGAGTGAAATTACCCAGTCTTTATTTTTCCCACAGGTCGATGTGAGAGAGAGGACCTCTCAAACCTGGTGAGCTGCCTTGCTGTCAGGCAGATGTACGAGGTAAGTGCTGACTTAATTATTTCTGGGGCAAGGAAACTCTCAGAAAGAAGTGGGCACTATATTCAAACATTATAAAGGGCTCAGAGTGAGGGCACTTTATTATTTGTGGGACACGTAAACTGGAGAGGACTTTTAGGCAGCTTTTAAGATGCTGGGGCTGAGAGAGAAGGCTTAACAAAATGGCTCTGTTGGCTAACAGAATCTCCCGGCGGTTTAACTTAGAAAAATACCGACGGGAGATTGCTTTTTATTGGGAATGCCCACGATAGGCGGATCATTCGGAGGCGGTAATCTGAGTTGCGTGCCACTTTGATTGCCTCAGAGTGAGACATAATCACGGAGGAATAGAGATCTACGAGGACTGCCTAGAAACGCATGATTTTCTGACAAGCATGCGTTTCTAGGACCGGATAACGGCTGCATTCCTCTCCTGTTGTGTTCCGGATCGTCTTCTTGGGGGAAAGAATAAGCTTCGGTGTAGCGAGTCAGGTAGGCACCTCAACAAAGCTGCTGAGGTGTAGAGGTGCTGTATTGCTGTTAATTAGTTGATTTATTATTTCTGCAATATCCAGTAAAAAAAAAAAAAAAAAGTTACACTTTTAAATTTAAAAAGACAATAACGTTTTTTCACTTTAACATTTTTATTTAAAAAATTAAGGTTTTTATTTGATAATTGACCCATTGTGAGCCAGAATGGACCAAGGGGCTTTGCAAAATGTCACTTGTTCTTTGTGTTTTGATGCCAATGTGGAACCACCAATCCCCTTTCTGTTCCTCATGTATTGAGAGGACTTTAAATTATAGGGATAAACTTTTTTCTGAGCCAACATTTTCTAAGGCGGATGTTGTCCAGGAGTCCGACGATGTTCAATGTATGCCGCCGCTTTCTCCTCAAGCGTCCAAAATTTTACCGCCCTCACATGCAGTGCCCTGCGCTTCCTCTCTAACTCCTCCTGGAGTTACGTTGCAAGACGTTGCTTCCTCTCATATCTTCTGCAGTTTCTGATGCGTTGTCTGCTTTCCCCATGTTGCAGGGAAAACACAAGAGAAAAAATAAACATTCACTTTGCGAGGTTACTGATGCAGTTGTTGCTATTTCGAATGCCCCCTGCCAGAAGCCTGAGGAGGAGGATACTTCGGTAGCATCTGAGGGTGAAATCTCAGATTCTGACAGTGTAATGCCTTCTGCTGATACTGAAGTTGTATCTTTCAGGTTTAAGCTAGAACACCTCCGTCTGTTACTCAAGGGGGTTTTAGCTACATTGGATGACAGCGACACTATGGTCGTAGTTAATCCTAAGAAATCCAGTAAATTAAACAAATATTTTGATGTACCTTCCTCGGTAGAGGTTTTTCCACTACCAGATCGAGCTTCTGAGATCATTGCTAAGGAATGGGAGAGACCGGGTATCTCTTTTTCTCCATCTCCTATATTTAAAAAGATGTTTCCCATAGCAGACTCTATCAAGGAGGCTTGGCAAACAGTACCCAAGGTGGACACAGCTGTTTCCACTCTGGCCAAGAGAACTACTATCCCCATAGAGGATAGTTGTGCCTTTAAATATCATATGGACAAAAAATTAGAGGGGTTACACAAGATGTATGTACACCAAGGTTTACAATGGCAACCTGCTGTGTGCATTGCTACCGTCACTAGCGCCGCAGCATATTGGTTTGATGCGTTGTCTGATGCTATCAGGACAGGCACTCCCCTTGATGAGATCCAGGATTGGATAAAAGCCCTTAAGTTGGCTAATTCCTTTATTACTGATGCTTCCCTTCAGGTTATCAAACTGGGAGCAAATATTTCAGGATTTGCTGTACTAGCCCGCAGAGCCTTATGGTTAAAACCTTGGTCTGCGGATGTGTCATCTAAGTCTAAACAGCTAGCAATTCCTTACAAGGGAAAGACCTTCTTTGGACCGGGTTTGACGGAAATAATCTCTGATATTATGAGAGGAAAGGGTCATCTTCTCCCTCAGGATAAGAGAAACAAGCAAAAGGGACATCAGAGTAATTTTCATTCCTTTTCGAAATTTCAAGGGAAATTCTTCTGCTTCCTCTGCCAAGCAAGAACAGTCTAAGCCTTCCTGGAGACCCAATCAGTCTTGGAATAAGGGAAAAAAATCCAAAAAGCCTGCTATTGAATCAAAGACAGTAGGAAGGGCCTGCCCCCGACCCAGGACCGGATCTTGTAGGGCGCAGGCTTTCTTTCTTCGCTCAGGCTTGGGTTCGAGATGTTCAGGATCCCTGGGCAGTAGACATAGTGTCCCAGGGATACAGACTGGAATTCAAAAATTTTCCTCCCAGAGGCAGGTTTCTGCTTTCAAGATTATCTGTATACCAGACAAAATGAGAGGCGTTCTTACACTGTGTACGGGACCTCTCCGACTTGGGAGTGATAGTTCCTGTTCCGATGCAGGAACGGGGTCTGGGGTTTTATTCCAATCTGTTTCTGGTTCCCAAAAAGGAGGGAACCTTCAAACCAATTTTAGATCTCAAGAGTCTAAACAACTTCCTCAGAGTACCGTCCTTCAAGATGGAAACTATTTGTTCCATTCTTCCTTTGGTCCAAGAGGGTCAATTTATGACAACGGTGGATTTAAAAGATGCATACCTGCATGTTCCTATTCACAGGGATCATCACAACTTTCTAAGGTTTGCATTTCTAGACAAACACTTCCAATTCGTGGCTCTTCCTTTTGGCCTTGCCACAGTCCCAGATTTTTTTTTCTCAAAGGTTCTGGGATCTCTGTTGGCGGTGCTCCGATTACGGAGCATTGCAGTGGCGCCCTACCTGGACTACATCTTGGTCCAGGTGCCATCCTTTCAACAGGCAAGGTCCCACACGGAAATGTTGTTATCCTTCCTACGATCCCACGGATGGAAGGTAAATTTGGAAAAGAGTTCTTTAGTTCCGAATACAAGGGTAACACTTTTGGAAACCATAATAGATTCTCTATCAATGAAGATTTTTCTGACAGATGTCAGGAAATCAAAGATTTTCAATTCTTGCGCAGCGCTTCAGTCCGCTCCTCGGCCATCAGTGGCTCAGTGCATGGAGGTATTCGGGCTGATGGTAGCGGCAATGGACATCATCCTGTTCGCTCGTTTCTACCTCAGACCTCTGCAGTTAGACATGCTCAGACAATGGAATGGAGATTATGCGGATTTGTTTCCACACATACAGCTTGAGCAGTAGACAAAGGATTCTCTTCTTTGGTGGTTGTCTCAGGATCACTTCTCCCAGGGAACCTGCTTTCACAGACCCTCTTGTGTGATTGTGACGACAGACGCCAGCCTTCTGGGATGGGGAGCAGTCTGGGGCTCTCTAAAGGCTCAGGGAACGTGGACTCAGTCGGAGTGTGTTCTGCCCATAAATATTCTGGAGCTGAGAGCAATCTTCAATGCTCTTCTGTCCTGGCCTCAGTTAACCTCGACCCGGTTCATCAGATTCCAGTCGGACAACATAACGTCAGTGGCTTACATCAATCATCAGGGAGGAACGCGGAGTCCCTTAGCCATGATAGAGGTAGCCAAGATAATTCAGTGGGCAGAGACCCACAATTGCTGTCTGTCGGTGATCCACATTCCAAGGGTGGACAACTGGGAGTCGGACAAGACCTCTCAACATAGTGAGCTGCCATGCTGCCTGGCAGATTTATGAGGTAAGTGCTGACTTTATTTTTCTGGGTACAACAGGAAAAAGTGGGCACTTTATTCAATAAGGGACACACAGTTTTTCCCCTATATGTTAAGGTGAACATATAATGGCAGTATGTTATGGCAGGCACTGGGGCTGAGGAAAAAAGGCTCATTTTATGTGGTTTCACTTCTCCCGGCGGCTTGACTTATAATATGCCGACCGGGAGATTCATTTTTCAGACGCCCACGATGAGCAGGGCTAACTGAGGCGGCGGTTTACTGGTGTGCACCGTTTTCCCCTGTATTCACTGTGACCGGATAACAATCTCCCTGGAAAGCGCATAATAAGTTTTAAATCTGCGCTCTTGGGACCGGGCAACTGCTCACTATACTGCAGACGCTGTTGTTGCTATTTTGCGAGTTCCGGATATTTTGCTAGAGAGATTCTATCCTGTGTCAGCAGGGCAGGGAGGTACCTCAGCAAAGCTAAGCTGAGGTGTACAGGTTGTAACAATAATAGAAAAAAGAGAAGAGCACAGACACCGGTATAATGCACATAAAAAAATAGGGGTTTATTTACAGGTAGCGCAATAGCGCTGTATGAGTACACAAAAACACTCACGAGTAAAAACAGTATACAAGCACTACGTGGAGGGGATAATCACCCCGGGGTTAAGATACTGGGTAGAAAAGGTAGCACGAGCTGAAAAACAGACAGGTAAACGCGTTTCAGCACTTGGCCTTACTCATTACCTGATTTAAAACCTGTACACAGTGCTCTTTAAAACAGCCAACCCGTTTTTCTATTGGCCCTCCAGGACACACCCCCTTCAAAGGAACCGGCCAATAGGTACATTTCGTCAGTGGGAGCAGCCCCAAACTCAAAATTGTTATTAACAAACATAGAGATGCTAAAGTAAATATAACAATCTATTACTAGCTACAACATTGCAAGTAAGAAATATACACAGTGATTGAAATTGTCAGTATTACTTCAGCAGGTTCCTTGCAGCCCGATGGAGACTTCCTTTGTCCACGCCCACTGAAACACAGTATAACAAGTGGTTAGCGTGATCACCCTAACAGGCTGTAAAACGCTCTGAAAACCAATGCTGTGTACTAAATTGTAAACATTAGAGAAAAGGACCAATCGCCGTGGCGAAAGGAAAATAATGTACCTGAGTAGCACTCCCCAATACTGAACGGAGGGACCACTATATACTAGTCAAAGAAAGCCCCAAATAAGAGCGAGTGTTTAAAACTTAACTTTTAATGTGACAAGTAAAAGTACTAAATATAAATTAAAAACACAGTTGTGGACCATACGACTGACAAGGTAAGTTACTAAGGTGGAGGACACCAGAAAGGATTACTTCTTTATAAAGGTGTAATACTGTTAGATTCAAGATGTGTGTGTGCCTTATGGTGCTTGACCACCCCCTCAGCGGTGAGGATGTTGGTGGTGTACTTTATTGGAAAATTCAAGGTACTAGCAAGTAACCTGTTAATCACTCGGATCCCCCTTTATATTCACCCAATTATGATCTTGGGAGGCAGGATCAGAGGGATTAAATTATTACTAATCACTGGTCTTGAAGTTCAATTGGACTGAGAGCTGGGATAACTAGTTAAACTAGAGTTAGGCTGTGGTATAACTGGAAAAGAGTTTCCAAGTGACCATCAAACTAAAAGTAGATCTAATATTAAAAGTCACCTAGAGACACCTATATTCATATGTTACTGGATTGACAAGGGGTTGTACAATCAAAACAGAGGGTGTGTGTGTGATGCAACACTTACTATTTGGTCAACTATGGATATATATCCTGTAGGTCAGTTGCAAATAGTGTTTACCACATCCTCAAATAGAAGGTTATGCGTGATATACTTGTGTGCATTCCCCTATTTGCAGGATCCAACAATAATCAGGGTTGTATTGTGGTCAAATAATGTCTAACCCCAGATTATGGATAAGAAGCCACACTTTTTTTGGTTTGCTGAATGGTAAGGTGAATCATTAAATGGATTGGTCGGGGAAGTGACTTATCCTCTATATAGCTAGGTGATAGGGTTTAGAAAAATGCTGTGTATTCACTTGGGAAAATAGGTACCCTTATTGATACTAGCATTGCAGCATGATGCCTGTATTTAATACTGTATAAGCGGATACATACGGATGGTAAGCCCAGCTGTTTATAAGACAGAAGCCTTATATAGAAAATATCTTATCTTGTGTCCCCAGTGATTGGTGGAGCATATACTTAGTCTCTTATAATCACTTTGAATCTCGGGACATAGTAGAAAGGTACCAATAACCCTATGTAGTAATTATGGTAACTGCCACGCAAAC
The DNA here is from genome assembly GCF_027579735.1 of Bombina bombina. Lineage (NCBI taxonomy): Eukaryota > Metazoa > Chordata > Amphibia > Anura > Bombinatoridae > Bombina > Bombina bombina. The sequence goes on along the minus strand of NC_069499.1, from coordinate 167,376,070 downwards.
AGGATTCCAACGTTATATCTGATGTGATAATACAAATTATTCTAACAGCCCGTTTGTAGTATGCCAGTAATAGTAGTATTAAAGCTACCCTCAGCAACAATTAGTTCAGGACAGTAACTGAAATATCCGCTCAATTAGTTAAGCTATCCAGATCAGTGAATTAACACTACCAACAAGCACACAATTCCATCCACACTTAGTTTAAATTCTAAATAATAAGCGCCAATCGTACATCCAAACAAATGCTTTAAAAACAGAGACCAGAGGTTCCTCCCGAGATTCAAAGGGATTATAAGAGACTAAGTATATGCTCCACCAATCACTGGGGACACAAGATAAGATATTTTCTATATAAGGCTTTTGTCTTATAAACAGCTGGGCTTACCATCCGTATGTATCCGCTTATACAGTATTAAATACAGGCATCATGCTGCAATGCTAGTATCAATAAGGGTACCTATTTTCCCAAGTGGATACACAGCATTTTTCTAAACCCTATCACCTAGCTATATAGAGGATAAGTCACTTTCCCGACCAATCCATTTAATGATTCACCTTACCATTAAGCAAACCAAAAATAGTGTGGCTTCTTATCCATAATCTGTGGTTAGACATTATTTGACCACAATACAACCCTGATTATTGTTGGATCCTGCAAATAGGGGTATGCACACAAGTATGTCACGCATAACCTTCTATTTGAGGATGTGGTAAACACTATTTGCAACTGAACTACAGGATATATACATCCATAGTTGACCAAATAGTAAGTGTTGCATCACCCCCCCCTCTGTTTTGATTGTACAACCCCTTGTCAATCCAGTAACATATGAATATAGGTGTCTCTAGGTGACTTTTAATATTAGATCTACTTTCAGTTTGACGGTCACTTGGAAACTCTTTTCCAGTTATACCACAGCCTAACTATAGTTTAACTAGTTAACCCAGCTCTCAGTCCATTTGAACTTCAAGACCAGTTACTATTTGTGATTAGTAATAATTTAATCCCTCTGATCCTGCCTCCCAAGATCATAATTGGGTGAATATAAAGGGGGATCCAAGTAATTAACAGGTTACTTGCTAGTACCTTGAATTTTCCAATAAAGTACACCACCAACATCCTCACCGCTGAGGGGGTGGTCAAGCACCATAAGTCACACACACATCTTGAATCTAACAGTATTACACCTTTATAAAGAAGTAATCCTTTCTGGTGTCCTCCACCTTAGTAACTTACCTTGTCCGTCGTATGGTCCACAACTGTGTTTTTAATTTATATTTAGTACTTTTACTTGTCACATTAAAAGTTAAGTTTTAAACACTCGCCCTTTTTTGGGGCTTTCTTTGACTAGTATATAGTGGTCCCTCCGTTCAGTATTGGGGAATGCTACTCAGGTACATTCTTTTCCTTTCGCCACAGCGATTGGTCCTTTTCTCTAAGTAACCTCTTTTAATGTACAGCACCCCGGTCCTATCCCATACATTATTTAACTTTTCCCAGTGAACACCACTGACACAATACAAGTAGTGCCATCGAAGTCTCTTTTTTCTTTTGTTATTCTAAATTGTAAACATACTCAGCTATAGGGACTGAATAAGATAGTAACGTATAAATGCACCAATACTGGAATTGTTATCACCCCTTCTCAAAATTAATATCACCTTGCTCCATAGAAGAGAAGGAGATACTGAGCTAAATCCTAAGCTAATTGTTTAAATAAAGGTGCAAGGGATGCAGCAAATGTATGTGGTGTACACATGTTTAGCCCTATGTCCCCTCTAATCCCCAAACAGGCGCAATTCACTTTAATAATTATTTGGCCCATATAGAACCCTTAATCTTTCCACAGCCCATTCAAATCGTGTTAATCTGGGAGTGTAAAAGTGGCCTGTAAAGAGGGGGGGGGGGGATTGTTACTGAAGAATTATTGACACTAGCTAGGTAGGGGCACTTTACTAGATCCTACCAGGATACCCAACCTATCAGAGTGGGAACAGAACAGAGCCCATAGTGGGGGATAGTGTTTGCAACCAAGGACAACTGGCCAGTTGAGATCACCAAAAATTAATAAGGTCAAACTCGGAGTTGAGGCCCTCTGGAACCCTGGTCCTCAGCTTGAAGATCCAGAAGGCATCCCTCTCCCCTAATCTATGGGTTTTGCCCAGTCCCCCCCTAAGGGGAGGGATCCTTTCTATAATAGTCCAAGTCAGGGTAGTGGTATTTTTTTGATGAAATCCTGAAAAGTGTTGTATTAATGGAGTGGTGAGTACACCCGCCCTTATATCTGCTAGATGTTCCTTAATGCGGGCCCTGGCCTCCCTGGTGGTTAACCCTACATATTGTAGAGAGCACTCTCTGCAGTTGATGACGTATACAACATACGTAGATCTGCAGTTCAAACAGGAATCTATCTGGAAAGTCTGGCCGGTGTTCAATGAGCTAAAGTGTTCCCCTGGGGGCCAACCTTTTGCATGCCACACATGTACGGTGGTGGCAGTGAAAGGTGCCCTTGCAACTCAGCCACGAAGAGACTGGGGTGCCTGTCTTTTTAAGTCTAGTTGGTGCCACAATGTTGCCTATTGATTTGTTATTTTTATAGGAGTATCTTAGGCCCTTGTCAACCACTTCCTGTAGATCATCATCTGCAGATAGCAAGCCAAAATGTTTCTCCACTATCTGACAGATGTCTTTGTACTGTCTCGAGTATTCGGTCAAAAAGGTTACTCTGTCATTTAGACCACTCCGGGAGCTGCATCTCCTCCTCCTATTCCTAGAGGGTCCCAGGAGTTTATTCCTGGGTATACCTTTTACTATGTTTCTGGCGTTGGATATTACTGAGCTACTGTAGCCCCTATCTTGGAGTCTCATGGCAAGGTCATCCGCTTGTTTATCATAAACATCTATCTCACTACAATTTCTCTTAAGTCGGATGAACTGCCCTTTCGCCACTCCTTTGAATACTCCCTGTGGATGACAGCTATCTGCGTGTAGAAGTGAGTTCCCTGAAATGGGTTTGCGATAGGTTTCAGATATAATGTTTTGACCTGAAACTCCCCTCAGTGTGACATCAAGGAAATTAATAGTACTCTGTTGTGTTTCATTAGTGAAATGGATACCCAGAAAGTCATCATCCAGACTCTCAATAAATGTCTGCAGTGCAGGTTCAGTACCTCCCCATATAAAGAGGAGGTCATCTATATAACGACCATACCAGACAATACCATCCTTGTGGGGATTTCTCTCTCCATAGACGTGGGACAGCTCCCACCAACCCATAAACAGGTTGGCGTAAGAGGGGGCAAACTTAGCCCCCATTGCTGTCCCACGCCTCTGGAGAAAGAAATCCCCCCCAAACGCAAAGTAATTATGGCTGAGTAGGAAGCCAGTCACCTCAACCACATAATCCACAAATTTTGAGTCAGTGCCATATTGTCTCTCAAGGAAAAAACGAATCGCCTGAAGTCCCTTGTCGTGTGGGATGGAAGTATAAAGTGACTTGACATCAGCCGTAAGACATGTATAATGTTGCTTCCATACCACCCGCAAAAGAAGATTAAGCACATGCTTTGTGTCAGATAGAAAACTCCACAATGACCCTACCAGTGGCTGTAATACTTGATCAAGCCACTCTGACAAATGCTCCAACGAGGAGCCAATGCCGCTGACAATTGGCCTCCCTTGTATGTTGTCAATTGACTTGTGAACCTTGGGCAAGTGATTAAATGTGGGGATGGCCGGATTAGACACCAAAAGATAGTCTTGTGTGTGTGTGTGTCAATAAACCCCAGTTCAACCGCTGACAATTGGCCTCCCTTGTATGTTGTCAATTGAGTTGCGAACCTTGTGCAAGTGATTAAATGTGGGGATGGCCGGATTAGACACCAAAAGATAATCTTGTGTGTGTGTGTCAATAAACCCCAGTTTATTGACACTGGATAATCTTGTGTGTGTGTGTCAATAAAACCCAATTCAACACCATCATCTACAAGGGAGGCCAATTGCCGCTGGAACCTCCTCGTTGGATCCCCCGGCAGAGTGGCATAATCTTCAGTGTTTCTGAGTTGTCTATATGCTTCCTCCCTGAAGCTACTAGAATTTAGAACCACTATAGTACCCCCCTTGTCAGCGGCCCTCACCACTATACTCTCATTTTTGCTAGACTTTCAAGTGCCCTTTTCTGATTGAGTGTGATGTTACACTGCTTGCCCCTTTCAGATGTATAGTACAGTCTGGTAAGGTCCTGCTCTACCCTCTGCTGAAATTTTACAAGGATATGTCCCCTGCTCTGGATGGGGTAAAAGGAGGACTTGGATTTTAGATAGGGGGTCTGTATTACTTCACTACTGTCTGCACTCCCCTCCTCTTCAAGTAGTTCCAGAACCCTTATATCACAAAGTTCCTGGAAGTCCAATGAACTTATCCTGTCTGACCCTATCCCCCCCTGAACCTCCAGGTGGAATGGAAACGTGGCCCTCATTACCTCCCAGTTGTTGTGACTTATAAAACTTTCTTAAGGTCAAGTTTCGAATCAGTTTGTTAACGTCCAACAATGTTCTGAACAGATTAAAGTCCACTGTGGGTGTGAAGGATAGTCCCAAGCTCTATACCTCTATTTCGTATCTATTCAGTACTGTGTCCGACAGATTCAGTACGTTCTGTAGTTTCCTCTTCTCCGGTCCTCTCCTTTGGGGGTATCTTCTCTGGTCCTTGTACTGTTGGTGTGGCTCCTGGCTTCCACCTCCCCCTCCTTCTGGCAACCTCTGGGGGACCGAAAAAACCTGTTCCAACTGGGCTTGGTCCAGATCCTTGTTCTCTTTTTGGTTCACTTCTACACATCCTGAATCTTCTCTGTAATGTGAATGTGATTGTGCAATCTGTGTTTTCAGTATTGGTGGTGGCAATGATGTTGAGCTCTCCTTAGGTCTCACTACTTGCTCTCTTTGTGGCAATTCTTCTCCACCTGAACCAGAGCCCTCTTCTCATGACTCCCCCTCACTTTCATAAAAATGAACTCTCCTCCCTCTGATGCGTCTCTGTTTGTTGTTACCACGTTGTTGGTTGAGATAAAAAAAGTTTTCTTATTCTGTTCTTTTCTTAAAGTATGTCTGTCTCTCCTGTTCCAAACGTAAACTCGATTCAGGTCATAATCCATTTGGTCTCTTAGGTACTTGCTGTACTTGACCTCCAGTAAGAGGGAGTTGGCCTCAGCTACTATTTGCTGTAGTGTGTTGTCAAATTTTAAATAATTAGGTTCCTTGCTCCTATTATTCAATTCCCTCTGAACTTATTTAATCTTTGTTGCTAGTTCTTCTAGGGATTTTTTCTTGAACTCACAAATCAGCTGCATGAGCTTTAATGAGCATGTGGTCAGGTGGCCATTCCACAAATCAATGAAAATCTTATCATCTGTAACGAATGTGGGAAATTTGTTTAGCCTTAACCCTCGAGGCACAATGCCCAATTCCTGATATTTTTTCAGAGTCTTAATATCCCAACTCAGCTTGTCTTCCTTTAGCAACAAAAACTCCAGTTCTTCAAATAATGCATTTAAGCTATAATGTGATTTATCAGTGGAATTTTTTTTTATTATAATCCACAGGGATGGTGTCCCTTTCTTGTGCAGTCCTCAGTGGAAATAACAATAGTGGAGCTGCATCAGTATCAGTATTAACCCCTTCACTCATGCCTGGCCGCAGTAAGCACACACAGAAAAAACACAATAATCAAAGTGTATGTGTATATATATGACAAGGATGGTGGTTATCCCCCCAGGAGTCTGGCCTGAACTCCTCGTATAACCTTAGAAAAATATATGTCCAAAATATGGGGAAAGTATGTGAGAGGGTAATCACAAGAATACATATATACAACAGTGCTGTGGAAATCCTTATTCAACACACTCCGTCTGTCACTTGTTGTAGACTTAATAAATAGTATTATTATAATTCAAATGCAGGAGAGCAGTGTCCCTTGAGGAATTCCCCTACCTCTATTGGGATACCTGTCCAGAGATTTACGGTCAATCAACCACTGAGACTTCAGAGTAGCATACAGTGCTTATCTTGAAAAACAGTGTACATTAGGCACATACCTGTCGTCTTCCCTGGGCCACTCAGGCATTCACTCTGGGCTGTCGTGATCAACCCGCTCCTCTCCGAGTGTAGATGCTTCAGTCCTATCGAAAGCTTCAGGCTGTGTCTCTGTACCGCCTCCAATGGCGGTAACGCCGAAATCACTTGCTCTTGTGCAAATCCTTGTTATTGTATGTGCTCTGCGGTCAGACCCGTTAGGCAAACAGTGTCAGTGCTCACTTCTGTGGTGGCCACCAAATGTAACAATAATAGAAAAAAGAGAAGAGCACAGACACCGGTATAATGCACATAAAAAAATAGGGGTTTATTTACAGGTAGCGCAATAGTGCTGCATGAGTACACAAAAACACTCACGAGTGAAAACAGTATACAAGCACTACGTGGAGGGGATAATCACCCCGGGGTTAAGATAATGGGTAGAAAAGATAGCACAGGCTGAAAAACAGACAGGTAAACGCGTTTCAGCACTTGGCCTTACTCATTACCTGATTTAAAACCTGTACACAGTGCTCTTTAAAACAGCCAACCCGTTTTTCTATTGGCCCTCCGGGACACACCCCCTTCAAAGGAACCGGCCAATAGGTAAATTTCATCAGTGGGTGCAGCCCCAAACTCAAAATTGTTATTAACAAACATAGAGATGCTAAAGTAAATATAACAATCTATTACTAGCTACAACATTGCAACTTGGTCATCTCTTCACACTTTTTCAAAATTCTACAAATTTGACACTTTTGCCTCGGCTGAGGCCGCTTTTGGGAGAAAGGTTCTTCAAGCAGTGGTGCCTTCCATTTAGGTTACCTGTCTTGTCCCTCCCTTATCATCTGTGTACTCTAGCTTGGGTATTGATTCCCAATAGTAATTAGATGATCCGTGGACTCATCGTGTCATTAAAAAGAAAAGAAAATGTATACTTACCTGATAAATTTATTTCTTCTTTGACACGATGAGTCCACGGCCCGCCCTGTTCTATAGACATGTTATTAGTTGGTTATAAACTTCACCTTTGCACCTTGTTTCTTCCTTTCTCTCCTTTACTTTGGTCGAATGACTGGGGTGGGAGGGAAGGGAGGTGGAACTTTGCTGTGGTGCTCTTTGCCACCTCCTGCTGGGCAGGAGTGATATTCCCAATAGTAATTAGATGATCCGTGGACTCATTGTGTCAAAAAGGAAATACATTTATCAGGTAAGCATACATTTTCTTTTTATTATTTTTAAAGTAGTTAATTCTCACTGCGCCTCCCATATAGTTAATTCTGCCCTAATACTGAAAGCCCGAGTAAGATTACTCAGTCTTTATCTCCTTTTTCCACAGGTCCATGTGAGGGACAAGACCTCTCAACATAGTGAGCTGCCATGCTGCCTGGCAGATTTATGAGGTAAGTGCTGACTTTATTTTTCTGGGTACAACAGGAAAAAGTGGGCACTTTATTCAATAAGGGACACACAGTTTTTCCCCTATATGTTAAGGGGAACATATAATGGCAGTATGTTATGGCAGGCACTGGGGCTGAGGAAAAAAGTCTAATTTTATGTGGTTTCACTTCTCCCGGCGGCTTGACTTATAATATGCCGACCGGGAGATTAATCTTTCAGACGCTCACGATGAGCGGGGCTAACTGAGGCGGCGGTTTACTGGTGTGCACCGTTTTCCCCTGTATTCACTGTGACTGGATAACAATCTCCTTGGAAAGCGCATAATAAGTTTTAAATCTGCGCTCTTGGGACCGGGCAACTGCTCACTATACTGCAGACGCTGTTGTTGCTATTTTGCGAGTTCCGGATATTTTGCTAGAGAGATTCTATCCGGTGTCAGCAGGGCAGGGAGGCACCTCAGCAAAGCTAAGCTGAGGTGTACAGGTTGTAACAATAATAGAAAAAAGAGAAGAGCAGAGACACCGGTATAATGCACATAAAAAAATAGGGGTTTATTTACAGGTAGCGCAATAGCGCTGCATGAGTACACAAAAACACTCACGAGTGAAAACAGTATACAAGCACTACGTGGAGGGGATAATCACCCCGGGGTTAAGATACTGGGTAGAAAAGATAGCACGGGCTGAAAAACAGGTAAACACGTTTCAGCACTTGGCCTTACTCATTACCTGAGGGGACATAGGGCTAAACATGTGTACACCACATACATTTGCTGCATCCCTTGCACCTTTATATAAACAATTAGCTTAGGATTTAGCTCAGTACCTCCTTCTCTTCTATGGAGCGAGGTGATATTAATTTTGAGAAGGGGTGATAACAATTTCAGTATTGGTGCATTTATACGTTACTATCTTATCCAGTCCCTATAGCTGAGTATGTTTACAATTTAGTACACAGCATTGGTTTTTAGACCGTTTTACAGCCTGTTAGGGTGATCACGCTAACCACTTGTTATTCTGTGTTTCAGTGGGTGTGGACAAATGAAGTCTCCATCGGGCTGCACGGAACCTGTTGAAGTAATACTGACAATTTCAATCACTGTGTATATTTCTTACTTGCAATGTTGTAGCTAGTAATAGATTGTTATATTTACTTTAGCATCTCTATGTTTGTTAATAACAATTTTGAGTTTGGGGCTGCACCCACTGATGAAATTTACCTATTGGCCGGTCCCTATTGTTATTTTCACTGAGGACTGCACAAGAAAGGGACACCATCCCTGTGGATTATAATAAAAAAAATTCCACTGATAAATCACATTATAGCTTAAATGCATTATTTGAAGAACTGGAGTTTTTGTTGCTAAAGGAAGACAAGCTGATTTGGGATATTAAGACTCTGAAAAAATATCAGGAATTGGGCATTGTGCCTCGAGGGTTAAGGCTAAACAAATTTCCCACATTCGTTACAGATGATAAGATTTTCATTGATTTGTGGAATGGCCACCTGACCACATGCTCATTAAAGCTCATGCAGCTGATTTGTGAATTCAAGCAAAAATCCCTAGAAGAACTAGCAACAAAGATTAAATAAGTTTACGTTTGGAACAGGAGAGATAGACATACTTTAAGAAAAGAACAGAATAAAAATACTTTTTTTCCCAACCAACAACGTGGTAACAACAAACAGAGATGCAACAGAGGGAGGAGAGTTAATTTTTATGAAAGTGAGGGGGAGTCATGCGAAGAGGGCTCTGGTTCAGGTGGAGAAGAATTGCCACAAAGAGAGCAAGTAGTGAGACCTAAGGAGAGCTCAACATCATTGCCACCACCAATACTGAAAACACAGATTGCACAATCACATTCACATTACAGAGAAGATTCAGGATGTGTAGAAGTGAACCAAAAAGAGAACAAGGATCTGGACCAAGCCCAGTTGGAACAGGTTTTTTCGGTCCCCCAGAGGTTGCCAGAAGGAGGGGGAGGCGGAAGCCAGGAGCCACACCAACAGTACAAGGACCATAGAAGATACGCCCAAAGGAGAGGCCGGAGACAAGGAAACTACAGAACATACTGAATCTGTCGGACACAGTACTGAATAGATACGAAATAGAGGTATTGAGCTTGGGACTATCCTTCAAACCCACAGCAGACTTTAATCTGTTCAGAACATTGTTGGACTTTAACAAACTGATTTGAAACTTGACCTTAAGAAAGTTTTATAAGTCACAACAACTGGGAGATAATGAGCGCCACGTTTCCATTCCACCTGGAGGTTAAGGGGGGGGGGGGGGTAGGGTCAGACAGGATTAGTTCATTGGACTTCCAGGAACTTTGTGATATAAGGGTTCTGGAACTACTTGAAGGGGAGGGGAGTGCAAATAGTAGTGAAGTAATACAGACCCCCTCTCTAAAATCCAAGTCCTCCTTTTATCCCATCCAGAGCAGGGGACATATCCTTGTAAAATTTCAGCAGAGGGTAGAGCAGGACCTTACCAGACTGTACTATACATCTGAAAGGGGCAAACAGCGTAACACCACACTCAATCAGAAAAGGGCACTTGAAAGTCTAGCAAAAAATGAGAGTATAGTGGTGAGGGCCGCTGACAAGGGGGGTACTATAGTGGTTCTAAATTCTAGTAGCTTCAGGGAGGAAGCATATAGACAACTGAAGATTATGCCACTCTGCCGGGGGATCCAACGAGGAGGTTCCAGCGGCAATTGGCTTCCCTTGTAGATGATGGTGTTGAACTGGGGTTTATTGACACACACACAAAAGATTATATTTTGGTGTCTAATCCGGCCATCCCCACATTTAATCACTTGCCCAAGGTTCACAAGTCAATTGACAACATACAAGGGAGGCCAATTGTCAGCGGCATTGGCTCCTTGTTGGAGCATTTGTCAGAGTGGCTTGATCAAGTATTACAGCCACTGGTAGGGTCATTGTGGAGTTTTCTATCTGACACAAAGCATGTGCTTAATCTCCTTTCGCGGGTGGTATGGAAGCAACATTATACATAGCTTACAGCTGATGTCAAGTCACTTTATACTTCCATCCCACACGACAAGGGACTTCAGGCGATTCGTTTTTTCCTTGAGAGACAATATGGCACTGACTCAAAATTTGTGGATTATGTGGTTGAGGTGACTGGCTTCCTACTCAGCCATAATTACTTTGAGTTTGGGGGGGATTTCTTTCTCCAGAGGCGTGGGACAGCAATGGGGGCTAAGTTTGCCCCCTCTTATGCCAACCTGTTCACAAGGATGGTATTGTCTAGTATGGTCGTTATATAGATGACCTACTCTTTATATGGGGAGGTACTGAACCTGCACTGCAGACATTTATTAAGAGTCTGGATGATGACTTTCTGGGTATCCATTTCACTAATGAAACACAACAGAGTACTATTAATTTCCTGGATGTCACACTGAGGGGAGTTTCAGGTCAAAACATTATATCTGAAACCTATCGCAAACCCATTTCAGGGAACTCACTTCTACACGCAGATAGCTGTCATCCACAGGGAGTATTCAAAGGAGTGGCGAAAGGGCAGTTCATCCGACTTAAGAGAAATTGTAGTGAGATAGATGTTTATGAAAAACAAGTGGATGACCTTGCCATGAGACTCCAAGATAGGGGCTACAGTAGCTCAGTAATATCCAACGCCAGAAACATAGTAAAAGGTATACCCAGGGATAAACTCCTGGGACCTTCTAAGAATAGGAGGAGGAGATGCAGCTCCCGGAGTGGTCTAAATGACAGAGTAACCTTTTTGACCGAATATTCGAGACAGTACAAAGACATCTGTCAGATAGTGGAGAAACATTTTGGCTTGCTATCGGCAGATGATGATCTACAGGAAGTGGTTGACAAGGGCCTAAGATACTCCTATAAAAAGAACAAATCAAAAGGCAACATTGTGGCACCAACTAGACTTAAAAAGACAGGCACCCCAGTCTCTTTGTGGCTGAGTTGCAAGGGCACCTTTCACTGCCACCACCTTACATGTGTGGCATGCAAAAGGTTGGCCCCAGGGGAACACTTTAGCTCATTGATCACCGGCCAGACTTTCCAGATAGATTCCTGTTTGAACTGCAGATCTACGTATGTTGTATACATTATCAACTGCAGAGAGTGCTCTCTACAATATGTAGGGTTAACCACCAGGGAGGCCAGGACCCGCATTAAGGAACATCTAGCAGATATAAGGGCGGGTGTACTCACCACTCCATTAATACAACACTTTTCAGGATTTCATCAAAAAAATACCACTACCCTGACTTGGACTATTACAGAAAGGATCCCTCCCCTTAGGGGGGGACTGGACAGAACCCGTAGATTGGGGGAGAGGGAGGCCTTCTGGATCTTCAAGCTGAGGCCCAGGGTTCCAGAGGGCCTCAACTCCGAGTTTGACCTTATTAATTTTTGGTGATCTCAACTGGCCAGTTGTCCTTGGTTGCAAACACTATCCCCCACTATGGGCTCTGTTCGGTTCCCACTCTGATAGGTTGGGTATCCTGGTAGGATCTAGTAGAGTGCCCCTACCTTACAGAAACTAGTGACTGGTCCTTTCTAAACGTTTAGCCATAACAAGCACTGTCCAGTTAGTTGTAGTGTCAATAATCCTTCAGTAACAACCCCCCCCTCTTTACAGGCCACTTTTACACTCCCAGATTAACACCATTTGAATGGGCTGTGGAAAGATTAAGGGTTCATTATGGGCCAAATAATTATTAAAGGGAATTGTGCCTGTTTGGGGATTAGAGGGGACATAGGGCTAAACATGTGTACACCACATACATTTGCTGCATCCCTTGCACCTTTATTTAAACAATTTGCTTTGGATTTAGCTCAGTACCTCCTTCTCTTCTATGGAGCGAGGTGATATTAATTTTGAGAAGGGGTGATAACAATTCCAGTATTGGTGCATTTATACGTTACTATCTTATCCAGTCCCTATAGCTGAGAATGTTTACAATTTAGTAAACAGCATTGGTTTTTAGACCGTTTTACAGCCTGTTAGGGTGATCACGCTAACAACTTGTTATACTGTGTTTCAGTGGGCGTGGACAAAGGAAGTCTCCATGGGGCTGCACGGAACCTGCTGAAGTAATACTGACAATTTCAATCACTGTGTATATTTCTTACTTGCAATGTTGTAGCTAGTAATAGATTGTTATATTTACTTTAGCATCTCTATGTTTGTTAATAACAATTTTGAGTTTGGGGCTGCACCCACTGATGAAATTTACCTATTGGCCGGTTCCTTTGAAGGAAGGGGGTGTGTCCTGGAGGGCCAATAGAAAAATGGGTTGGCTGTTTTAAAGAGCACTGTGTACAGGTTTTAAATCAGGTAATGAGTAAGGCCAAGTGCTGAAACGCGTTTACCTGTCTGTTTTTCAGCCCGTGCTATCTTTTCTACCCAGTATCTTAACCCCGGGGTGATTATCCCCTCCACGTAGTGCTTGTATACTGTTTTCACTTGTGAGTGTTTTTGTGTACTCATGCAGCGCTATTGCGCTACCTGTAAATAACCCCCTATTTTTTTATGTGCATTTTACCGGTGTCTGTGCTCTTCTCTTTTTTTCTATTATTGTTACATTTGGTGGCCACCACAGAAGTGAGCACTGACACTGTTTGCCAAATTGGTTCGGACCACAGAGCACATACAATAACAAGGATTTGCACAAGAGCAAGTGATTTCGGCGTTACCGCCATTGGAGGCGGTACAGAGACATCGATAGGACTGAATCATCTACACTCGGAGAGGAGCGGAGTTGATCATGACAGCCCCGAGGGAATGCCTGAGTGGCCCAGGGAAAACGACAGGTATATGCCTAATGTACACTGTTTTTCAAGATAAGCACTGTATGCTACTCTGAAGTCTCAGTGGTTGATTGACAGTAAATCTCTGGACAGGTATCCCAATAGAGGTAGGGGAATTCCTCAAGGGACACTGCTCTCCTGCATTTGAATTATAATAATACTATTTATTAAGTCTACAACAAGTGACAGACGGAGTGTGTTGAATAAGGATTTCCACAGCACTGTTGTATATATTTATTCTTGTGATTACCCTCTCACATAGTTTCCCCATATTTTGGACATTTATTTGTACAGGTTGTAATAGTACTTGCATACACACTATTTAGTTACTTGCTGCAGAATAAAAAAAGGTTACGTTTTAAAATTTAAAGTGACAGTAATTTTTTTGTGTTTAAATTTTTATTAAAATGTAAGTATTTTTTTGTGGTAATTTGTTCCATTGTGAGTCAGAATGGACCAAGATGCCTTGTAAAATGCTTGTTTTAGTGATAATGTGGAACCACCTATCCCTTCTGTTCCTTATGTTTTGAGAGAACTTTAAATTACAGGGATAAAAAAAAATTTCTGAGCAAACATTGTCTAAAGCGGATACTGTTTAGATGCTTAACGACAATGTTCAATATATACCACAGCTTTCTCCTCAAGTGTCCACATTTTTTATCTCCCACTTATACAGTGTCCTGCGCTTCCTCTGTAACTACACCTGGAGTCACGTTGCAAGACATCGCTTCCCTCATGCCCTCTGCAGTCTCTGATGCATTGTAAAGGGTTTCCTATAGCAAATTCTAAGGAGAACTACTATCCCTATAGAGGATAGTTGCTCTTTTATGGATCCTATGGATAAGAAGTTAGAGGATATGTACACCATGGTTTACAAGGACAACCCAAGGTTTATATTGCTACTGTCACTAGTGTGGCAGCATACTGGTTGATGCATTTTTGAATCTATTAAAAACAGACACTTCCCTTGAAGAAGTCCAGGATAGGATAAAGTCCTTAAGTTGGCCAACTCCTTTACCACGGATGCTTCCCTTAAGGTTATTAAGCTGGGAGCTAAGTTTTCGTTTTTTGCCATACTGGCTCGCAGAGCTTCATGGTTAAGATCTTGGTCTGTGGATGTGTCATCTAAGTCTAAACTTTTGTCGATTCCTTACAAAGGAAAGACTTTGTTTGGGCCAGGGTTGACAGAACTAATTTCTGACACAGGAGGAAAGGGACTTTCCTCCTTCAGGATAAGATAAATAATCAATAGGGATGTCAGAGTAATTTTCGTTCCTTTCGAAATTTCAAGGGAAATCCTTCTACTTCCTCCTCCAAGCAGGAGCAGTCTAAGCCTTCCTGGAGTCCCAATCAGTCTTGGAACATGGGAAGAAAATCCAAAAAGCCTGCTATTGCATCAAAAGCAGCATGAGGGGTCTGCTCCCGATCCGGGACCGGATCTTGTGGGGGGCAGATTTTCATTCTTTATTCAGGTTTGGGTTCGAGATGTTCGGGATCCCTGGGCGGTGGACATCGTGTCCCAGGGATACAAACTAGAATCAAGACCTTTCCTTCCAGGGGCAGGTTTCTGCTTTCATGATTATCTGTAGACCAGACATAGAGAGAGGCGTTCTTACACTGTGTTTGGGACCTCTCCGACCTGGGAGTGATAGTTCCTGTTACAATGCAGGAATGAGGTCTGGGGTTCTATTCCAATCTGTTCGTGGTCCTCAAAAAGGGAACCTTCAGACCGAGTTTAGATCTCAAGCGTCTAAACAAATTCCTCAGAGTACTGTCCTTCAAGATGGAAACTATTCATTCCATTCTTCCTTTGGTCCAGGGTTAGTTTATGATAGTGAATTTAAAGGACGTGTACCTGCATGTTCCCATACACAGGGACCATCACAAGTTTCTAAGATTTTCATTTCTAGTCAAACACTTTCAGTTTGTGGCTCTTCCATTCGGTCTTACCACAGTTACCAGAATTTCCTCAAAGGTCCTTGGATCCCTGCTAGTTCAGGCTTCTTCCTTTCAACAAGAAAGATCTCACACTGAAATGTTGTTATCTTTCCTGCGGTCTCATGGATTGAAGGGGAATTTGGAAATGAGTTCCTTAGTTCCAATTTCAAGGGGGATTTCCTTGGGAACCATAATAGATTCCTTATCAATGAAGATTTTTCTGACAGAGTCAGGAAATCAAAGATTTTCGATTCTTGCCTAGCACTTCAGTCCTCTCTTCGGCCATCAGTGGCTCAGTGCATGGAGGTAATCGGGCTGATGGTAGCGGCAATGGACATCATCCTGGTTGTCCGTTTCCATCTCAGACCTCTGCAGTTAAGGCACAGGCAGTGGAACGGAGATTATGCAGATCTGTCTCCGCAATTACAGCTGGAGCAGGAGGCAAGGGATTCTCTATTTTTGGTGGTTGTCTCCGGATCATCTCTCCCAGGGAACCTACTTTCGCAGAACCTCTTGGGTGATTGTGACAACAGATGCCAGCCTTCTGGGAGGCTCTCTAAAGCTCAGAGAACAGGAACTCGGTTGGAGTGTGTTCTTCCTATAAACATTCTGGAACTGAGCGCAATATTCAATGCTCTCCTGGCCTGGTCTCAGTTAACTTCGGCCCGGTTCTTCAGGTTCCAGTCGGACAATTTAGCCTCAGTGGTTTTCATCAGCCATCAGGGAGGAGCTAGGAGTTCCTTGGCCATGATAGAGGTAGCCAAAATCATTCAGTGGTCAGAGACCCACAATTGCTGTGGCGGACTTCCTGAGCAGGCAGACCTTTCATCCGGGGGAGTGGGAGCTCCATCCGGAAGTGTTTTCCAGCCTGATTCTCAAATGGGATCAGCCAGAATTGGATTTCATGGCATCTCGGCAGAAGGCCAAGTTCCCGAGGTATGGGTCGAGGTCAAGGGACCCTTAGGCGGTTCTGAGAGTTGCTTTAGCGGTACCTTGGAATTTCAGTCTCGCATACCCTATTGTCTCCGTTAGCTTTTTTTCCTAGAGTCATTGCTCGAATCAAGCAGGAGAGGGCGTTGGTGACCCTCATTGCACCAGCCTGGCCTCACAGGATTTGGTATGCAGACCTGATGGACATGTCATCTCTTCCACCTTGGAGACTTGAGTTGGGGAAGGACCTTCTATTTCAAGGGGCCTTCCTTCATACAAATCTAGTTTCTCAGAGTCTGACTGTTCAGAGATTGAACGCTTAAATTTATCCAAGCGTGGACTTCGGACTCGGTCATTGAGACCTTGATTCACGGAAACCTGTGACTAGAAAAATTTACCATAATATATCTATATCAGTGTGAATCCAATGGCTACTCTTGGAGTAGAGTTGGGATTCTTAGAATTTTTTTTTTCTCCAAGAAGGTTTGGAGAAGGGTTTATTGGCAAGTTCCCTAAAGGGTCAAATATTTGCCTTCTCTATTTTGTTACTTAAGCATCTGGGGATATCCAAGACATGCAATCGTTTTGTCAGGTCTTGGTCAGGCTCAGACCTGTGTTCAAACCAGTTACGCCTTCCTGGAGTCTTATATTAGTTCTTAAGGTTCTTTAAGGGGCCCTGTTGGAGCCTAGGCATTCCTTAGATATTAAGTTGTTATCTTGGGGAGTTTTGGTTCTTGTTGTTATTCTTCTACTCGTAGAGTGTCAGAGCTCTCGGCATTACAGTATGAATCCCCTTACCTTATTTTTTTTAACAGATAAGGTGGCCTTATGTACTAAATTAGGGTTTCTCCCTAAAATAGTTTCAGATCGGAACATTAATCAGGAGATTGTTGTTCCTTCCTTGTGTCCTAATCCTTCTTCTCAGGAGGAATGGCTGCTACACAATCTGGACGTGGTACGTGCACTAAAATTCTATTTACAGGCAACTAAGGATTTTCGTCAGTTTTCTGTTTAACGTAAGGGACAGAAAGCTACGGCTGTTTCTCTTTCTTTGTGACTGAAGAGTATCACTGGCTTTGCCTATGAAACTGCTGGACAGCAGCCTCCTGAGGGAGTAACGGCTCTTTCTACGAGGGTTGTTTCCTCTTCCTGGACATTCAAAGATGAAGCCTCTATGGAACAGATTTGCAAGGCTGCAACTTGGTACTCTCTTCACTTTTTTTCAAATTTCTATAAATTTGACTCTTTTGCCTCGGATGAGGCCGCTTTTGGGAGAAAGGTTCTTCAAGCAGTGGTGCCTTCCGTTTAGGTTTCCTGTCTTGTCCCTCCCTTATCATCTGTGTACTCTAGCTTGGGTATTGATTCCCAATAGTAGTTAGATGATCTGTGGACTCATCGTGTCATTAGAAAGATTACCTGATAAATTTCTTTCTTTCTTGACACAATGAGTCCATGGCCCGCCCTGTTATTTAGACAGGTTGTTAGTATGTTATAAACTTCAGACACCTCTGCACCTTGTTGCTTCCTTTTTCTCCTTTACTTCGGTCGAATGACTGGGGTGGGAGGGAAGGGAGGTGATATTTAACAGCTTTGCTGTGGTGCTCTTTGCCGCCTCCTGCTGGGCAGGAGTGATATTCCCAATAGTAATTAAGATGATCCGTGGACTCATCGTGTCAAGAAATAAATACATTTATCAGGTAAGCATAAATTTAGTTTTTTATATTTTTAAAAACAGGGCTCTGATTCATCACAGTTTACCTTCACTTTGAAAAGCGAATTCTCATACATACCAGCTCTGCAGCTGGTGAAGAAAAGTATACCGTTAATTGGAAACACCTTAACGGAAAAACAATTTTATAGTATACTGTCCTTTTTAATTCTGTATACATGATATTAATTCATATAATCCTTAAATTGCGGGTCATTCTATGGGGATTGTGCTATTAACAGAGGAGAGGGTATATCGCATTGCCTCTGTGCTATTGTAAACAAGAAAAGCCATAACCAGCAACATACATGCGCCTAGATTACGAGTTTTGCGTTAGAAGGGGTGCGTTAGTTACACGTCTTTTATTTCCTAAGCGCACTTTTTTTTTAACGTCGGTATTACGAGTCTCAAAACAACCTCCGAACACATCGCGGTAACACGACTACCGCGTTTATTTTATACGCGTAATCACGCCCGCGTTAAACATTCTCCCATAGAGATCAATGAGAAATCAAAGAAGCACATTTTTCACCTAACACTCGATCTCGCGAGAAATATGCACTGCTCTGTCATATTACGTATACCACATAATGCACAAAAAAAAAAAACAGCAAATGTACTAACAACAATAACGCAACATAACACATACGCATTACACATTCACAAGTGGAAAAAAAAACCATTTACACTAAACGAGGAATACAGATATACCTTACGATCCTACAACACGGAACAAAACAACATGAAAAAAGAATTGCACACTCATACACAAACAAAACATTCGCATTCAACATTACGGAATATTAGTACAAACAAACATTTACAACACTTCACAAATAGGACACCATCACAAATCAACATTTAGATTTACACATAATACTTTTGAACCATGTTATGCAAAACGATCACTATGACATCATCGCATTCTACACATTCCACAAATACTAACTCAATATGAGCATGCGCAAATTCACACAACTAATACACATTGCACACATACTAATTACTAACAAAGCACACCTGAACAGAATTTACAAGGCAAACCGGAACATAATTAAACATTTACATAGGGTATATAAGCACGCCACAAGCATGGCTTCTTTGACTGTGTTGCTGGAGGGATTTTGGAGATTAGAGAGAGATTTAGTGCGTTATTGTGAGAGTTAGTGTTAGTGTGAGTTACTGTTATTGTGAGAGAGTGAGTTAGTGTTATTGTGAGACTTAGTTAGTGGTAGTGTGAGTTAGTGGTAGTGTGAGAGTTAGTTAGTGGTAGTGAGAGAGTTAGTTAGTTAGCGGTAGTGTTAGATAGTGAGTTTGTGGTAGTGTGAGATAGTGAGTGGTAGTGAGTGAGAGTTGGTTTGTCTCGGTGTGTGTGAGTGGTTTTTCTGTATACTTAACACATTTACACGCAAGCACATTCAATACATACATACACTTATCAATAACACTACATACACTCCATACCCCATCCCCTCTCATACTACACTACATACCCCATTCCCTTTCATTCCATACCCCATTCCCTTTCATTCCATACCCCATTCCCTGTAAGCCCATACCCATCCCATAGTTACATTTTGTTTACATATCCTCATTTGTGTTTGTTAAATACTCCTTACCCTCTTTTATTTATATCCCTTTCACACTTTAAGCACTTTTTATTTGTTGTTATTTATTTTGACCCCCTTTCATTTGGGCACATTCACTTTTCATTGGAGTATGTCGGGAGGGGGGATAAGGGGCAGATTAGCCCGGAACTATTACAGTTCCTCAGGACTGAGTTTAGACGAGAGGTTATAGAGGAGGTCAGGCAGGAGTTTAGTCGGGAGAGGGAGGGGGAGAGGGAGAGGGAGGGGGAGGGGGAGAGGGAGAGGAAGAAGAACAGGACAGGAAGGCTGACAGGAAGGGGGGGAGGAAGCAGTGGGTGGACCCGGCCACTTTGTTCAAGATGTACAAGTGGCTGGGCCCAGTGGCGGACAGTGTAGAGCTTCACAGTCCGGGAATCCGAGGACACCATCACAGGGGAAAACCAAGCTGACTAGGGAGGCAAGGTATACTATGGAGGAGAAGGAGGCCCTCGTAGAGGCTTATATGCAGAGGGCTAGGAGGCTCAGAAGGCCACCCCTAGGGAGAAGAGGAAGCTATGGTTGGAGATCAGGAATGCCGTTAATGCAGTGGGGGCCCATAACAGGGATGTCGAGTCTATAAAGCATCGCTACCGGGACTGCAAAATGGAACTCAAAAGAAAGATCTCCAGGGAGTACCAAATGATGGTGGAGTATTCACGATGGGAGGAAATGTTTCATCCCAGCATCTCCGAGGTGGCCATAGTCGGGATCGGAGGAGTCGATACCGGGAACCTGCCACTCTCATCTGATGGTAAGCTCATTTAATAATCTCTGTACCTCAAAAATAAAGGATGTATTCAAGGATATGATTAACACAATTACGCTTTTTTACACATTATTACGTAAACGCATTCACAATTACCTTCTTTATTTTGAACTATGCTAATATATACATTTCTTTATTTTACAATATACAGAGTCTGGGGAGGAGGCAGCACACCAACTACAGGCTCCTCCTTCACCCAGGTATGAGAGTGGTGGAGATGACTCACCACCTCGGGGAGACATGGAAGACATCCCTCTATTTAGAGGAGTTTAGAGGAGAGGTTATAGAGGAGGTCAGGCAGGAGTTTAGTCAGGAGAGGGGGAGAGGGAGATGAACAGGACAGGAAGGGGGGGAGGAAGGGGGGGAGGAAGCAGTGGGTGGACCCGGCCACTTTGTTCAAGATGAACAAGTGGCTGGACCCAGTGACGGACAACGTAGAGCTTCACAGTCCGGGAATCAGAGGACACCATCACAGTCGAAAACCAAGCTGACTATTGAAGTGAGGTATACTATGGAGGAGAAGGAGGCCCTCGTAGAGGCTTATATGCAGAGGGCTAGGAGGCTGCAGGCTCAGAAGGCCACCACTAGGGAGAAGAGGAAGCTATGTTTGGAGATCAGAGAAGCCGTTAATGCAGTGGGGGCCCATAACAGGGATGTCGAGTCTATAAAGCATCGCTACCGGGACTGCAAAATGGAACTCAAAAGAAAGATCTCCAGGGAGTACCAATACGCAACAGGGACCGGTGGCGGGCCTGAAATGACGGTGGAGTATTCACGATGGGAGGAAATGTTGCGTCCCAGCATCTCCGAGGTGGCCATAGTCGGGATCGGAGGAGTCGATACCGGGAACCTGCCACTCTCATCTGACAGTAAGCTCATTTAATAATCTCTGTACCTCAAAAATAAAGGATGTATTCAAGGATATGATTAACGCAATTACGCCTTTTTACACATTATTACGTAAACGCATTCACAATTACCTTGCGATTACATTAGTATCTAGGCTACAGGTTAGGTGTGCATTTAAACAGACTGAAAACAAACGCAAAAACACATTCAGATTGACCAGATAGATATCAGAAACATGGTTTAGAAAATGCAGAAATCGTATTGATTGTTATATTTCAAAGTGGATTAATGAGGCTGCATTTGTAATTCTATTGTAAGCAAAAGCATTTACATCTTTATTTTGAACTATGCTAATATATACATTTCTTTCCTTTACAATATACAGAGTCTGGGGAGGAGGCAGCACACCAACTACAGGCTCCTCCTTCACCCAGGTATGAGAGTGATGGAGATGACTCACCACCTCGGGGAGACATGGAAGACATCCCTCTATACTCCTCCTAGGAAGAAGCCCCCACTGCAGAAGAGATCCGTGCAGCAGCCCCTCTTGCACCAGCAGCCCCTCTTGCACCAGCAGCCCCTCCTGCACCAGCAGCCCCTCCTGCAACAGCAGCCCGCCGTGTACCAGCAGCCCGTCATGCACCAGCAGCCCCTCAGGAGGAGATAGCAGAGGTGCAGATATTACGAGATTTTCAAGAACAGATGCGTGCCTCCCGGAGGGAAAATCTTGAAAACAGAATCCAGATGACAGAAGACATTCATGCCATTCGACAAGGCCAAACAGAGCTTATCCAAGGACAAAGAGGGATTATCCAAGGACAAAGCGAGATCTTGCATACTCTCAGAGATATATGACAGGTCCTCCGGGAGGCGCATAACGCGCTGTCACGAATATCTCAGGATTCAGCTGCTAAGGAGTTAACTTTGTGTAGCTTGAACTCAAAACAGTTATTTGTTTTCAAGAAGAATTGTGTTTATGTTTTCTTTGAAGTGCCAGGAGTATCATAAATGCTTGGCAGTGTAAACAGGACAGAATTTTATGGCTTAGGCTGTCAGCAGCAGGGCATAATGTAAAACAGGGCCTCCAGCACATCTCCTGAGGAGGTCAATAAAGGGACATGGGTTATGTATAAATGTGTTTAAAACTGTTATAACCTTAAATGAAGGTAAATATGTCAACCTATGGCATATTTGATATCAAACCGATTCTCCCAATGAAACTAAAAGGTTCCCGATATGTAAATATAGAAATAGAGTTACCTAGCAGAAATTATAATGGGTTCTATAATTTCAGGCAAAAAATGAGTCTATTGAAGGTAATAAAGACAGGGGGGTTTCTTAGCCCGCCCAGGAGGGTGTGGTCAGGCAACCTGATCTATGGAAAAATAGGTTTAAGAATCTTATTTCTTAACAATAAGATTGTCATTCTTACAAGGGAGGCTGTGACAACACATCTCTCTGGTAACAGATTCCAAAGACTAGTACAGAATAGTACATTGTAAGGTTTCTAATTTTCTTCTTTTTATTTTGAAAAACTGTTTGCGTGTGTAATTTTATTTGTAACAACTTTTTTATTAATAATGCATTGTGCATAATATTTTTGGCATAATAAATAATTATTTTATTAAGTTTGGCCTTTGTCTAATAATTGAACCACGTTACTGAACGAGACTGGAATATTAGAACTGCATAATTTAGGTTATTTTCTGCTAAATTGTATTTAGAGGGTTAATGTGTAAAGTCTGGGTTTTTTCTTAGGATTTTCCCATTTAATACATTTTAAGTGGTGACAGTATTGGAGCTATAGGATTGATAGTTTATTGTGGGTGGCATTAAAAGGGAGTTTTGGGCATTTCTCTTACATCTAGTACAGACTAGGGAGTGTGGTTAACCCTTGCACCCACTAAACTGAATAACAAGCTTGTCTGGTGTGGCTAGATTGTGACCTATTGGTGATAGAAAAAGGGGGCTGATAACCCTTTCTGTGCCAAATAAGTGACTGGCGCAGGGTTGGATAACCTTGGTTCATCACACGCGCCATCTGCTCTTGTGCCATCTGTTGCTGGGCCATCTGATTCTGGGCCCTCTGCTGCTGGGCCATCTGATCCTGGGCCATCTGATCCTGGTACTCCTCAATTTCCTCCTCAGCCGGGTCATCCCAGTACTACTCCTTCCCCTCTTCCCCAAACATCTCCAATGAGAACTCGTCGGAGGGGGCTGTTGCCCCCCCCAGAGCCTCAGTCTCGTGGGAAGAGGGGAAGGAAGAGTAAGTAAGTATTTTTTTGTATCTATATTTTTATTTATTTAATGTGTAATGGATAGGTATGTGATGATGTGGTCTTCTTACACTTGTGGACCACACTCTGTATATAATCTGCTTCTATGGGACTGGGTCCATGGAGGCAGATTGCTTGCAGAGTAGGGGTTACAAGTGTGTGGACACCACATTATCACATACCTATCCTTGTTCATTACATTGATTGGTTTCTGTGATGTGATGTCCAAACTGTTTCACTAATCTCAAACAAAATGATCATTACAATTATACATGATGGCATATTACTGTTTGAATGCTAACAACACAGTTTAAAGGGACAGTCAGAACATAATTGTTTTTTTTTTTTACAAAGAAAACACTTTATTACGCATTATCGAGTTTGGAAAAACAACACTTAGAGAAATGCACCTTTTACTTCTGTGATTAAACTTGTATCTATGCCTCGGAAAAACAACCTCTTATTTATGTTCTTTTGACAGACCAACATTTCAGCCAATCACTGATCAATCAAGGGTAACTACAGGGAGTGCAGAATTATTAGGTAAGTTGTATTTTTGAGGATTAATATTATTATTGAACAACAACCATGTTCTCAATGAACCCAAAAAACTCATTAATATCAAAGCTGAATAGTTTTGGAAGTAGTTTTTAGTTTGTTTTTAGTTATAGCTATTTTAGGGGGATATCTGTGTGTGCAGGTGACTATTACTGTGCATAATTATTAGGCAACTTAACAAAAAACAAATATATATACCCATTTCAATTATTTATTTTTACCAGTGAAACCAATATAACATCTCAACATTCACAAATATACATTTCTGACATTCAAAAACAAAACAAAAACAAATCAGTGACCAATATAGCCACCTTTCTTTGCAAGGACACTCAAAAGCCTGCCATCCATGGATTCTGTCAGTGTTTTGATCTGTTCACCATCAACATTGCGTGCAGCAGCAACCACAGCCTCCCAGACACTGTTCAGAGAGGTGTACTGTTTTCCCTCCTTGTAAATCTCACATTTGATGATGGACCACAGGTTCTCAATGGGGTTCAGATCAGGTGAACAAGGAGGCCATGTCATTAGATTTTCTTCTTTTATACCCTTTCTTGCCAGCCACGCTGTGGAGTACTTGGACGCGTGTGATGGAGCATTGTCCTGCATGAAAATCATGTTTTTCTTGAAGGATGCAGACTTCTTCCTGTACCACTGCTTGAAGAAGGTGTCTTCCAGAAACTGGCAGTAGGACTGGGAGTTGAGCTTGACTCCATCCTCAACCCGAAAAGGCCCCACAAGCTCATCTTTGATGATACCAGCCCAAAGCAGTACTCCACCTCCACCTTGCTGGCGTCTGAGTCGGACTGGAGCTCTCTGCCCTTTACCAATCCAGCCACGGGCCCATCCATCTGGCCCATCAAGACTCACTCTCATTTCATCAGTCCATAAAACCTTAGAAAAATCAGTCTTGAGATATTTCTTGGCCCAGTCTTGACGTTTCAGCTTGTGTGTCTTGTTCAGTGGTGGTCGTCTTTCAGCCTTTCTTACCTTGGCCATGTCTCTGAGTATTGCACACCTTGTGCTTTTGGGCACTCCAGTGATGTTGCAGCTCTGAAATATGGCCAAACTGGTGGCAAGTGGCATCTTGGCAGCTGCACGCTTGACTTTTCTCAGTTCATGGGCAGTTATTTTGCGCCTTGGTTTTTCCACACGCTTCTTGTGACCCTGTTGACTATTTTGAATGAAACGCTTGATTGTTCGATGATCACGCTTCAGAAGCTTTGCAATTTTAAGAGTGCTGCATCCCTCTGCAAGATATCTCACTATTTTTGACTTTTCTGAGCCTGTCAAGTCCTTCTTTTGACCCATTTTGCCAAAGGAAAGGAAGTTGCCTAATAATTATGCACACCTGATATAGGGTGTTGATGTCATTAGACCACACCCCTTCTCATTACAGAGATGCACATCACCTAATATGCTTAATTGGTAGTAGGCTTTCGAGCCTATACAGCTTGGAGTAAGACAACATGCATAAAGAGGATGATGTGGTCAAAATACTCATTTGCCTAATAATTCTGCACTCCCTGTATACTGTATGAGCTCAATGTTTTCTATATGACAATGGAAAAATAATGCCCTCTAGTGGTCAAAATGCATTCATATTAGATGCACTCTTCAAGCTCTAAGAAATGAGCAGAGGAACCTCCTAGGTTAAGCTATCAACTAAGAATAACAAGAGAACTAAGATTGTTGGTATATCTACATGTACTTGTTGAAACATGAAAATATTGGAATAGGATACTAAGC
The DNA here is from genome assembly GCF_027579735.1 of Bombina bombina. Taxonomy (NCBI): domain Eukaryota; kingdom Metazoa; phylum Chordata; class Amphibia; order Anura; family Bombinatoridae; genus Bombina; species Bombina bombina. Next base: position 167,350,369 of record NC_069499.1, on the reverse strand, counting down.
CTGTATGCCATATTTCTATTGACGTGTTAAATAAAGTCTATTTTCTTAAAGAGACATTATTGTGTTTGAATTATTTAAGAAATACATTTCATTTAGAAGGAATATGCTTTTGGGTCCTTTTACGAGTTACTTTAGAAATATATGTTCACACAATACTGAGCATTTACATTAAAGGGACAGTATACAATCATTTTCAGAGAACTGCATGTAATAGACACTACTATAAAGAACAAGATGACCACATACTGATATCAAAATCCATGAGAAAACGGTTTAAAGACTTACTTAGAAAATCTGTTTAGCTATGTTGAAAAGTTATCTTGAAAGTCCATTCCAAGTGGGAAATAAGACAATCCCCCTTCCTTTGCATATGAAAAGACCCTTTACACAAACAGGAGCAAGCTGGAGAAGGTAGCTGATGGTACTCACATCAAACTTTGAGGCTTGGGTAGGAGTCAGAAAATCACAGCAATGATATTTAAACATAAGCAAAACTAGACATTGATTAAAAAAAAAAGGACTATATAAATAGATCGAAAAAAACATATATGTATTGAAAAAATGAGTGTATAATGTCCCTTTAATAAAAAATACCACAACATAACATCTAGAATAAGTAGGCATCTCATATATTTAGCATATGATAAAGGTCAATGCATATTGATTACTTGATTCAAATACAATACCCCATCTTTAGGAATTAGATATGGAGAAAATTCAACACAGTCATTATTTATAAAAAGGAAAATATTGTTGACAAACATATTAAACAAGATGGACTATGTTCATGGATTTGCACTTGCCTCAAAATATCTTATGCACGAAAACATATTGCTTTCATTTGTTTATTCAAGGAGACAGCCATCAAGAGGTTTTTGTGTTCTTTATCAAGATTAGAGGGTGTGTGTGTTTGCATTAGAGTATGTGTGAGGGAGAGTATGGGTGTGTATCAGACTGAATGTGTGTGAGTGCATTAGAGTGTGTATGAAAGCGTGTGTGGGTGTCCATTAGTGTGTGTCTGAGAGTGAGTGTGTGTGTGAGAGTGCATGTGTTTGGATGTGTGTGAGTGTGCATGTATGAGAGTTCATGTGTGAGTGTCTGGTTGTGTGTGTGTATAAGAGTACGTGTGTGTGTATAAGAGCGCATATGTGAGTGTGTGACTCTGTGTGTATGAGAGTTTGTCTGTGTATTAGTGTGAGTGTCTGGGTGTGTTTGTGTCTTTGTATGTGTCTGTGTCTCTGGGTATGTAGGAACACTAAAGTAAAAATTAAACTTTCATGATTTAGAGAGAGCAGCAGTTTTAAGAGACTTCCAAATGTACTTCCATTATAAATTTGAGTACAGTCTTTTTATATTCACCCTTTTCTGTGGCACAAGATACTATTGAACATGAGCTTAAGTTTACAGTGCATGCGTATTCTAGTCTGTGATTGGCTGTCACATGATACAGGGGGACAGGCAAATGGAGAACAAAAATACATTTGTCAGAAAAATACATATACTAATTATTTCAAATTCAGAGTAAGGGTTGGGAAACCTTAAAGTGAAGGTAAACTTTGATGAATGAAAGCCCGGTTTTTAAAAATACTATTTAAAACAGGGGCACTTTAATTCATCAAAGTTTACAAAGCAGCCGTTTTGTTTAAAAACATACCTTTCTTCTCTTCACAGCCGGAGCAGGTTCCCCCGCACAGAGATCCTCTCTTCACACGTCTTTAATGATTAATCCGGTTTCCTCCAATCACGGCATGACCTCAGGCAATGTTACCTCTGGGGGGAAAGCCGTGATTGTAGGAAGCCGGATTAGTCATTGCTGACGTGTGAAGAGAGGATCTCCAGGTTGGGGAAGAGGCGGTGAAGGAGGCAGTTAGGGTCCCTTGCCAGATTTTTGCCTGGGGGCCCTGGTTGCTCTCAGTCCACTCCTGATATATATATATATATATATACTTTAAAGTTATTTTGCTCCTAAAACTTTCTATAGTATTGATAAACATGTAAACGTTTATATACATATAAATACAGTGTGTGTGTATAAAATAATATTAATTATGAGAGTGGTGGAAATCTTGGTGTCTTGGTGAGTTCCCACACTTTTTTTTTGTAGGACTTGACCCCTGGGCCTCACGGACCCATTTAATACCAACCGTGATCCGATCAATATCAATATCTTCAAAAAATCTTGTCCAGTATAGAAAAATCTTATCCAGACTTATTTGGCCTTGTTTTGCCACCAGTATTTTATATAATAATGCAATTGAGTGAATCCCTGCACTATAAAGGTTCATATAGTCACATATTTTCCAAAAACGTTCGTCTAGCTGACCTAATTGCATTTTCTTACTAATAAAATGACGCAACTGAAGCTAAGCATAAAAATTATTATTAGGTATATTGTACTCTATGGTAATACTATCAAAGGTTCTCATTCTATGAATCCCCTCCATGGTTTAAGTTATGGTAATCAAACCTTTCTGAGCCAACCTATTGAAAATCTCTGACTCTATACCAGAGAGAAATTCCAGGTCACCTCTTATAGGCAGAAAAACAGATAGGCGAAAATTAATGTTCAAGATAACACAAAGTCTCTGCCAAGCTTTAACCACATTGTATATGCTAAATAGAATCTTAATATTCTCTGGGAGCTGTGGGTGTGGACAGTGCAAAATGGCTTTAAGGGAATAAGGAAAGATTAGCTTTTCTTCCATGATAGTTTTAGTCAGATAATCATGTGACATAAGCCAATCTACCGCATGTCTTGCAAGTATTAAAATATTGTATGATCTAACATCAGGAAAAGATCTGTTAACTGCATAAGTTTAGGCATAGATAATAAATTTAGCAAATTTCCTGTTAAAATACTTGATATCCTTGTTTAAGATAAACAGATGCAAATTAGCCATAATATAAAATAACTGTGGAAAAAAGGATAGACTTGACAATCATTACTTTTGCAGATAGTGAGATGGGAAAATAAACTCCATCTTTGCAGTTTAGAAATTTTGTTAGAAAAAAAGGTATATAATTGAGTTTGTACCACTTATTGGGGTCTTTAAGGAAGTTAATTCCCAAATATCTAAAACTCTCTACTTCTTTGAGGTCATGCTGAATATAGCTATCCTTATGTTTATGGATCCAGCTTGAAGATCTTAAGGGCCATATTTTTTTCTTTTTTAAGACACGGTTAGTCCACAAAATCATCAATTACTGTTGGGAATATCACTCCTGGCCAGCAGGAGGAGGCAAAGAGCACCACAGCAAAGCTGTCAAGTATCACTTCCCTTCCCACAACCCCCAGTCATTCTCTTTGCCTTCAGTGCAAGGAGGAGGTGAAGTAATGTCTGTATAATATTCTTCTATCAAGATTTTTTTTATTTTGAAGCCAGAGCAGGTTTGCTCTGATCTTTGATCACAAGCTGGGTTTAGCTGTACTCCACGTTAGTCTCTTCAGGAGGGCTGTGGTAGCTTTTAAGCAGTTAGGAACTTGTAAAGTGTGCTTTGTTGCATTTTCCTAACATGTTGCTGCCCTAGTATAGAAGCCTGAGTAGGTTTACTCTGTCTTTCTTTTTCCACAGGTCTCTGTGAGGAGTGAAATCCTCTCATACTTTGTGAGTCGTCTGACTGCCGGATGACTAGAATGCAGGTAAGTGCCTTTTGTCCTTCTGGGGCTAGAAGGCTGGCACTGAAGGGGTTAAAGACCCTCTGCTTTTAAATTGGACAAATCCTTTATGGATGATTGCGGCAGATGGTAGGCACATTTATGCATTGAGACTTGGAGACTTAAAGACTAAACTTCTTCACAACAAGGAAGGGGTTAACTATTTATAGGGCTCAGATCTAAATTTGCAGAATTTTAATACTTTTTAATATTGTCTTTTGCTTGTTGAAAGTGGCAACCCTGTTAAGTTCCCGAGTTCGTCTGACGATTGACATAAGGACTGTTAGGAGAGTGTATTTGGCGCCATTTCTAAGGGGTTGCGTAGTTGTACTTGTGTCAGAACACACAGTGTGGTTAACCCTTTGAATTTCCCAGCTCCGCTTTTAGAAGCACTTCAGGAAGCTGTGAGAGGGTGCAGTGTGCTGTATGGAAATTTTATGCATACAACTTTGGTCCTACAGGAATCCCTCTTAATAGAGGGAGATTAGTCGACGGAATGAAGCCCTTTCCATGTCAATTTTTGGCCACGCCTCCTTCACATTATCGGAGTGGCACCATTTTTAGAGGTGGCTGAGCGCTTATTTTTAACTCCGCCTTGTTCTCCGGCATGAGAACGGAACGGAGTTGTTACTCCTGTCTGCCTCTTATTACTAATGCTTACGTAGGTTGTTTTTTTCTATGCCTTTTGGAATGGATTGTAAGGTTTCAATGTCTAGAAGTGTGTTATAGAAAGCAGGCAGTGAAAGCAGTATGCTCATACTTAGTGATTTTAGTCAGATGGGATTGTTCTTCCCCTTACCTTAGCAGCATGCGTTTTTTGTTTGCAGTATATTTATACACAACGTTTTGACAAATTAAATTGTTCTTTTCTTTGTCATATAGAGCCTAATTTCTTAAATAGGGGCTTATGTTCTATACAGTGCTCTGTTGCTAGGACCTAATTCTTGTTAGATGAGAGACATATTAATTTTTATTTAAACTTATCTGTTTCTTTTAATAAGAATGTATTAAAAAAAAAAATAATCACTTATAAGAATAGACTTAGACAGTTTAAGATGTCTGTTTTCTGTACTGCCTTGTTGGTTAAGCTATTATTGTACAGATCAATCTGAGCCTTATGTCTCCCAGGATGATGCTGTTCAGGCAATGCCACAGCTTTCTCCCTTTATGTCCCTAGCCTCTTTGGCATCACATGCAGTGCCCTGCAGTTCCTATAAATCTCCAGGAGGAGTATATTTTGCTTACAGGTTTTGCAGCTCAGGTGTCTTCTGCGATATCTGCGGCTTCGTCTGTTTTTCCATACCTTCAGAAAATATGCAAGAGGATATGTTTTATTCCGGATTTTAAGGTTCCTGCTCCTCATCTACTGCGCAGGTTGTTCTTTCTTCTGAGTCGGGAGGAGACTTCACCGGTAGGTTTCTGGGGGTGAAATCTCAGATTGGACAGTTTAATTCCTTCATCTGATGCTGAAGGCATATCCTTCAGATGTATGCTTGATTACCTTGTGTAATGTTAAAGGAGGTTTTGACTACTTGGACGACATCGATTTCCTTGTTGTTGTCAACCTTTGGAAGTTTCGTGAACTTTGTCATTTCAACAATGTTTCTTTCCAATGAGAAAGTGTTTCTATACGTGCCTTGGCCTACGGCCACTCCACTCTGAATGCGCACGTTTTCGTCTGATCTCGGAAGCTAAGCAGGGTCGGGTTTGGTTAGTGCTAAATTTTCTCAGGATTAGGAGAAGTTAGGGATACCTTTCTCCCTGTTTCCAGTCCCTCAAAGGGTCTTCCTGTAGCTGACTCCAGTAAATTCACGGTGCCTTAAGTAGGTATTTCTTTCATGTAATTAGCAAGAGTCCATGAGCTAGTGACGTATGGGATATGCATTCCTACCAGGAGGGGCAAAGTTTCCCAAACCTCAAAATGCCTATAAATACACCCCTCACCACACCCACAAATCAGTTTTACAAACTTTGCCTCCTATGGAGGTGGTGAAGTAAGTTTGTGCTAGATTCTACGTTGATATGCGCTCCGCAGCAGGTTGGAGCCCGGTTTTCCTCTCAGCGTGCAGTGAATGTCAGAGGGATGTGAGGAGAGTATTGCCTATTTGAATTCAATGATTTCCTTCTACGGGGTCTATTTCATAGGTTCTCTGTTATCGGTCGTAGAGATTCATCTCTTACCTCCCTTTTCAGATCGACGATATACTCTTATATATACCATTACCTCTACTGATTCTCGTTTCAGTACTGGTTTGGCTTTCTACTACTTGTAGATGAGTGTCCTGGGGTAAGTAAGTCTTATTTTCTGTGACACTCTAAACTATGGTTGGGCACTTTTATATAAAGTTCTAAATATATGTGTTCAAACATTTATTTCCCTTGACTCAGGATGTTCAACATTCCTTATTTCAGACAGTCAGTTTCATATTTGGGATAATGCATATGAATTAATCAATTTTTTTCTTACCTTAAAATTTGACTTTTTCCCTGTGGGCTATTAGGCTCGCGAGGGCTGAAAATGCTTCATTTTATTGCGTCATTCTTGGCGCAGACTTTTTTGGCGCAAAATTTTTTTTTTCTGTTTCCGCCGTCATACGTGTCGCCGGAAGTTGCGTCATTTTTTTGACGTTTTTTTTGCGCCAAAAGTGTCGGCGTTCCGGATGTGGCGTCATTTTTGGCGCCAAAAGCATTTAGGCGCCAAATAATGTGGGCGTCTTTTTTGGCGCTAAAAAATATGGGCGTCACTATTGTCTCCACATTATTTAAGTCTCATTATTTATTGCTTCTGGTTGCTAGAAGCTTGTTCACTGGCATTTTTTTCCCATTCCTGAAGCTGTCATTTAAGGAATTTGATCAATTTTGTTTTATATGTTGTTTTTTCTATTACATATTGCAAGATGTCTCCGTTTGTCCCTGAGTCAGAAGCCACTTCTGGAAAAATGCTTAACTGAGTTTCAGTTCTACCAAAGCTAAGTTCATTTATTTTAAATGTTATAAATGTTTATCTCTAGCTATGGTTTGTAATAAGTTATTATGATATACTTTTACATGCAGATTCCATTAGTATTTATGCTTTATACATTTCCATTCTTAAGTGCAAGAAATGTTTAGAAGATTTATAAGAAATATTTTTTCTGATTAAGGCTATGTCTGACTTCGTGCCTTCTAATACGATTTTTAGGTCTTTTTCACTTCTTTTTTAATTATTGAAGTTTCAAATGACCAACAACATACTGATTTATCCTTCTCTGATGATGTTTTTTTCTCTTTCAGAAATTCTCTTCATCAGATATTGACACTAACAAATCTACTTTTTTATATAATTTTTTTATTTTTTATTATTAAAGTACATTTGTTCTTTGTTGAAGAGGTGTTGATTATTTTGGATATTAAGGTAACTAGTTCTTTAAGACTAGCTGACACTATTTCTGCCTTTTTATTTTTTCTTCTGTGATTTCAGAGGTTTTCTTTCCAATTCCCCATACTAGGGAATGGAATAGGCTGAGAATTGTCTTTTATTTTTAAACTATATTCTTTGTCAGCAGTTAAATTCAATTTGCAGGGTTCTCCAATTTATTGGAGCTATCTCTACTCCTACTAATTATGCTATTGTTTTTATAGCAAAATAGTATTTATTTTCTTTTATATAGTTGTATCTTATTTTTGGAAAATTATTTAGTTTCAGGTACTTTTCTTGGTCCTGTGATATTGCAATTGCTTCATTTTTTTCTGTTTACTTTAAGATCAAGTATCAGATCATGATTTATTTTAGCATTGTTAAGGGACAACATTTACTAGACTAGGTGCCGTTGCATTTGTCTTGTTGTTTTGCATTTTGCAAGTCCTCTGTTTTGACTGGTCCTTTAAACTGGACTAATGATTTCATTTGTGTCTTCATTTTATTGAATATATTCGCAAATGAGGGTTAATCTATGTCTTTAGCTATTTTAGCTAGAAGAATTCTGTGATTTTTTTAAAAAAAATCAAAAAAATCCATATTTCTTTTGTTCTAAGATAATCAATTATAATTGGATTCAATTCTTAAACTGTTACTATGGGCTTCAAGATTGAGTTCTAAGACTAAAACTTTAAGCTTATACTAGTTTGGTTGTTCTTATTAAGGAACGAATCCTGAGTTCTTTCCCAAGTAACATGTTTTTAATTGGGGTTCGAAATTAGCTCCCTAATGTTGCGATGCACATGCCGTATTCCAGCTTGGCTGGTAAGGGGCAGGTTAAGACTTCTTTGAAATTTATTTGGTTCTATTTTGTCCAAATTTCTTTGATTTTATTCCAGTAAGGCTAACACTTTCTTTCAGTGTGTTTCTGTCCTATATATTTTGGATACTGTTGAGGCATGGCTGGGTACCCATGGGGTTCAAGCGCTGCTCAGACCTGGAATCTTATGGGGTTTTTATTCCAGTTCCTTTTCTAGGAACTGGGTTTTGGAGTTTTATTCAAACTATTTTGCCTTTTTGTGGTCATTGATAGCATTATTTGTTTTCTTTAGATACAATAAATGCGTATTCTTCATTTTTCTGTTTTCATTCAGATTATTTCCTGAGGATGCGGATTCTCATATGTTTCACTTGCTCTTCAGGACATAGTTAGAGGATCTTTTTTCAAAAGCTCTTAATTCCTCACGCAAGGGTCACCTTTATTTTAGGTTTCCAGATGGTTTATGTCACTATCTTTGTCTCTATCAGACAAGGGACAATTTGTATTGGGTTCCGTCTGTCGGTACCTTTAGTCTCTATTATTTCCTTCAGTTGCTATATATGCATAGAAGTTTTAACAACATTGGATTCAATTCCCTTTGCTCATTTTCAATGGAAAGATCCTTTCCAGCTTTTTATGAGTGTTGTTTCTTCAAGAACATGGTTGGAGGATCAATTAACCAATCAGTTTGTTGATTCCTCAGACAAGAGTAACCTTTTTTAGATTTCCGGATAGATTCAGTGTTCATGACTCTGTCTCTGTTGGTCAGGAGACGTCTGAAATTGGTTTCAGCTTATCGAAACCTTCAGTCTCAATCATTCCCTTCGGTAGCCTTATGCATGGAAATTCTAGGTTCTTATGACTGCTGCATTGGACGTGTTCCCCTTTGCTCATTTTCACATGCAACCTCTTCAGCTCTGTATGCTGAACCAGTGGTGCCGGGATTATACAAAGATATCTCATTTAATATCTTTAAAACTGATTGTTCGACACCCTCTTACGTGGTACAGACCACCATTGTTTAGTTCAGGGGGCTTCTTTTTTTCTTCCAACCTGGACTGTGATCTCAACAGGTGCAAGTCTGACAGGTTGGGGAGCTGTATGGGGGTTTCTGACAGCACAAGGGGTTTGGGAAATCTCAGGAGGTGAGATTACCAATCAATATTTTGGAACTCCGTGCAATTTTCAGAAGCTCTTCAGTCATGGCCTCTTCTAAAGAGAGAATCGTTCATTTGTTTTCAGACAGACAATGTCACAACTGTGGCATATGTCAATCATCAAGGAGGGACTCACAGTCCTCTGGCTATGAAAGAAGTATCTCGAATACTGGTATGGGCGGAATCCAGCTCCTGTCTAATCTCTGCGGTTCATATCCCAGGTATTGACAATTGGAAAGCGGATTATCTCAGTCGCCAAACGTTACATCCGGGCGAATGGTCTCTTCACCCAGAGGTGTTTCTTCAGATTGTTCAAATGTGGGGACTTCCAGAAATAGATCTGATGGCTTCTCATCTAAACAAGAAACTTCCCAGGTATCTGTCCAGATCCAGGGATCCTCAGGCGGAAGCAGTGGATGCATTGTCACTTCCTTGGAAGTATCATCCTGCCTATATCTTTCCGCCTCTAGTTCTTCTTCCAAGAGTAATCTCCAAGATTCTGAAGGAATGCTCGTTTTTTCTGCTGGTGGCTCCAGCATGGTCTCACAGGTTTTGGTATACGGATCTTGTCCGCATGGCTTCTTGCCAACCGTGGACTCTTCCGTTAAGACCAGTCCTTCTGTCACAAGGTCCTTTTTTACCATCAGGATCTCAAATCCTTAAATTTAAAGGTATGAAGATTGAACGCTTGATTCTTAGTCAAAGAGGTTTCTCTGACTCTGTGATTAATACTATGTTACAGGCTCGTAGATCTGTATCTAGGAAGATATATTATCGAGTCTGGAAGACTTACATTTCTTGGTGTCTTTCTCATCATTTTTCCTGGCATTCTTTTAGAATTCCGAGAATTTTTCAGTTTCTTCAGGATGGTTTGGATAAAGGTTTGTCTGCAAGTTCCTTGAAAGGACAAATCTCTGCTCTTTCTGTTCTTTTTCACAGAAGGATTACTATTCTTCCTGATATTCATTGTTTTGTACAAGCTTTGGTTCGTATAAAACCTATTATTAAGTCAATTTCTCCTCCTTGGAGTTTGAATTTGGTTCTGGGGGCTCTTCAAGCTCTTCCGTTTGAACCTATGCATTCACTGGACATTAAATTACTTTCTTGGAAAGTTTTGTTTTCTTTTGGCCATCTCTTCTGCTAGAAGAGTTTCTGAATTATCTGCTCTTTCTTGTGAATCTCCTTTTCTGATTTTCCTTCAGGATAAGGCGGTGTTGCAAACTTCTTTTAAATTTTTATCTAAGGTTGTGAATTCTAACAACATTAGTAGAGAAATTGTGGTTCCTTCATTATGTCCTAATCCTAAGAATTCTAAGGAGAGATCATTGCATTCTTTGGATGTAGTTAGAGCTTTGAAATATTATGTTGAAGCTACTAAGAATTTCCGAAAGACTTCTAGTCTATTTGTTATCTTTTCCGGTTCTAGGAAAGGTCAGAAGGCCTCTGCCATTTCTTTGGCATCTTGGTTGAAATCTTTAATTCATCATGCTTATGTCGAGTCAGGTAAATCTCCACCTCAAAGGATTACAGCTCATTCTACTAGGTCAGTTTCTACTTCCTGGGCGTTTAGGAATGAAGCTTCGATTGATCAGATTTGCAAAGCAGCAACTTGGTCTTCTTTGCATACTTTTACTAAATTCTACCATTTTGATGTGTATTCTTCTTCTGAAGCAGTTTTTGGTAGAAAAATACTTCAGGCAGCTGTTTCAGTTTGATTCTTCTGCTTATAATTTCAGTTTTCTTCATTATAACATTTAAACTTTATTTTGGGTGTGGATTATTTTTCAGCGGAATTGGCTGTCTTTATTTTATCCCTCCCTCTCTAGTGACTCTTGCGTGGAAGATCCACATCTTGGGTAGTCATTATCGTCTGATCTCGGAAGCTAAGCAGGGTCGGGTTTGGTTAGTGCTAAATTTTCTCAGGATTAGGAGAAGTTAGGGATACCTTTCTCCCTGTTTCCAGTCCCTCAAAGGGTCTTCCTGTAGCTGACTCCAGTAAATGCACGGTGCCTTAAGTAGGTATTTCTTTCATGTAATTAGCAAGAGTCCATGAGCTAGTGACGTATGGGATATGCATTCCTACCAGGAGGGGCAAAGTTTCCCAAACCTCAAAATGCCTATAAATACACCCCTCACCACACCCACAAATCAGTTTTACAAACTTTGCCTCCTATGGAGGTGGTGAAGTAAGTTTGTGCTAGATTCTACGTTGATATGCGCTCCGCAGCAGGTTGGAGCCCGGTTTTCCTCTCAGCGTGCAGTGAATGTCAGAGGGATGTGAGGAGAGTATTGCCTATTTGAATTCAATGATCTCCTTCTACGGGGTCTATTTCATAGGTTCTCTGTTATCGGTCGTAGAGATTCATCTCTTACCTCCCTTTTCAGATCGACGATATACTTTTATATATACCATTACCTCTACTGATTCTCGTTTCAGTACTGGTTTGGCTTTCTACTACTTGTAGATGAGTGTCCTGGGGTAAGTAAGTCTTATTTTCTGTGACACTCTAAGCTATGGTTGGGCACTTTTATATAAAGTTCTAAATATATGTGTTCAAACATTTATTTCCCTTGACTCAGGATGTTCAACATTCCTTATTTCAGACAGTCAGTTTCATATTTGGGATAATGCATATGAATTAATCAATTTTTTTCTTACCTTAAAATTTGACTTTTTCTCTGTGGGCTATTAGGCTCGCGGGGGCTGAAAATGCTTCATTTTATTGCGTCATTCTTGGCGCAGACTTTTTTGGCGCAAAATTTTTTTTTTCTGTTTCCGGCGTCATACGTGTCGCCGGAAGTTGCGTCATTTTTTTGACGTTTTTTTTGCGCTAAAAGTGTCGGCGTTCCGGATGTGGCGTCATTTTTGGCGCCAAAAGCATTTAGGCCAAATAATGTGGGCGTCTTTTTTGGTGCTAAAAAATATGGGCGTCACTATTGTCTCCACATTATTTAAGTCTCATTATTTATTGCTTCTGGTTGCTAGAAGCTTGTTCACTGGCATTTTTTTCCCATTCCTGAAGCTGTCATTTAAGGAATTTGATCAATTTTGTTTTATATGTTGTTTTTTCTATTACATATTGCAAGATGTCTCCGTTTGTCCCTGAGTCAGAAGCCACTTCTGGAAAAATGCTTAACTGAGTTTCAGTTCTACCAAAGCTAAGTTCATTTATTTTAAATGTTATAAATGTTTATCTCTAGCTATGGTTTGTAATAAGTTATTATGATATACTTTTACATGCAGATTCCATTAGTATTTATGCTTTATACATTTCCATTCTTAAGTGCAAGAAATGTTTAGAAGATTTATAAGAAATATTTTTTCTGATTAAGGCTATGTCTGACTTCGTGCCTTCTAATACGATTTTTAGGTCTTTTTCACTTCTTTTTTAATTATTGAAGTTTCAAATGACCAACAACTGATTTATCCTTCTCTGATGATGTTTTTTTCTCTTTCAGAAATTCTCTTCATCAGATATTGACACTAACAAATCTACTTTTTTATATAATTTTTTTATTATTAAAGTACATTTGTTCTTTGTTGAAGAGGTGTTGATTATTTTGGATATTAAGGTAACTAGTTCTTTAAGACTAGCTGACACTATTTCTGCCTTTTTATTTTTTCTTCTGTGATTTCAGAGGTTTTCTTTCCAATTCCCCATACTAGGGAATGGAATAGGCTGAGAATTGTCTTTTATTTTTAAACTATATTCTTTGTCAGCAGTTAAATTCAATTTGGAGGGTTCTCCAATTTATTGGAGCTATCGCTACTCCTACTAATTATGCTATTGTTTTTATAGCAAAATAGTATTTATTTTCTTTTATATAGTTGTATCTTATTTTTGGAAAATTATTTAGTTTCAGGTACTTTTCTTGGTCCTGTGATATTGCAATTGCTTCATTTTTTCTGTTTACTTTAAGATCAAGTATCAGATCATGATTTATTTTAGCATTGTTAAGGGACAACATTTACTAGACTAGGTGCCGTTGCATTTGTCTTGTTGTTTTGCATTTTGCAAGTCCTCTGTTTTGACTGGTCCTTTAAACTGGACTATCATGCTAATGATTTCATTTGTGTCTTCATTTTATTGAATATATTCGCAAATGAGGGTTAATCTATGTCTTTAGCTATTTTAGCTAGAAGAATTCTGTGATTTTTTAAAAAAAAATAAAAAAAAATCCATATTTCTTTTGTTCTAAGATAATCAATTATAATTGGATTCAATTCTTAAACTGTTACTATGGGCTTCAAGATTGAGTTCTAAGACTAAAACTTTAAGCTTATACTAGTTTGGTTGTTCTTATTAAGGAACGAATCCTGAGTTCTTTCCCAAGTAACATGTTTTTAATTGGGGTTCGAAATTAGCTCCCTAATGTTGCGATGCACATGCCGTATTCCAGCTTGGCTGGTAAGGGGCAGGTTAAGACTTCTTTGAAATTTATTTGGTTCTATTTTGTCCAAATTTCTTTGATTTTATTCCAGTAAGGCTAACACTTTCTTTCAGTGTGTTTCTGTCCTATATATTTTGGATACTGTTGAGGCATGGCTGGGTACCCATGGGGTTCAAGCGCTGCTCAGACCTGGAATCTTATGGGGTTTTCATTCCAGTTCCTTTTCTAGGAACTGGGTTTTGGAGTTTTATTCAAACTATTTTGCCTTTTTGTGGTCATTGATAGCATTATTTGTTTTCTTTAGATACAATAAATGCGTATTCTTCATTTTTCTGTTTTCATTCAGATTATTTCCTGAGGATGCGGATTCTCATATGTTTCACTTGCTCTTCAGGACATAGTTAGAGGATCTTTTTTCAAAAGCTCTTAATTCCTCACGCAAGGGTCACCTTTTTTTTTAGGTTTCCAGATGGTTTATGTCACTATCTTTGTCTCTATCAGACAAGGGACAATTTGTATTGGGTTCCGTCTGTCGGTACCTTTAGTCTCTATTATTTCCTTCAGTTGCTATATATGCATAGAAGTTTTAACAACATTGGATTCAATTCCCTTTGCTCATTTTCAATGGAAAGATCCTTTCCAGCTTTTTATGAGTGTTGTTTCTTCAAGAACATGGTTGGAGGATCAATTAACCAATCAGTTTGTTGATTCCTCAGACAAGAGTAACCTTTTTTAGATTTCCGGATAGATTCAGTGTCCATGACTCTGTCTCTGTTGGTCAGGAGACGTCTGAAATTGGTTTCAGCTTATCGAAACCTTCAGTCTCAATCATTCCCTTCGGTAGCCTTATGCATGGAAATTCTAGGTTCTTATGACTGCTGCATTGGACGTGTTCCCCTTTGCTCATTTTCACATGCAACCTTTTCAGCTCTGTATGCTGAACCAGTGGTGCCGGGATTATACAAAGATATCTCATTTAATATCTTTAAAACTGATTGTTCGACACCCTCTGACGTGGTACAGACCACCATTGTTTAGTTCAGGGGGCTTCTTTTTTTCTTCCAACCTGGACTGTGATCTCAACAGGTGCAAGTCTGACAGGTTGGGGAGCTGTATGGGGGTTTCTGACAGCACAAGGGGTTTGGGAAATCTCAGGAGGTGAGATTACCAATCAATATTTTGGAACTCCGTGCAATTTTCAGAAGCTCTTCAGTCATGGCCTCTTCTAAAGAGAGAATCGTTCATTTGTTTTCAGACAGACAATGTCACAACTGTGGCATATGTCAATCATCAAGGAGGGACTCACAGTCCTCTGGATATGAAAGAAGTATCTCGAATACTGGTATGGGCGGAATCCAGCTCCTGTCTAATCTCTGCGGTTCATATCCCAGGTATTGACAATTGGAAAGCGGATTATCTCAGTCGCCAAACGTTACATCCGGGCGAATGGTCTCTTCACCCAGAGGTGTTTCTTCAGATTGTTCAAATGTGGGGACTTCCAGAAATAGATCTGATGGCTTCTCATCTAAACAAGAAACTTCCCAGGTATCTGTCCAGATCCAGGGATCCTCAGGCGAAGCAGTGGATGCATTGTCACTTCATTGGAAGTATCATCCTGCCTATATCTTTCCGCCTCTAGTTCTTCTTCCAAGAGTAATCTCCAAGATTCTGAAGGAATGCTCGTTTTTTCTGCTGGTGGCTCCAGCATGGTCTCACAGGTTTTGGTATACGGATCTTGTCCGCATGGCTTCTTGCCAACCGTGGACTCTTCCGTTAAGACCAGTCCTTCTGTCACAAGGTCCTTTTTTACCATCAGGATCTCAAATCCTTAAATTTAAAGGTATGGAGATTGAACGCTTGATTCTTAGTCAAAGAGGTTTCTCTGACTCTGTGATTAATACTATGTTACAGGCTCGTAGATCTGTATCTAGGAAGATATATTATCGAGTCTGGAAGACTTACATTTCTTGGTGTCTTTCTCATCATTTTTCCTGGCATTCTTTTAGAATTCCGAGAATTTTTCAGTTTCTTCAGGATGGTTTGGATAAAGGTTTGTCTGCAAGTTCCTTGAAAGGACAAATCTCTGCTCTTTCTGTTCTTTTTCACAGAAGGATTACTATTCTTCCTGATATTCATTGTTTTGTACAAGCTTTGGTTCGTATAAAACCTGTTATTAAGTCAATTTCTCCTCCTTGGAGTTTGAATTTGGTTCTGGGGGCTCTTCAAGCTCTTCCGTTTGAACCTATGCATTCACTGGACATTAAATTACTTTCTTGGAAAGTTTTGTTTTCTTTTGGCCATCTCTTCTGCTAGAAGAGTTTCTGAATTATCTGCTCTTTCTTGTGAATCTCCTTTTCTGATTTTCCTTCAGGATAAGGCGGTGTTGCGAACTTCTTTTAAATTTTTATCTAAGGTTGTGAATTCTAACAACATTAGTAGAGAAATTGTGGTTCCTTCATTATGTCCTAATCCTAAGAATTCTAAGGAGAGATCATTGCATTCTTTGGATGTAGTTAGAGCTTCGAAATATTATGTTGAAGCTACTAAGAATTTCCGAAAGACTTCTAGTCTATTTGTTATCTTTTCCGGTTCTAGGAAAGGTCAGAAGGCCTCTGCCATTTCTTTGGCATCTTGGTTGAAATCTTTAATTCATCATGCTTATGTCGAGTCAGGTAAATCTCCACCTCAAAGGATTACAGCTCATTCTACTAGGTCAGTTTCTACTTCCTGGGCGTTTAGGAATGAAGCTTCGATTGATCAGATTTGCAAAGCAGCAACTTGGTCTTCTTTGCATACTTTTACTAAATTCTACCATTTTGATGTGTATTCTTCTTCTGAAGCAGTTTTTGGTAGAAAAAATACTTCAGGCAGCTGTTTCAGTTTGATTCTTCTGCTTATAATTTCAGTTTTCTTCATTATAAGATTTAAACTTTATTTTGGGTGTGGATTATTTTTCAGCGGAATTGGCTGTCTTTATTTTATCCCTCCCTCTCTAGTGACTCTTGCGTGGAAGATCCACATCTTGGGTAGTAATTATCCCATATGTCACTAGCTCATGGACTCTTGCTAATTACATGAAAGAAAACATAATTTATGTAAGAACTTACCTGATAAATTCATTTCTTTCATATTAGCAAGAGTCCATGAGGCCCACCCTTTTTTGTGGTGGTTATGATTTTTTTGTATAAAGCACAATTATTCCAATTCCTTGTTTTTTATGCTTTCGCACTTTTTTCTTATCACCCCACTTCTTGGCTATTCGTTAAACTGATTTGTGGGTGTGGTGAGGGGTGTATTTATAGGCATTTTGAGGTTTGGGAAACTTTGCCCCTCCTGGTAGGAATGTATATCCCATACGTCACTAGCTCATGGACTCTTGCTAATATGAAAGAAATGAATTTATCAGGTAAGTTCTTACATAAATTATGTTTTTTCTACTACGGCTCAGAGAACTTCAATCCTTTTAGTGCTCCTTTTCAGATCTTTGGATGACTTTGAACGCTTAGTCTTAGCTAAGAGAGGATTCTCTGAGAGAGTGATTGATACTCTCGTTCAGGCTAGGAAGCCGTCGCATCTATCATAAGGTGTGGAGGACTTACTTGTCCTGGTGTGAGAAACATGGCTATCCTTGGCACAAGGTTAAGGTATCTAGGATTCTGTCCTTTCTCCAGGATGGACTGGAGAAGGGGCTCTATTTTCTTGGTCCTCCTCACAAAAGGATTTACAAATTTGACGTTTTTGCTTCGTCGGAAGCAGTTTTTGGGAGAAAGGTTTTACAGGCTGTGGTGCCCTCAGATTAGGGTCCACCTTATTTGCCCTCCCGTTTATTCATTCAGTGTCCTCTAGAGCTTGGGTCTTTGTTCCCACAAGTAATGAATGAAGCCATGAACTCTCCTCCCCTTAGATGGAAAATATAAATTATGCTTACAATAATTTAATTTCTATCGTGGGGAGGAGAGTCCACGGCTCCCACCTGTTGCTTTGGTGGGCGGACCTAAAATTAATATTATTCTTCTGGCACCATTTATACCCTGATATTTCTCCAACTGGGGAGGTATTTAAGCCTTTGGCTGGGGTGTCTTTGCCTCCTCCTGGTGGCCAGGTTCTTAATTCCCACAAGTAATGAATGAAGCCGTGGACTCTCCTCCCCATGATGGAAATGAAATTATCAGGTAAGCATACTTTATATTTTTCCATAGTATAGAGAATATTCAGATCTGTCTCAGAAGATAGATCTAGGTCAGTCGACAAGAGTCTCTATCCCATAGTGGTTTCTCAGGAGTATTTGTCTCAGGGCGTGTGCTTTCAGAGACATTCCTGGGTGTTGTGCCATGGATGCCATCCTGCTGGGCTGGGAAACAGTCTGGGTCTTGTCTGGGTCTTGTGTAAGGTCAGGGATTTTGGACTCGGAAGTGTCGGCTCTCATCTTTTACTTCTTGGGAACGATTTAAAATGCTCTATGACTTCAGTTGTCCTTGGTAGGGTTCCAGTCGGACAATGTCACTTTAAGTGTTTTCGTCAACCACCGGAGAGGAACTTGGAGTTCCATAGTCATGAAGGAAGTGACTTGGATGGTTCAGTGGGTGGAAGCTCCCAATTGTTGTCTATCTGCAATCCACATTCCAGGAGTGGATTTCTGGGAAGCAGATTTCTTGAGCAGACAGACTTTTTTCTGGGGAGTGGTTTCTCTTCCCGGGGGTGTTTTCCAACTTAACCCTCAATTGGGGGTTGCCGGAGTTGTTTTTGTCAACGTTTAGTCAAATTACCACGTTGCCTAGTTACGGTTCGATGTCTATAGATACATAGACCTTACTGTTAGTAGCCCTGGCGGTTCCTTGGGATGTCAGGTTGGATTACCTGATTCCTCTGTTTTTCTCTCCTTCCACGAGTCATTGATTGTATCAACAGGAGAAAGCGTTGGTAATTCTAATAGTCCCTGCATGGCCTCACAGGATCTAGCATGCAGGCCCAGTGGAGAGTTTTTTTTCTTCCCTTTTTGGGGACTGCCTCAGAGGAAGAACCTTCTGATCAGGGTCCCTTCCTTCATCCAAATCTCGCTTCTCTGAAGCTGACTGCTGGGAGTTTGAACTTTTGATTTTAGTTTAGCACGGATTTCCGTTTTGGTCCTTGAGACCATGTTTCAGGCTCATAAGTGTGTAGCTAGAAAGATTTTCCATGAAATATGGCATGAATATCTTTTGGTGTGAGTCTTCATGTTTTTCTTGGAGTGAGGTCAGGATCCCGAGGATCTTATCTTTTCTCCAGGAAGGCCTTGAGAGGGGTTATCTGTCAGTACCCTCAATGGTCAGATTTCTGCCTTATCCTTTCTGCTGCACAAAGGTCTGGCGGTCGTGCCAGATGTACAATACTTTTGTCAGGCCCTGGTCAGAATCAGGCCTGTATTTAAATCAGTTGCTCCTCCTTGGAGTTTTAAACTTGTTCTTAAAGTTTTACAGCAGGCTCCGTTTGATTTAAGTTTTTATCTTGGAAGGTTTTGTTTCTTCCTGTTATTTCTTCTGTTCAGAGGGTCTCCGAACTATCAGCATTGCAGTGTGATTCTCCTTATCTCATTTTTCATGCAGATAAGGCAGTGCTCCGTGCCAAGTTTGGTTTTTCTTCCTTAGTTGGTTTCGGACAGAAATATTAATCAGGGAATTGTTGTTCCTTTTCTCTGTTTTAATCCTTCTCATAAAGAAGGCTCCTAAATTCTATCTGCAGACTACGAAGGACTTTTGTCAGTCCTCTGCATTGTTTATTTGCTTTTCTGCTAAATGTAAGTGCCAGAAAGCTATTGCCACTTCTCTTCTCTCTGGATGAGAAGTGTTATTCGTATGTCTTATGAGACTGCTGGAGTATTACAGCCCTCTCTACTAGAGCAGTGTTTTCTTCTTGGACCTTTATGGCGAGGCCTCTGTAGATCAGATTTGTAAGGCTGTGACTTGGCCTCCTTTGCACACTTTTTCTAAATTCTATAAAATTGATACTTTGCCTCGGTTGAGGTTTCTTTTGGAAGAAAGGTTCTGCAAGCAGTGGTACCTTCTGTTTAGGTTTCCTGTCTTGTCCCTCCCTAATAATCTGTGTCCTCTAGCTTGGGTATTGATTCCCAACAGTAACTGATGATTCAGTGGACTCACTGTGTCTTAAGAAAGGAAACAAAATTGATACTTACCTGATAAATTTCTTTCTTTCTTGACACGGTGAGTCTGCGACCCTCCCTGTTTTCTCAGACAGGTTTTTCTATATAAACCTCAGTCACCTCTGCACTATGTGTTATTTCCTTTCTCTCCTTTTCCTTCGGTTGAATGACTGGGGGTTGTGAGAAGGGAAGTGATACTTGGCAGCTTTGCTATGGTGCTCTTTGCCTCCTCCTGTTGACCAGGAGTGATATTCCCAACAGTAATTGATTATTCCGTGGACTCAACGTGTCAAAAAAGAAATAAATTTATCAGGTAAGTATAAATTTAGTTTTTTTGTATTTTTAAAATATAATAACAGGTCGTCCGCATAAAGTGATAGAACACATGTCTGATTTCCCAAACTTATTCCCTGTAATTCTTGTCTAAGAAGAATCGCTAGGGGTTCTATATCTACATTAAAAATTAGAGGGGAGAGAGGGCATCCTTGTCTGGTTCCTTTATTTAATTTAAAAAAAGATGTACATCTACCATTGACTAGAATATATGATATGGGAGAATTATAAATAGTTTTAATAAAGGCTACTAAGTTTCCTGAAAAAAACAAACGGCTAGATTACGAGTTTTTGTCGGTAAGGCTTGCAGTGTTAACAAGCATTTTTTTCTCACCGCTCACTTAAGACAATGCTGGTATTACAGGTTTTTTTAAACCCGGAGTTAGCCACAAAAAAAGTGAGCGGAGAGCAAAATTTAGCTCCACATCTCACCTCAATACCAGCGCTGCTTATGGTAGCGATAAGCTGGCTGAACATGCTTGTGCACGATTTACCCATAGGAATCACCCCTAATCTTACACTTATTAACCCCTAATCTGCTACCCCTGACATCGCCGACACCTGCATTATATTATTAACCCCTAATCTGCCGCTCCGGACACTGCCGCCACCTACATTATCCCTATGAACCCCTAATCTGCTGCCCCCAACATCGCCGACACCTACTTTTATGTATTAACCCCTAATCTGCCGCCCCCTATGTAGCCGCCACCTAACTACATTTATTAACCCCTAATCTGCTGCTGCCAACGTTGCCACCACTATAATAAAGTTATTAACCCCTAAATCTAAGTCTAACCCTAAACCTAACCCCCCCAGCTTAAATATAATTTAAATAAATCGAAATAAAATAACTACAATTAACAAAATTATTCCTATTTAAAACTAAATACTTACCTATAAAATAAACCATAAGATAGCTACAATATAACTAATAATTACATTGTAGCTATTTTAGGATTTATTTTTATTTTACAGGTAACTTTGTATTTATTTCAACTAGGTACAATAGTTATTAAATAGTTATTAACTATTTAATAACTTCCTAGTTAAAATAAATACAAATATACCTGTAAAATAAATCCTAACCAAAGTTACAATTACACCTAACACTACACTATAATTAAATTAATTACCTAAACTAACTACAATTAAATAAAATAAAATAAAGTACGAACCCCCCCACTAAATTACAAAAAATAATAAAATAATTACAAGAATTTTAAACTAATTACATCTAATCTAATCCCCCTAAAAATAAAAAAGCCCCCCAAAATAATAAAAATCCCTACCCTATACTAAATTACAAATAGCCCTTAAAAGGGCCTTTTGCGGGGCATTGCCCCAAAGTAATCAGCTCTATTACCTGTTAAAAAAATTACAATACCCACCCAACATTACAACCCACCACCCACACACCCAACCCTACTCTAAAACCCACCCAATCCCCCCTTAATAAAACCTAACACTAACCCCTTGAAGATCACCCTACCTTGAGACGTCTTCACCCAACCGTGCAGAAGTGGACCTCCAGACGGCCAGAAGTCTTCATCCGATCCGGGCAGAAGAGGACCTCCAGAGGGGCAGAAGTCTTCATCCAGGCGACATCTTCTATCTTCATCCATCGGGAGCGGGTCCATCTTCAAGCCAGCCGACGCGGAGCATCCTCTTCCAACGACATCCAACTGAAGAATAAAGGTTCCTTTAAATGACGTCATCCAAGATGGCGTCCCTTGAATTCCAATTGGCTGATAGGATTCTATCAGCCAATCGGAATTAAGGTAGGAAAAATCCTATTGGCTGATGCAATCAGCCAATAGGATTGAGCTCACATTCTATTGGCTGTTCCAATCATTCTATTGGCTGTACTTTTTAGCACTTCAGTTAAGAGTTTTATGTTACGGCGTTAGCCCATAAAACTCTTAACTACTGACTTTTAAATGCGGTATCAGTCTTGACAGGAGAGGCTGTACTACTCCACTTTTTCAAAGACTTGTAATACTGTCAGGCAAATCCCATTAAAAAGATAGGATACGCAATTGACGTAAGTGGATTTGCGGTATGCCCGAGTTGCGGAAGAAAAGTAAGCGGTACACCTGTACCTGCAAGACTCGTAATACCAGCGGGCATTAAAAAGCAGCGTTGGGTCCCAACGCTGCTTTTTAAGGCTGTCGCAAGACTCGTAATCTAGGCAAAAGTTGGCCTGGGAAGAATATAAGTGATCCCATATTATTGGATTCAGGGACACCGGGGTCCCAAAGAGGTGCGCTCATGCAGGCAAACAGTAGGTCTAATTTAGAGAGGCCCCACTTTTAGAAGAAGTGATCAAACAATGAAACCTAAAAAAGAATAAAAGAAGAAAGGCGCCACATGGTGTAGTACAGACAAAATCAACCAACAGGAGAGAGGCCCTGAGCCCCTAAAGGTGGCAACTCACAGAGGAAGCGACACGAGTGCCAGATGGAACAACACGGGACCCTCAGAGTCACCCGTATGACTTACAACAGCATCAGGAGCGTACAACGTCGGCTCAGATCAGATGACCAACGGAGTCCAATCCAGAGTGCCGTATGATGACAGATGCCAGTAAGCACGATGAATCAGGCAGAGGGATCTGTGCGTAGCCAAATTGGATAATGTGGGCGTGGCAGCAAGCAACAGTGAGGGCGTGAATGAGCCCAAAGTAACTTTAAAAAACAGAAGCAAGTGGAAGTATAAAATGTGCAGATTTATTAAAATACACAGATAAGCAGCAACGCATTTCTCAGCAACACATGCTGTTTCATCAGGCTCTGGATTGGACTCCGTTGGTCATCTGATCCGAGCCGATGTGGTACGCTCCTGATGCTGTTGTGAGTCATACGGTCGACTCTGAGGGTCCCATGTTGTTCCGCCTGGCACTCAGGTTGTGCCGCTTCCTCTGTGAGTTGCCACCTTTAGGGGCACAGGGCCTCTCTCCTGTTGGTTGATTTTGTCTGTACTACACCATGTGGCGCCTCTCTTCTTTTCTTCTTTTTTAGTTCCCATATTATTGAGTCAAAGACTTTCTCAGCGTCAATTTAAACCAAAGCAAAATCTTGCTTGGATGTTATTTTGTATTTATGCAATTTAGTCCAAATATTTTCTAAGATTAAATATGTTCTATGGATATTTTTAGTTGGGGACCTACCGCACATAAAACCAGATTGATCCTGATGGATAATTTCATTTAACGATATTCTGAGTCTGTTAGCTTTAATAGAAGTAAGCATTTTGTAATCTGTGTTTAATAATGAGGTAGGTTTGTATGACCCAGGATCTAAGGGGTTCATTTTTTTTTTTAAATTAAGGTTATAATTGACGCCAAGAAATATTTAGACATTGCTTGTTTTTTCACATAGTAATCATTAAATAAATTTGTTAAAGTGTTAGATATCTCTGTTTTAAGTATCCTTTAAAACTCCGCGGGGAGTTGATCTGACCCAGGGGCTTTATTGAGTTTAGAGGCATCTATAGCTTCCATGACTTCTCCAGTGTGATAGGGGCATTTATTAGGTCAAGTTGGGATGCGAGAACCTTATGCGTTAACAATCTTGTTCCAGAAAATCTCTTTATTATCTATATTAATTTCTCTTGGTGCATAGATATTCTGATAGTTAGAAAAAGGTCCTCTTTTTATCAGTAAGTTCTGTAAACAAATTTCCTGGCCTTTTCAAGTCTAGATAGGTATTTTGCTGATTTACCATAGTGTCCCCTATATATTGCATTAATTCTAAGCTCTTCATTAGTAATTTTTTGTTTCAAAAAAGATCCCTATCCTGCCGAGCTGTCTTATACTTATCCCAGAACTTTTTGATTGGTATATTGATATATTTCCCATACACGTTTTTAACCTTATACGAGAGCTGAAGCTCACATGCCCTGCATTTCTTTTTAGCTTTTATCATATAGACTTTGACCTCATCTCTAAAGTAAGCTTTTGCTATCTTCCATAAGATCTCCGATTTATTAATATATAAAATGTTATCTCTAAATTCCCTCCATTTATGTTGCAACCAGTTTTGAAATGAAACATTATTAATTAAATGTTTAGGAAAATAAAAATGAGCTATAGGGTCTATTTGCGGTGGTCTAAGTGGGAGCTCAAAGGAATGAGGAAGGAGCATGATCAGAGAAAACAATATTGTGTATTTGGGCTTTACCTTCTATTTTGAGCAAAACATTAGATACTAGAAAAAAATCAATCCTAGAGAAAGACCTATACGATCCAGACTCACAAGTGTATAGTTTATCATCTGGGTGTTGAATACGCCAAATATCATGCAATTTAAGATTTTTGCAAATTAGTGAAAATTTTTGGGGTGAGCCAGAGGTCTTCCTAGGAGAAAGTCTGTCAAGAGTCAGTAGGGGCATCAGATTAAAATAGCCTTCTAGGATTAGTTTTTGATCAATAACTTTGGAGAGCCTAGTTATAATTATGTTCTAAAAATCACAGTCAGTATTATTGGGTCCATAAATATTATAGAATGTATATTTTTCCCGAGCAATTTCAATGCTCAGAATCATCCATCTGTCATGTGGATCAGTTTCGGTATATTAAATATTGTAACTAAGATTTTTTGTTTATTAAAAACACCACTCATTTCTTTCTCCTGGAACACGCAAATGCTATAACCTGACCTACACATTTGCTTTTAAGTTAAGCAGCTTCTTCTTATTTTGCAATTTAAGATTTTTATTGAGGTTCTTAAGCATACATAGTACAGAAAAAAAGACATTGCATACAAGTTATCGGAATATAGCTGTATAATCAGGTACAAAATGAAACTTGATTTAAGACTATCTAAGTCATGACATGAGATTTTATAATTAACCTCAGATTTTTCCTTTTAACTATACCCTCTGTTTACTACAAATGGAGTCACTCTTGGCCCCTTGGCTACCTGTAAATATAGTTATTAGAAGGTACGAAATAATAGACCACTTATGGGCCTTAATATACTGTAGCTGAATGTGAAAAAGTATATATAACTCAAACAGATATATAGAAATAAATGAGTAGATTGGCTGATGACATATTGACAGACACACAAAAAGCATTGAAAGGGTGTTACTGTTACCTGGGGATTATATCTTAATTATGATGTAAATTGTGTTGAGTGCAGAACTGGTGTCTGTCAATTATCCTCATGGCCAAAGGATTTAACCACATATATTCTCTATAGAAGACATCAGACTGGTACACTAAGAAAAAAATCTAGAGTTTGGTGATAGTATGCAGCCATATTTTAAACATACCTAATGGACTTGGCAGTATAAAAAATATCAACTCAAATTATGTTAAGATATTTCGGCCGCTGACAGCCAAGCCTTCATTTATTTGGCTCAGGGCTTGAAATGTCATCGGACACATTAGAAATTTGTTATAAAAGGTGAGGCTAAGGGCTACGGATATCAGTATAGTAAGATCATACCAGAGCTGGGTAAGCTACAGACATTGAGGAGTGTATTGTCTGTTGTAACCCATAGTTATTAGTTATAACTGTGTTACATTAAATATAGAGAAATGGCATTTTAGGTTCTAATTGGAAGATTTGGTAAATTACGGTGTCACTTTTAGCTAACCGTGACTAAACTGATAAGCTGTGTGTACTTGGTGACCTCAGTAGGAGTATGAGAAAAGGGGCTGGTCAAAGTAAAATGATAGTTCTACATAGTGCCACTTCCCATAGCCATGTTACACATAAGCCCCTCTATGCTTTCTGTGAGATGGAATAAAATAATTTGATGTGGAAAGCAAAGAAAGGTGTTTGCTAAGTAGGGAACCATGGGTATTAGTAGTGAGAATACAGTATACAGGTTAGTCATCAGTTTGAATGTGCAATTTGAGTTTGTAAATTAAGTATTAGTCTGACTATGAAGGAACGGGTAGCACTTACTTGTGCCTAAAATCGGCAGAAGAGCGCCCTCGGTTTGTATTTATTGATATTGTTAATAAATTTGAAAGTAAGGGCTTTCATAACATGGAGCATAAGAATATAATCAAGGCAAACTATGACCAACTGAATCCCATCCTTAAAGGAGCAACAAGTACATGCCATCTAGACATAAAAGTTCAGCAGTCTTATGTGTTATTTGCAATAAAAAGTACTCTGGTTCTCGGCTAATTGGCATAAGAACCGTCACAACAGAGATGGTACCACTAAGAAAACAAAAAGAAAAATATAACAGTTTGAGTCGTTTCATAACATTACTGTACCCTCTATACTGCTAAGGACAGTGTGCTGTCATAAGCATTCATCCGGTTCCAGCTTTAAACTGAAGCATTGTAGCAGTTCTCAGTATAGGGGCATATCGATTGTCCTGTTTCCAAAAAGAATGTTGCGAAACGGGTGCAGGATCCAAAATCGACTGCTCACTGTTCTTTTCCCAGCTGAATTTCCCCTGATCATTAGGAGAGTTGTCTGTATTTGCAGGTTGCATTGACTCTGCAATCAGGAGACCGCATGGCCAAGCCGTGTCGCCATCATCTGAGACCAGTTTCAATGAGGGAGCTCTCAACGTAATCTGCGGCTCGTTCCAGTATGGTCTGGTCGAGGAAAGAGTCAATTGGTAAGTGAGAGAATCAGCGGACCAATGATCTTTTACTTGTTGAAGGATGGGAGCGGTTTCTCTCTCGTAGCCACTTGCGACAATGGGCAGTTTGTCGCTGCTTAACGACTCCTCACTGGCAGCAGAAGATCCGCAGCCTAGATCTTGTTGTGCAGGACCGTCAGCGTCTGAATCCAGCCCTTGTGAGGATTGGTGTAGCAAAGCCCCATCTCCGTGCACACACCGAGCAGGCCCACTAGCTGCGGTCTGGACGCCTTGTTGCATTGGCTGTTAAATATAGGGTAGGTTTATGTCTGCTGTCGCGGTTGTTAGATTCTACGGTTTTCTCAGCTCCCCAGTTAGTTTTGAGGGGAGGTTTCCCAATTTGTGCAGCTGTATCACTAGTGATGTCGTTCTTGGGGACCGGGACTACCACTCTCACACCCCAGTCCCCACCTTCCATCAAGCCGCAGTCACTCGGTGTGGTGGCATCCGATGTGGAGCATGCCTGTTCTCTCCGCTCAGTAGTGATGAAAATTTTCTTTGTAGCCTCCAGGTCCTCTCGTTGCGGGCTAGTAGTAGTAGCGTGGGCATCCCCTGATGCATAATCTGGGCGGACATGAAAGCAGTTTTCAGCGAACCGATGCAGCCTTGCAAAATGTTCTTCCAATAATATACATATCGCCTCTTCAAGCATATTTATGTTCACTGCCATGCTGGGTCGATGCTTGATGCAGTGATAATATCTGTCAATGTACAACTTCAAAGAAATAACTGCGCACACAGGGCACAGCAAGTTGTGGGGACGGTGTAGAGGCTTCTAGTGTAGGGGAAGGCCTCAAATGTAATAGTCCGGTACTGAGGGCAATTAACCCGCGTCTCGGTCCAAAACCCATATTTCTCAGATCAGGCCACCAACAGCTAAGCCTCTCCACTATTTTGAATATGATATATCCAGTTCAGCTCTACTGAAAATATTTATTTTGGAGAGAGCTTAAGGAGCTGAACTCAGTGCGACCAGTAAGATGGCCGCCGTCCGGAAGTCCCCCAGCTTCTTCTAATTTTAAATGCATCTCCTGTAATAGCACTAATTCAGGATTATATTTGGCTAGATGTTCGATAATTAATTTTCTTTTACTAGGAGATGTTATGCTACCTACATTCCACGAAAGACATTTAATCACATCCTTCATTTCCTAGTTAGTAAAAATAAAACTTGTGATAGCAATCCTAGGGAAAAGATGTGATAGGGTGGGGAGGGGGTGCAGGGAAATAAAAAAATAAAAGAATAAAATAAAAACATAATAACCCAAATCCCTAAAAAAAAGGGCCTGGAATAGGACATACATTGAAGCTTTGTCAAGGATCTTGTAGCTAAGAATTATTTAAGTTAAATTAGAGTATGCTTTTCTTTTTACAAAATTCCTTAGCTTCTGCACTATTATTCAGAGTAGTAGAGGCTTCATCCTCTTCTATTAAAAGTTTGGCTGTGTAGAGGAGTCTGGCTTTATAGCCTGCACAAATCAGTTTTGTACAAAATGGGGATAGTTCTTTTTTCTTTTAGCGGATTGCAGGAGGGTCTAGGACCCGGTGTTTGTCACGCCGCTCTGTCTCTGCGGCGGCCCGTCATTCTCCTCCCACGGCCATTGCCATGGTTGCGGAGGTGGTTGTGCTTGCATCAATGTCGTCATCGCCACAAGCCGGGTCTTTCTCCTGTTGCTGCTCACCTGTCTGCTATCCTTGGCGCGAACCTGCGCCTATTTAAGTACCTCCTCACTTCCTATACCTTGCCCAAGTATAAGTTGTCTTGTGCTCCTTGGGTGCTTTGTTCTATTGCTCTGTTTGCTAATGCTGATTGCCTTACTGTTGCTGAACTCTGCCTGTCTGTGACCACTCTACTGATTAACCTCTGAACTGCTGCTTACCTTACTGTTGCTGAACTCTGCCTGTCTGTGACCACTCTACTGATTAACCCCTGAACTGCTGGATTGCCTTATTATTGCCGAACATTGCTTGTCTCTGACCACTCTACTGAATAACCCCTGAACTGCTGGATTGCCTTATTATTGCCGAACATTGCATGTCTCTGACCACTCTACTAAATAACCCCTGAACTGCTGGATTGCCTTATTGTTCCCAAACTTTGCTTGTCTCCTACAACTCTCCTGGAGTTCCCTTGGATCCCTTGGATTACCTGCCTGTTGCCGGACTTTGCTTTATTTATCACTCTCTGCATTACTCATTGGTTCACTGAAGGATTGGACTGTCTTCCTGGTGCCTTCCTTGTCCTGTCTGGGACCACTACCCTGTATTCTCATCTCTACTGTGAGTATTGGATTGCATCCTCATTTATTTATTTATTCTCTGTTCTGGGATATTTCCTTATCTTGCCACTTGACGCCGGGATAAGAAGACTACTAACCAGGATTTGTCTGATAGGGAAATATCCCACGAGCATTACAGTGTTAGTGTGGAGCAGAACAGCACCTGGAATTTGTTTAAAGCAGCGCTCATCTGTAAATACTTTTGCTTTGTTGGAGCTGCGGCATGACATGGTAATCTCGGTCACGGAGCTCCAAAATCCTTCTCTAATAATTATACTTAGCTGTTTCTTTCCAGTGACATAGAGAGTCCATAATTCCATTTATTACTGTTGGGAAATTTGACACCTGGCCACCAGGAAGAGGCAAAGACACCCCAGCAAGAGCTTAAGTATACTCCCACTACCCATACTCCCCCAGTCATTCTTTGCCCCGGTAACTAGGAGGAAGTAAAGATGGTGCTCTGAAGAAAATTGAGTCCTTTTATGGGTAGTTTCCCTTTCAAGATAGGACTGTGGTTAATACTGTGTCCATGTAAGCCTCTTAGTAAGAGTATTGGTAGCTGTTAGCTGTTGAATGTCGCAGGGAACTTCTCTGTCCTCCTTTCAACAATGTATGCTTACACCCCCACCTGGCAACCAGTGTTAAGTTTACACTGCTTTGCTTTCTACTTCAGGTTCCTGTCAGAAGTCTGGATGAAGATGACAGACCTTGAAAGCTGTGCCTGCCCCACAGCAGAGGCTCCATAGGTAAGTGTATTTGTCAGGTTAGGAAATGTCCAGAAGAAGACACAAATGCTAGGGCGAACTTAAACAACACACTTGCACTCTGAGTTTAATCCAGGACCTGACCCCACAACAACCTCTAAAAAACAATGCACTCACGATATGGAGCAGAGTTAGCCTGAGTCCAAAGTAATACAAGATATCAGCCAAATAGACTTCTGAGTAAGGAACTAGTTTCAGGAAATGTCTTCCACAGAATCAGGAGAGCAGGGATAGTCCACTTATACTCAAACAGAGGAAGGATAAAACAAGAAACAGTTAATAATGCAGGAGTAGGTAACTTGTTATCAGGCAGATTGAGGGTTAACACTGTGTAGTCAGTCCTTGCAGAGTTTGGCAACAGGTTATCAGGCAGTTTGAAGGTTAATACTGAATAGTCAGTACTTGCAGAGTTAGACAACAGGATATCAGGTAGTTTGAAGGTTAACACAGATTAATCAGTACTTGCAGAGATTGGCAACAGGTTATCATGCAGTTTGAGAGTTTACACTGAATAAACAGTTGGCTAGATTTAGAGTTCTGCGGCCAAAGGGGTGCGTTAGCTACGCGTGTTTCCCCCCCCCCCGCACCTTTTAAACAACGCTGGTATTTAGGCTCCAAAAAGGGAGCGTAGAGCATAATTTTACGCCACTTCAACTCTCAATACCAGCTCGTACACGATTCCCCCATAGGAAACAATGGGGCAGTTTGAGCTTGAAAAAAAGCAGCGTTCAGCTCCTAACGCAGCCCCATTGTTTCCTATGGGGAAACACTTCCTAAGTCTGCACCTAACACCCTAACATGAACCCCGAGTCTAAACACCCCTAACCTTACACTTATTAACCCCTAATCTGCCACCCCCACTATCGCTGACCCCTGCATATTATTATTAACCCCTAATCTGCCGCTCCCTACACCGCCGCAACCTACATTATAGCTATGTACCCCTAATCTGCTGCCCCTAACATCGCCGACCCCTATATTATATTTATTAACCCCTAATCTGCCCCCCAACGTCGCCGCTACCTACACTTATTAACCCCTAATCTGCCGACCAGACCTCACCGCTACTATAATAAATGTATTAACCCCTAAAGCTATGTCTAACCCTAACACCCCCCTAAGTTAAATATAATTTAAATCTAACAAAATAAAATAAATCTTATTAAATAAATTATTCCTATTTAAAGCTAAATACTTACCTGTAAAATAAACCCTAATATAGCTACAATATAACAAATAATTATATTGTAGCTATTTTAGGATTTATATTTATTTTACAGGCAACTTTGTATTTATTTTAACCAGGTAAAATAGCTATTAAATAGTTAATAACTATTTAATAGCTACTTAGTTAAAATAATTACAAAATTACCTGTAAAATAAATCCTAACCTATGTTACAATTAAACCTAACACTACACTATCAATAAATTAATTAAAAAAACTACCTACAATTATCTACAATTAAATCAACTAAACTAAATTACAAAAAACCCCACTAAATTACAAAAAATAAAAAAAGATTACAAGAATTTTAAAACTAATTACACCTACTCTAAGCCCCCTAAAAAAATAACAAATCCCCCCAAAATAAAAAAAATGCCCTACCCTATTCTAAAATAAAAAGTTAACAGCTCTTTTACCTTACCAGCCCTTAAAAGGGCCTTTTGCGGGGCATGCCCCAAAGAAAACAGCTCTTTTGCATTTTAAAAAAACATACAATACCCCCCCCAACATTACAACCCACCACCCATATACCCCTAATCTAACCCAAACCCCCCTTAAAAAACCTAACACTAAGCCCCTGAAGATCTCCCTACCTTATCTTCACCACGCCGGGTATCACCGATCCGTCCAGAAGAGGCTCCAAAGTCTTCATCCTATCCGGCAAGAAGAGGACATCCGGACCGGTAGACATCTTCATCCAGGCGGCATCTTTTATCTTCATCCGTCCGGCGCGGAGCGGGACCATCTTGAAGCAGACGACGCGGATCCATCCTCTTCTTCCGGCGACTCCCGACGAATGAAGGTTCCTTTAAGGGACGTCATCCAAGATGGCGTCCCTCGAATTCTGATTGGCTGATAGGATTCTATCAGCCAATCGGAATTAAGGTAGGAAAAATCTGATTGGCTGATTGAATCAGCCAATCAGATTCAAGTTCAATCCGATTGGCTGGGTATTGTATGTTTTTTTTAAAATGCAAAAGAGCTGTTTTCTTTGGGGCATGCCCCGCAAAAGGCCCTTTTAAGGGCTGGTAAGGTAAAAGAGCTGTTAACTTTTTATTTTAGAATAGGGTAGGGCATTTTTTTATTTTAGGGGGATTTGTTATTTTTTTAGGGGGCTTAGAGTAGGTGTAATTAGTTTAAAATTCTTGTAATCTTTTTTTATTTTTTGTAATTTAGTGTTTGTTTGTTTTTGTAATTTAGTTTAGTTGATTTAATTGTAGATAATTGTAGGTAGTTTATTTAATTAATTTATTGATAGTGTAGTGTTAGGTTTAATTGTAACTTAGGTTAGGGTTTATTTTACAGGTAATTTTGTAATTATTTTAACTAGGTAGCTATTAAATAGTTATTAACTATTTAATAGCTATTGTACCTGGTTAAAATAAATACAAAGTTGCCTGTAAAATAAATATAAATCCTAAAATAGCTACAATATAATTATTCGTTATATTGTAGCTATATTAGGGTTTATTTTACAGGTAAGTATTAAGCTTTAAATAGGAATAATTTATTTAATAAGATTTATTTTATTTCGTTAGATTTAAATTATATTTAACTTAGGGGGGTGTTAGGGTTAGGGTTAGACAGCTTTAGGGGTTAATACATTTATTATAGTAGCGGTGAGGTCCGGTCAGCAGATTAGGGGTTAATAAGTGTAGGTAGGTAGCGGCGACGTTGGGGGGGGGCAGATTAGGGGTTAATAAATATTATGTAGGTGTCAGCGATGTTAGGGGCAGCAGATTAGGGGTACATAGGGATAATGTAGGTATGTGGCGGTGTGCGGTCGGCAGATTCAGGGGTTAAAAAATGTAATTATAGTGGCAGCGATGTGGGGGACCTCGGTTTAGGGGTGCATAGGTAGTTTATGGGTGTTAATGTACTTTAGAGCACAGTAGTTAAGAGCTTTATATACCGGCATTAGCCCATAAAGCTCTTAACTACTGAGTTTTTTCTGTGGCTGGAGTTTTGTCGTTAGAGTAAATACCGGCGTTAGGAAGATCCTATTGAAAAGATAGGATACGCAATTGGCGTAAGGGGATCTGCGGTATGGAAAAGTCGTGGCTGGAAAGTTTCCTGACTGACTCTAAATACCAGCGGGCGGCCAAAACCAGCGTTAGGACCCCTTAACGCTGGTTTGGATGGCTAACGCATAACTCTAAATCTAGGTGAGTATTTGCAGAGTTTGGCAACAGGTTAACATGCAGTTTGAGAGTTTCACAGAATAAACAGTACTTGCAGTATTTGGCAACAGGATATCAAGCAGTTTGAAGGTTTACACTGAATAAACAGTATTTGCAGAATTTGGCAACAGGGTAACATGCAGTTTGAGAGTTTCCCAGAATAAAAAGTACTTGCAGTATTTGGAAACAGGTTATAAGGAAGTTTGAGGGTTAACCCAGCATAGTCAGTCTTTGCAGAGTTTGGCAACAGAAATTCAGCAGTTAGAGAGTTTCACAGCAAAGTCCTCACAGGAGCCACAAAGAGTAACAAACGGCACTGAAGTCTGGAATAAAAAGCCTGGTAGTGACATCATCAGGAAGGGGCGGCCCAGACTACCTGCCAATCAAGCACACAGAGAGGACCGCCGGAGCTTCCCAGCGGGCGAGCGTGACAGTGCCCCCTCGTCAAGGACCCCTCCGGGGGACCCGACCGGGCCTGGCAGGGTATTTCTTGTGAAAAGACTTGACAAGAGCTGGAGCATGAACATGAGAGGCTGGTTCCCAAGATCGTTCAGAGATAGAATAACCCTTCCAATAGACCAGGTAGTACAGCCGATTGCCCCGTAGCCTTGAATCCAAAATCTGGCTGACTTCAAATTCAGAAGTTCCCTCCACGGAAAGTGGAGGAGGTGGTTTACTCTTGATAGAGTACCGGTTGTAGATGACTGGCTTGAGTAAGGAGACATGAAACACTGGATGGATCTTGAGAGTCTTGGGTAAACCGAGGCGGTATGCAGAAGAACAAACTTTGGAAACAATTTGAAAAGGTCCAATGTACTTAGGACCCAACTTAGTACAAGGTTGTTTTAGATGTATGAATCTGGTGGATAAAAATACTCTGTCTCCAGTACGAAGTAAAGGAGCCTTACACCTTCTGCGATCAGCATATCTCTTGTGTCTTAAGGAAGAGGAAAGTAGATTTTGACGAATGAGTTGCCAGTGGTTACTGAGATTTTTCACAATACAATCTGCTCCAGGGACTTCAGTAGAACTGGTAATCATAGGAAAGGTTCTAGGTTCAAAACCATAAGCTGCCTTAAAGGGAGAGGTCTGTAATGAGGCGTTATAGCGTGAGTTGTGAGCTAATTCCGCCAAAGGCAATAACTGAGACCAGTTGGAGTGGTGATGGTCTACATAATGTCTAAGAAAAGATTCCAAGGCTTGATTTACACGCTCAGTCTGTCCGTTGGATTGAGGATGATGTGCAGTAGAAAGAGATATGTTGATTCCAAAGTGCTTACAAAAAGAAATCCAAAACTCTGAAACAAATTGAACTCCGCGATCTGAGACTATGTCAGTGGGAAAACCATGTAAACGAGATATATGTAGAACAAAGAGTTCAGAAAGTCTTTGAGCTGAAGGCTAGGCTGGAAGAGGTATGAAGTGAGCAGACTTTGAGAACCGATACACCACTACCCAAATGGTCGCATTTCCAGCAGAAACAGGAAGATCTGTAACGAAGTCCATGGATAAGTGAGACCAAGGGTAATGAGGAATAGGAAGAGGGTGTAATAGACCAAGCACAAGAATGTAATAGACCAAGCACAAGAACTACAAGCAGCAATATAATCCTTAACATCCCTCCTCATAGTGGACCACCAAACATGCTTCTTCAGTTTCCACAAAGTATTGGTTACTCCAGGATGACCTGCTGAAATGTTGTCGTGAGCCCAACGTAGAAGCTTAAGACGTAATCCTTTGGGTACATACAGGATACCAGAAGGTAGTTTGCAAGAAGATGGTACCCGGACTTGAGCAGCATGTAAAGCCTGTACTGGAAAAGAGGATACTTGAGCCAAAACTTTGACTGGACGTAGTATAGGTTCAGAATCCAAAGGAGAAGGCTCAAAAGATTGGAACTGCCTAGATAAAGCATCTGTCTTGGAATTTTTTGAACCAGGAACATAGGAAATTACAAAATTAAACCTGGAGAAGAACAAGGCCCGCCGAGCCTGACGAGGATTGAGACGAGTAGCTGTATGGAGGTATAAAAGATTCTTATGGTCTGTCAGAATGAAAAAAGGTTGACTGGTACCCTCTAACCAATGCCTCCATTCATCCAAAGCTAATTTTATAGCCAAAAGCTCCTTATTGCCCACATCATAATTTAACTCGGCAGGATTGAATTTTTTCGAAAAGAATGCCACAGGATGTATCTTGCTGGTAGTTGGATCACGTTGGGAGAGAAAAAGCTCCAGCTGCTATAGAAGAAGCGTCAACCTCCAAAATAAACTGGAGATCAGGAATTGGATGACTGAGAAGAGGTGCGGAAGAAAATGTTGATTTTAGCGTTTCAAAAGCCTGTACTGCCGAAGTGGACCAGTTCTTACAATTTTGCCCTTTCTTAGTAAGAGAAGTGAGCGGAGACGTGATGTCAGCAAAGTTCTTAATAAACTTTCTATAGTAGTTGGCAAAGCCAAGAAACCTCTGCAGGGATTTGAGAGTAGTTGATCTGGGCCAGTCCTTGATAGCCGAAAGTTTAGCAGGATCCATCTCAAAACCTGATTCTGAAATGATATAACCCAAAAAGGGAATGGAACTCTGATGAAAAGAGCATTTCTCCAATTTAGCGAACAGGGAATTGTCTCGTAACATCTGAAGTACCAGTCTTACATGATGTACATGTTCCTGTAATGTTTTGGAATAGATCAGAATGTCATCGAGATAAATGATAACAATTTGATTTAGATAATCTCTGAAGATTTCGTTAACAAAGTGCTGAAATACTGCTGATGCATTGCACAATCCGAATGGCATTACTAGATACTCGTAGTGACCAAATCTAGTGTTAAATGCCATCTTCCATTCATCTCCTTTACGGATTCTGACCAAATTGTAGGCCCCACGGAGATCTAACTTGGAAAAAATAGAAGCACCTTGAAGATGATCAAATAACTCAGGAATGAGCGGCAGAGGATAGCTGTTTTTGACAGTAACCTGATTCAAGACCCGATAATCGATACAGGGACGGAGACCTCCATCTTTTTTCCCAATGAAGAAAAAACCCGCACCCACAGGTGATGAGGAAGGATGAATAAATCCTCTGGCTAAGTTGTCCTTTATGTATTCCTCAAGAGAGACATTTTCTTGACGAGAGAGGGGATAGGTCCTTCCCTTAGGTAGAGGAGCCCCAGAAAACAATTCGATAGGACAGTCAAAAATTTCCGGTGTGGAGGTAACGTCTCAGCCTCCTTTTTAGAAAACACATCACTAAAGGCATGATAGTAATTAGGCAATGAATCAGGAACTTCCACCATAGCTACGACAGGACAAGATGGTTTTGAGGGATTTTGCAGGCAATGTTTGAAACAGGTAGTTCCCCAGGAAATAAGTTCTCCTTTAGACCATGAGAAGACTGGATCATGAAGCTGCAACCAAGGTAACCCCAGAATCAATGGTATGTGGGGAGAAGTGATGACGTCAAAACGGATAATTTCAGAATGGAGTATGCCCACAGACAAAAGAAGAGGAATGGTAGAATTTTGTATGATACCAGAACCTAGAGGCTGTCCACTAACAGTGGTTACCTTAATTAACTGTTTCTTGGCTTGAAGAGAGGAATCCTGAGAGAGTCAGCAAAGTTTGAATCAATGAAAACTCTAGCAGCTCCAGAGTCAATGAGGGCTTGAGCTCGAAACTTGGTGTTTCCAAAAGTGATAGTTACAGGAACAAAAAGTTTAGAATTGAGGGAAGACATGGGATTCTGGCTTAACTCTGTCCCTCTATCAAAAGTTAAGCTTTGGCTTTTACTGGCCGGATAGGACAGTCCTTCAGTAAATGTCCTTTGGTACCACAATACAGACATAATCCAAGAGTACGCCTTCTATGGCGTTCAGCTTCTGACAATTTAATAGCTCCTACTTCCATGGGTTCCACAGACTCAGGAGATTGGGAATTATTATTAGACAGACTTGAGGTTCGAATAGGAGGACGAAAAGAAGATTTAACAAAGGATCTCTGATTCCTATCTCTCTCCTGAAGACGTTCAGAATGCCGGGCGTCAAGAGTAATACACAAATTTATAAGACCCTCCAAAGAATCGGGGAGTTCCCAAAATACAAGTTCATCCTTAAGGCGTTTGCAAAGTCCCTTGCGAAAGGCTGCCCGTAAGGCTCCATGGTTCCAATCAGTTTCTGTGGCTAAAGTCCTGAATTCAATAGCATATTGAGCTACTGAAAGGGATCCCTGTCTCAGATCCAACAATCCTGCCTCTGCAGCTGCAGACCTCCCAGGCTTGTCAAAAACAGAAAAAAAAATGGACACAAATAATTCCACATCCTGTAGTAAAGGATCATTCTTCTCTAAAAGAGGAGACACCCAGGCTAGAGCCTTACCCTTCATGAGGGATATAATAAAGGTAATTTTGGAAGTAGAATTGGAAAAAACTTGAGGATTGTTTCTGAAGTGTAAACGACATTGATTAAGGAATCCACGGCATTCTTCAGGATTACCGTCATATTTATCTGGAAGTGGGATACGTGGTATATACTGTCCAACAGGTTGAGGTGGGTTAAAGACAGCATTGGAGCTAGTAGCAGCTGCAGTAGGAGTCGCCGTAGCTTGAGAAGGAGCGGAGAGGTTATGTAGCAGAGCAGTAATCTGGTCAAGCTTGGAATCCAAAGATTGCAAATGAGCAGAATGATTTCCTAAAAGTAGCCCTTGTAGAGCAACAGCCCTGGATAACTCATCAGGGTCCATATTATGGCCCGTTTGTACTGTCAGGTTAGGAAATGTCCAGAAGAAGACCCAAATGCTAGGGCGAACTTAAACAACACCCTTGCACTCTGAGTTAAATCCAGGAAGTGACCCCACGCCAACCTCTAAAAAAAATGTACTCACGATATGGAGCAGAGTTAGTCTGAGTCCAAAGTAATACAAGATATCAGCCAAATAGACTTCTGAGTAAGGAACTGGTTTCAGGAAATGTCTTCCACAGAATCAGGAGAGCAGGGATAGTCCACTTATACTCAAACAGAGGAAGGATAAAACAAGAAACAGTTAATAATGCAGGAGTAGGTAGCTTGTTATCAGGCAGTTTGAGGGTTAACACTGTGTAGTCAGTCCTTGCAGAGTTTGGCAACAGGTTATCAGGCAGTTTGAAGGTTAATACTAAATAGTAAGTACTTGCAGAGTTAGACAACAGGATATCAGGTAGTTTGAGGGTTAACACTGTGTAGTCAGTTCTTGCAGAGTTTTGCAACATGTTAGGCAGTTTGAGGGTTAATACTGAATAGTCAGTACTTGCAGAGTTAGACAACAGGATATCAGGTAGTTTGAAGGTTAACACAGATTAATCAGTACTTGCAGAGATTGGCAACAGGTTATCATGCAGTTTGAGAGTTTCACAGAATAAACAGTACTTGCAGTATTTGGCAAAAGGATATCAAGCAGTTTGAAGGTTTACACTGAATAAACAGTATTTACAGAGTTTAGCAACAGGTTAACATGCAGTTTGAGAGTTTCACAGAATAAACAGTACTTGCAGTATTTGGAAACAGGTTATCAGGAAGTTTGAGGGTTAACCCAGCATAGTCAGTCTTTGCAGAGTTTGGCAACAGAAATTCAGCAGTTAGAGAGTTTCACAGCGAAGTCCTCACAGGAGCCACAAAGAGTAACAAACAAACGGGCACTGAAGAAACAGGAAGCCTGGAATAAAAAGCCTGGTAGTGACATCATCAGGAAAGGGCGGCCCAGACTACCTGCCAATCAAGCACACTGAGAGGACCGCCGGAGCTTCCCAGCGGCCGAGCGTGACAGTATTTTCCTTATATTAGGACACAGGAGGACACTAAGTAATGGAGTAGGATCTCCTGTATTCCCTGAGCCTGAGGACTTTATAATAATCCCTTACTTGAGGGATTTGTTTATTTATTGGGGAGTAAATATATTAATTTAGGGCACTGTGCACTATAGCTGATAGGTCCGTTATTAGGATCATTATCAGCTAGGGATGAGGCTGTCAGTGCTTTTATTCAGAACTCATTAAATAAATCTGTTATAACTGAAGAGCGGTGAGCAGCCAAAACCTTGAAGATATATATATATATTTTTTCATATTTATTCAGTGCAACAAAAACTATTAGCGCTATAGCGGACTTTACATTCAGGCTTCTATGATTCCTAAATTAGACAGAGTTTATGATGTCAGATCCAAGTCTGTGTAAGTTTTTCCAGTCCCGACTCGCATGTCTGACATAATTTCTAAGGAATTTGAGAAACCGGGTGTCATGAATACCTCATGATTTAGATGCTAATAGGATAATTTTCATTAGCTTGTGTGCTAAAAACATTTTTTTTTCAGAAGACATTTGTTGCTGTGTTTTCCCTTTGATAAGCCAGAACACTCATAAATAGTTTGTAAGATCCGCAAGAGAGAACTTTATGGTCTAATTGGTCAGTTATTGTCCCAACCTTTCAGCAAAGAGAATGAGGGAACACCGATACTCTATCCAGGAATTGGCCTGATGTCATTAATAGGACAACCAGCCTTGCAAATAAATATTCTTTTACATGTTATAATGCCTCAGCAACATAAAGAATGCAAAATATCTGGTGTTTGGTATCAAAATACTCCTCACAACATC
The DNA here is from genome assembly GCF_027579735.1 of Bombina bombina. Classification (NCBI taxonomy): domain Eukaryota; kingdom Metazoa; phylum Chordata; class Amphibia; order Anura; family Bombinatoridae; genus Bombina; species Bombina bombina. Next base: position 167,310,792 of record NC_069499.1, on the reverse strand, counting down.
ACTAGGGATTGCCTATCTGTGTATATGAAATAGATATACATATCAGAAGTTATAAGATGATGTATACTTTCAGCCAAAGAGTCTGAACTTTATGTCATGTTGTAAAAAGAGGGGAGTGGATATTTCTAGTAAAAGAGGGGAGTGGATATTTATGGCCCCTCTGTAAGAAGGTTGGGTCAAGCAATTTGATATCAGAGAAACAGGTATAACATTTTGTGTCTAACAATACAAGTTGTTCATTCTACATGGGAGGCTGTTACAGCGTGAGTGACCATCTTTTCTGGCCAATTTCCCTGCAACAGACATCTAAGCTAGGAAAGTTTAGGTTTATTTGGTTTAGGTATATAAGGTCTTTAGGTTATTTCTCCTTTTTATTTTTGAAACTGTTTGCTTGTGTATAATTCTATTTGTTAACATCATTTTATTAATAATGCACTGTGCATAATTTTTTTGCATAATAAATCATTCCTTTATTAAGCTTTTGCCTTTGCCTAATGTTTGAACCACATTACTGAAAGAGACTGGTAGTATTTATACTGTGCTTTTAGATTATTTGTTGCTAAATTGTATTCTGGGATTTAATTTGTTAGTATGCTTTGTTAGTTGCTAAACAAGCACTTCCAATTTGTGGTCCTCCCTTTTGGTCTGGCTACAGCTCCCAGAATCTTTACGAAGGTGCTGGGGGCTCTTTTAGTGGTAGCCGGGACTCAGGGAATCGCTGTGGCTCCGTACCTGGACGATATCTTGGTTCAGGCTCCATCTTTTCATTTGGCAAGATCTCACACAGACTCTCTGTTGTCTCTTCTTCACACTCACAGGTGGAAGATAAATCTAGACAAGAGTTCCCTGGTTCCCAATACCAGGCTTTGTTTTTTGGGGACAATCATAGACTCAGTGTCCATGTAGTTTTTCCTAATGGATCTAAGAAGATCCAAACTTCTCTCTGCCTGTCTCTCCCTTCAATCCTATGCACATCCTTCAGTGGCACAATGCATAGAAGTAATTGGTCTCATGGTAGCCACCATGGACATTATTATTGTTGCTCGCTTCCATCTGAGACCACTTCAACTATGTATGCTAAGACAAAGAATCTCTCTCTTGGTGGTGCTGTCAGGATCTGCTGGCCCAAGGCATGTACTTTTTGAGACCATCGTGGGAGATTGTGACTATGGATGCCAGCCTCTCAGGCCGGGGAGCAGTTTGGGATCTCTTAAGAACTCAGGGATCCTGGTTGCTGGAGGAATCCGTTCTTCACATAAACATTCTGGAGTTGAAAGCAATCTTCAATGCTCTGTTAGCATTCTGTTCAGTTTATCAGATTTCAATCGGACAACATAACGTCTGTGGCTTATATCAACTATCAAGAGGGAACAAGGAGTTCCCTGGCGATGAAGGAAGTCTCTTGCATCCTTCAGTGGGCAGAGTCCCAGAATTGTAACATTTCGACCATTCATATCCCGGGAGTAGACAAATGGGAAGCTTACTATCTGATCAGACAGACGTTGCACCCAGGATGTGGTCTCCGAGATAACCCTCAGTGGGGTGTTCCGGAGATAGACCTAATGGCTTCTCGCCTTAATACCAAGTTGTCCAGATCGAGGCACCCTCAGGCAGTGCTGGTGGGCACGTTAGCATTTCTGTGGGAGCTCAGTCTGATATTTCTTTTCGCTCTGTTTGCCCTTTTGCCCAGGGTCATAGTCCGCATCAAATGGGAACGGGCCTCTGTGATCCTAATGGCTTCAGCTTGGCCTCGCAGGACTTGGTTTACAGATCTGGTGAAGATGTCATCCTTCCCTCCATGAAGGTTGCCCCTGAAGACGGACCTTCTACTTCAAGGTCCGTTCCTTAATCAAATTCCAGATTCTCTGAGGCTGTCTAAAAGAGGGTTTTCAGATAGGGTAATTGACACTCTGATTCAGGCGCATAAGCCTGTGACATGCTGGATGTATCATAAGGTTTGGCACACCAATCTCTCCTGTTGCTTGTCTAGAGGCTTCCCTTGGCACAAGGTGAGAGTTCTTTGTATTCTGTTGTTTCTCCAGGAGTGTTTGGAGAAAGGTTTGTCAGCTAGTTCTCTAAAGGGCCAGATCTCTGCCCTTTCAGTTTTATTACACAAGAAGTTAGCTAATCTTCTGGACGTTCAGTCTTTTGTTCAGGCCCTGGCCCGAATCAGGCCTGTGTTTAAATCTGTTGCTCCTCCTTGGAACCTAAATGTGGTTCTTCGTGTTCTTCAAAAGGCTCTGTTTGAGCCTATGCATTCTGTTGATATTAAAATTTTATCTTGAAAGGTTTTGTTTTTGCTAGCTATTTCTTCTGCTCGTAGAGTTTCAGAATTATCTGCTTTACAGTGTGATCCCCCTTATCTTATTTTCAATGCGGATAAGGCTGTTCTCCATACCAAATTGGGATTTCTTCCCAATGTGGTATCTGACCGCAATATCAATCAGGCGATAGTAGTTACTTCCTTTTTGTCCTAATACTTTATTTTGGAAGCAACATCTGCTACACAACCTGGATGTGGTACGTGCCTTTAAGTTCTATCTCCAGGCTACCAAGGATTTTAGAGAAAGCCTCTTCCTTGTTTGTGGTGTACACTGGTATGCGCAAGGGTCAAAAAGCCACTGCAACTACTCTTTCCTTTTGACTGAGAAGTGTCATTAGTTTGGCTTATGAGGAAGCTGGCCTCCTGAGAGGATTATGGCTCACTCTACTCGTGCTGTTTCTTCTTCCTGGGCTTTTAAGAACGAAGCATTGATGGAACAAATCTGCAAGGCGGCTACTTGGTCCTCTGCATATTTTTTCTAAATTTTACAAGTTTGATGTTTTTGCCTCAGCTGAGGCTTCCTTTGGGAGAAAGTTACTTAAAGTGGTGGTGCCTTCAGTTTAGGTCCACCTGCCTTTTAGTTCCCCCTCTCTGTCTATTATGTGTCCTCTCTGGTTTGGGTATTGGTTCCCAACAGTAATAAATGGAATTGTAGACTCTCCATGCCATTGGAAAGAAAACAACATTTATGCTTACCTGATAAAGAGAGTCCACGACCAGCCCTGAGTTATTTTTATGGTGGTATTTAATTTTCTAACCTTCTGGCACCAATATACCTCTAGTGTTCTCCTACCTTTCCTTTATTCCCTTGGCTGAATGACTGGGGGAGTATGAGTAGTGGGAGGATACTTAAGCTTTGGCTAGGGTATATTTGCCTCCTCCTGGGGGTCAGGTCATGAATTGCCCAACATTAATGAATGGAATCATGGACTCTCCATGCCAGGAAAGAAAGGAATTTATCAGGTAAGCATAAATTTTGTTTTTCACAAGAAGAGTCCACGCTCCTCTCCATTGTAGTTTTGGTAGCGGGACTCACAGCCTGGGAGGGGACATTTGAGTGGAAACTCTTGTGTCTAATCCTACTGATTAGGAAATTCCTTCCAGCAGCAGGGTGGTTAAAGATATTCCCTCCACATGTTTTAGTAAAGCTTACTTTAAATGTCTCAGTGTGCCTTTTAAGCATAGTTTGTTTTATGCTCCCAAATAAAAAGAATCTAGTATTTTTCCGGTTCTAATTATGGAAGCCTTAATACTGTTATATGTGCTACCCATATGGGTATTTTAGGGGGCTGGGATCCTTTATTTCTAAGAGTTTCTCAAAGCTTCAAAACAATATATTGTTACTGATTTCTCTGATCTAGCAGTAGAGATATACATCTAAATAGGACCATTTCACAGTCAGCTCTCAGCCTTGTATGAGAGCGGTTATATGTATTATAGTTTGACTATCAATACCAATTCAGCATAAGCATGATAGAGCAAAATTATGGGCAGTAATAATTTTGTGGCTTCCCCCTAGTTTTTGTGGATTGGCTACAAGCATATATAATTAAATTTTTTATGTGTCCAAGCCCATCCTATAAACGTAACCAGATACTGCAGGTTCATACGAGAGAAACAGATTTTGTTTGCTATCTCATCACTGTTTCAGGCAGTTATCCTTGTTTATACTTTTTCTTTTTCTCAAGTAATTTCCCTGGTGTTTACCGCCATCTAGTGGTGATTAAGGGTAATATGCCTTGCTTCTTTTTTCATCTCTATGAAGAGTATTCTCTATGATGGTACAATAACCTTTCTGAGGTTTCATTATCTTATTCCCTCCAAGGGACATAATTTATGTTTTAGGAAATAAGACACTGCAGGTTGTCCATTTCTCTTCCTGAGGATGGAACCGTCAAACCATTTGATTTTGTTACCCTTTTTATAATATTATATTGCTGCTATGTTCCTATAATGTTTTATGGGTGTCAACTCTGTTGGGGTCTCTCTCTAAAATTACTTATTCTTATAGGAAGGTGCCAGTCAGGCTTTTGTACTTTACTACAAAATGTATTTGGGTTCATAACCTTGTCTTATCATAAATGGTGTTTCCCATTTTGGGCCATATAGAAATTTAGATTTTTCTGTTAAAGAGAAAATATTATATAGATGTCTTCAAGGTCAGGCAGCTGTGGACTAGTGGCTAGCTTCATAGTCTTACAAACATGAGATTTATATTATTGCTGTGCAGTAATTCCTATTTCCCTTTTCGGAATGTTTCAGTAGTCTTCATATGTCTATTGTTGCATATTGGTTATTATTGTTATGCAATAATTTCGTTTTTTGTCCTGTATGAAATTGGTAGAGTGGCTCGAGGTTTCACTTGGTTCAAGGTGGGAGTTCCTCGGATTCTGTTGTTTCTCCATGAAGGTTTGTCTGCTAGTCCTCTCAAGGGTCAGATTTCTGCTCTTTTTGTCTTGCATTCTGTTGATATTAGACTTTCATCTTGGAAAGTTATGTTTTTTGTTGGCTATTTCTTCTGTTTGTAAAGTTTCTGAATATCTGTCTTACATTGTGATACCCCTTATCTTATTATCTAAGCGAATAAGGCTGTTCTACGTATCAAGTTGGTTTTCCTACCTTAGGTGGTCTCTGACCGCAATATCAATCAGGAGATGTGGTACCTTCTTTTTGTTCTATCCTTCTTCTCCGATGGAGCGTTTGTTGCACAATCTGTATGTGATGTGTGCCTTGAAATTCTATCTCCATGCTTCCAATGCTTTTAAGTCAGACTTCTTCCTTTTTCGTTGTGTACGCCGGTAAGCGCAGGGCTCAGATAGCCACTGCGACTACCTTCTCTTTTTGACTGAGGAGTATTTTTTCGTTTGGCCTATGGGGAAGCTGATCAGCAGCCTCCTGAGGGGTTTATGGTTCATTCTTCCATGCTGTGTCATCTTGTTGGGTATTTAAGAACAAAGTTTCTATGGAACGAATTTGTAAGACAACTACCTGGTCTATCATTGCACTCCTTTTTTTTCTAAATTTTACAAGTTTGATGTATTTGCCTCAGCTGAGGCTTCCTTTGGGAGAAAGATACTTCAAGCCGTGGTGCCTTCAGATTAGGTCCACCTGCCTTATTTTCCCTCCATGTTCATTCTGTGTCCTCTCTAGCTTGGGAATTGGATTCCCAACAGTAATGAATGAATTTGTGGACTCTCCATGCCATTGGAAAGAAATCAAAATTTATACTTACCTGATAAACAATTTATTTCCTGGCATGGAGAGTCCACAAACCAATCCTTTTATTTTTAAAGACAGCGTTTTTTCCTAATCTTCTGGCACCTCTATAACCCTAGTGTTTCTCCTACTCTTCCTTATTTCCCCGACTTATTGACTGGGGAAGTATGGGAAGTGGGAGGGATTCTTAAAGGACCAGTCAATACAGTAGATTTGCATAATCAACAAATTCATGATAAGAAGACAATGCAATAGCAAATGAGTTGATTTTTAAAAAAAAAAAAAATTGCCTATTTCCACTCTGTGCTCTATCTGAATCATGACAGTTTAATTTTGACTTGAGTGTCCCTTTAAGCTTTTGCTGGGTTGTCTTTGCCTCCTCCTGGAGGCCAGCTGTTGAATTCCCAACAGTAATGAATGAATTTGGGGACTCTCCATGCCAAGAAAGAAAATAATTTATCAAGTAAGCATACATTGAGTTTTTGGCATTACCTTTAGTATTATTCCAGTAGTTATATAATTTCTACAAATAATTTACCCATACTAGGACAAATATTTGTATAATTGCTAATTAGGGCTGTGGCCCATTGTGACTATTTTCCTAATTTCCTATGATGTGATTTTAACTGGCGCTAGCAGTGTACAGCTTGGCTCAATGCCAAATAAGCAATTTAAAGTTTTGAAATATAAACTGTATTCTATATTGTTTTTTCTGTCTTGATAAAAGATATAGCACTTTGTGCATTTTTACACTGCTGACTCCCTTTGTCTCTTCATTGCTATGTGTAGTATACTCTGCACAGCTATTAATGTTAAGGGGGTAGTTGAGTAGGTCGCTCAGTACATGTAATACAGATGGTTAGGGAGCAAAGAATAAATATCAGACAGTTCATAACAGGAAATAACTTAGAGATGTGCTTTTTTTCCATACAAATGTGAATTTGTAACGAAAATAGGATATGTTTCATTTTAACAAAACAAATATCTGAATTAATGCACAAAGAAAAATTAAAACCTAATACATACTGTCAATTTATCAGGAATAATTTATTTCCAATGGCATGGAGAGTCCACGATTCTATTCATTACCGTTGGGAATTCAACACCTGGCCACTGGGAGGAGGCAAAGACACCCCAGTCAAAATGTATCCCTCCCACTTCCCAAACTCCCCCAGTCATTCTTTGCCTCTGTAACTTGGAAGAAGGCGAAGATGGTGCTCTGAAGAAAATTGGATTAAAGTCCTTTAATGGGAAGCTTCCCTTCAAGATAGTACTGGGGTTAATAATGCTGCATCTATGTAAACCTCTTAGTAAGAGTATTGGTAGCCGTAAGATGCTGGAAGTCGCAGGAATTTTCTCTGTCCTCTTTCCAGCAAACACCTAACGCATGCACAATATCTACCTCTCAACCGCCACCCCCCACCGCAATAACTAATAAATGTATAAACCCCTAATCCACCAACCCCCATATCGCAAAGTATCTATTAAAGTTATTAACATTTAGACTGCCATTCCCCCACATCACAACTAACAATAAAATGTATCAACCACTAAATGGCCAACCCCCCACATCGCAACTAACAATAAAATGTATTAACCTCTACACCGCCATTCCCCCACATCGCAAAGTACCTATTTAAACTATTAACCTCTAATCCGCCATTCACCCACATCGCAATCTACCTATTTAAACTATTAACCCCTAATCCGCCATCCCCCCACAACGCAAAAAAACTAATCTAATCACTAAGCCCCCTAACATAGCACCCCCTTAATTAACCCCCATTACATGAATTAAATAAATACTAAATTACAATTAAAATAAAAAATGTTAACATTAATTTAAAAATAAAACTTTCAACAGCCAATAGGATTTTCAATGCCCATACAAATGCCCCTTTAGGGGCAATGGAATGGGTAGCTAAGGTTTTTTTTTCTGTTAGGTTTTTCTGTTTTGGGGGGTTGTATGGGTTGAGGGGTTTACTGTTAGGGGTTAATTTGTATTTTTATTTTAAATAATTTTTATTGAGGTAATAAGACATACAGAAACCAACTTTTGTAAACATCATGGCAACACGCCCATTAACATACATCAGTGTTTATGCATCTAATATAAAAGGCATGTCTTAGAGACCGTAAACAGCATTAGATCCTAAACCATAAGGAAATATGTCTAGCCATGGGTAGTACCTCTTTTTACATATGTGCATATTCAGATGGACATTTGGCCTACAAAATACCATGCAATAGTCTTTGGGCCTAGTTTCGTTATAGATGTCTAAATAGAGATGAGTAGGCCCCTGATTGTCCCTAGTATATACAGCAACATATATAACTAAACAATGTGACACAGGAAAAATATTTAAATATGTTAATTGTCGCCTGGGTTATGCTTCCTCCTCAAAGCTTTAATAGGCTTGAGTGGTTATTTTACATATATATTGCGATAGCATCCAGGTGAGTAGGGTAAGACTTCTGATTGTTGAGAAAATTTATATATATCGAGGCGGCAGCGCAGAGGGGAAAAAAAAAAAAAGGAGGAGGGGGGGGTGAGGAGGAGGTAGGGGTCAGGGAAATTTTAGAAGCAAAAGACATTTCACATTTGGACTGTCAGCACTATTTGCAATTATTATTACACCTTAATTATTTGTTTGCTTTCTCCCAGTTTTCCTAAACTACCCAAACCTGACCATATAGGCCCAGTCTACCCGTGCATCTCAAAGAGAAGTCTTCCATTGAGCGAATATATTCAATAATATCTCTGACCATACTGAATGAAACCTGTGAAGTTCCCAACCAACACCTTGCTATTGCTAGTTTTGTGGCCAGGAGTATGACAACACACAGTATTCTCTCTGGCTGGGTCAATTTCCCTAGTCCTAAATGGAAAAGGGCAGTGTCTGGTGCTAATTTATGAAGTAAGCCTAGTTAATCAAGTGTTGTCGCCACTTGTTTCCACACCCCCTGCACTTTAGTACAACTCCACCAAATGTGGAGGTGAGATCCCCTCTGGCCACACCCACTCCAACATCTGTCTGATTTATGTGAGAACATTTTATGTAATTGATCTGAGACTCTATGCCAGCGCAGCACTAATTTTATAAATAGCTTGTATAATGTAACACAATGTATTGCTGCTCTTGTATATTGTATGGCTTTTTGCCATTCCAATTCTGTATGCTCCCGCCTCATTTCTCTTTCCCACTCCAGAACATGGAACGTCTTCACAAATCCCTCTGAGTCCAATAGGATTTGGTAGTGAATTGTCATGGCTTTCCGGAGTGGTTTACCTGTAAGCCACCTTTTTTCCCTTTGGGTCATTTCTCTAAGTTTACCCTTTTGAAAACTCCAGGTCAACATCATGGAGATGAATCTGAAGTATTCAAAATGATACCTCCTGGGAATATCTACAATTGGTAGGTCCAAAGCATTGCTAGACCACGTGGCGAATAAAGGTCTCGGGTATGCTTTATGCCCCAAGCAGACCACATCTGTGGGTGTGATTCCGGCAGGCAAAGTAATAGTGCTCTTATTAAATGAGCAGGTGACGGATGTGGTGCAACTTGCGTCAAATTACGGAGTTCTTTCCATGCTCTAATGCAGGCCTGGATAATAGGATTATCCACTCCCATGAGTACATTCGTGTGAGGAGGAACCCATATCAGGTCCTCAAGGAACAATCCTGAAGGGAGCACAGCCTGTTCAAGTTGTCCCCACCTGGTATAATCAGGCGGAGCCCCCCAAGCTGTCACATGAGAGAGCATAGCCGCTTTGTAATATTTACAGACGTTGGGAGCTGCTAAGCCTCTGTTCAGGATAGGCTTTTGTAATTGCTGCATTGCAATCCTCGGGGGCTTACCCCGCCAGATAAATCTATCACTGATTTAAAACGATTGAGAAAATAGTTTGGAATTATTAGAGGGATACACCGAAAAAGGTATGTGACCTTAGGTAATAATGTCATCTTAACCAACTGGATTCTCCCAATCCATGAAATCTCATATCTAGCCCACTTCGCGGTGAGGTGTTCAAATTCTTTTAAGAGCGGGTCATAATTAGCATGAATTACCATTTTCGAATCAGGTGAGAGAATGACCCCCAAATGTTTTAGCTGACTTGTAGACCAATTAAATGGGTAGTTCTCCTTGAGCCGGGGGAGTTGCGTCCAGGAGAGGTTTAAGGCCAAGGCCTCTGTATTAGTATAATTGAGCCTATAATAGGATACTTCGCCAAACCATTGTAAACTTTCAAATACCACCGGCATGGAGATCTCCGGTTCTGTAGCGAACAGGGTAAGATCGTCTGCAAATAATGCAAGCTTCTGCAAGGTGTCATGAATCAGTAATCAGTATTTCGTTCTTTTGTCTAATCATTGCTGCCAGGGGCTCAATGGTAAGGACAAAGAGGAGGGGGGATAGCGGACTGGTCCCATTCCTGATGTCAAAGGCTTGGAGCAAAATCCCTTACCTCTGATTCTGGACGACAGGTTAGAATATAAAGCCATGATGGCTCCGATGAGACGGGCCGAAAATCCAAAGGCTTTTAGGATCTCCTCCATATACTCCCACCGTACCCTGTCAAACGCTTTTTCCGCGTCTAATGACAGGGCAAATAGCGGGAGCCCCAGAGATTTAGATTCTGCGAAAATATCCAGTAGATGACGCGTGTTGTCCGATCCCTGCCGGCCACGTACAAAGCCTACCTGGTCCAAATGGACCAGAGAGGGAAGTACCCTACTCAGCCTATTGGCCAGAATTTTCGAATACATTTTAATATCCACATTCATCAAGGATATAGGCCTATAGTTCTCACATTGACTCAGATCTTTACACGGTTTGGGTATAGTCACAATTTCTGCCTCCAAATATTCTTTGGGAAAATGCCCTGTTTGGAAGGCAGAATTAAAAACAGAGACCAAGATGGGACCGATTTCAGCTGAGAGTCTCTTGTAAAAAATAGAGGAGAAGCCATCTGGCCCCGGGGATTTATATGATTTCAATTCCTTAATCGCCTGAATCACTTCAGTAATAGTAATTGGGGCTGATAGCCGCTCTTCAGCTTCTTTAGGGACTTTAGGAAGGTTAAGGTCCTGTAAGAACCCCACTATATCTTCTCTTGGGAGGCTCTGTCTTTTCTCCGAGGAAGAGATTTGGTATAGTTTGCTATAATATTCCACAAAGGCTTCCCCAATGTCCATAGGTGAGTAGCATCTTCCCTCTCCCTTTTGGACATAGGGTATTTTATTCACTAGTGTTTTTTGGCGTAATCTGTTTGCTAAAAGGCGGTCAGCCTTATTGCCACTGTGATAAAATCTCAGTTTCAGATATTTAAGGTTTATCTGAGTTTGTTCCAGTTCCAAATCTCAAATTTGGGCCCTTATAGATTGCCACTTCGTGATATCTGAGTGGTAGACACTAGTCCTGGCTTTCCCCCTGACTGAGACCAGCCTGCTATAAAGCTGTGCCAATGTCTCTTTTTTCTTTTTTCTACTCTGAGACTCCCTTTTTATGAGAATCCCCCTCATATAAGCTTTTAAAGCTAACCAAACCGTGGACATCGCAGTTCCCCCATTAGTATTATTCCTTAGCAATTTGATAGTCTCCTTAGACCATTCGGGCATAAAAACATCTTGAAGCAGATGTTCGGGCATCAGGGCCGCCATCAGGGGGTGACAGGGGTGACTCCTGTCAGGGGCCCAATGGGCTAGGGGGCCCCATGAGGGAAGAAGTAAAAAAAAATAAAAAAAAATAAATAAAATTTTGGCAGCCACCAGTGGGTACTACAGCAGAGTGCTAATTGTGCATGGGAAATGTTATTACAAGGAGTAAAGTATTAGCATTTGAGAGGATTTCTGAGTGTGCACTAAACCACTATGCACAGTGTGAGACAGACTTGGCACTTTGTTTGTAGCGTGTGTGCCTGAGTCAGACGGCTGATCACTTTCATTTGCAGAGGAGGTAGGAATTACTTAGCAAATGTTTTTTATTTCTTTGTGCAATTTAAGATTGTAACTTCAGTGTGGTAGTAGTTGTATGGTTAGGCCAGGGGTCCATAAAAACACATTTTTTTAGCAGCAGTGTATTTATGATTATTTGACAATGCTGTAGAAATTCTATATTTAAAACCATGCAGAAAAGTTTCCTCCTCAATACACAAATTATATATATTGCATTCCAGTTTACTGCCCCTTTATGCAAGGACTTTTCAGATACAAGGAGGCATTTTATCTAATATTTTTACATCTGCATAACATGTTATACTCTCAGACTAAGATTGCTCAGTGTTGGAAATGAGACAGGTTAACTTAAAACTGTTCAGTTTACTCTACAGCTGACTTAATTTTGAAATGCATACCAACAAGCTTAAATCCTGCATTTAACCAGATCTAATGGTATGAGTACCACAGCTTATGGTTCCACCAAGACCATATAGAGTACAGCATTTTCAAAATCCACAAGTACAGCTGACAGATGGGAACATTTGTACACTATATTTGAAGTGGTGCTCTTGGTTGGGGAAAATGGGGAAAATATCAAACAAACATATGTCAACCTTTTAAAAGTACTTTTCTTTATCTAGCCATCTGCCCAGATCATTAATGTACAATTTTGAATTCACAGAATTATTTTTGTTTGCACATTTACAAATATGATTCTTTAAAAAGTGATCTCTTCATTTCTGCATTTTTTTATCATGCATGTCACACACTGTTGATTTAGGGGATGCAAGGTGCATAAATGTTTCCTCCTGTGAGTGTTTCTGTGGGTGTCTGTGCTTATGTCTTTGTGCTTTGGTTTGTGTCTCTATAAGTGTGTATGTATTTTTTTTCTGTTGGTATCTCTGTGAGGGTGGGTGTGTATGTCTTTGTGCATTTTCTGTGGATGTCTGTGAGGGTGTGTGCATATGTCTTTGAGCTTTTTCTATGGGCGTCTCTGTGAGGGTGGGCGTGTGTTTGTCTTTGTGTATTTTCTCTGGATGCCTCTGTGAGGGTGGGTGTGTATGTCTGTGTTTTCTGTGGATGTGTGTGTGTGTGTGTGTGTATGTCTGTGTTTTCTGTGGATGTCTCTGTGAGGGGGTGTATGTCTTTGTGTGTTTTCTGTGGATGTCTCAGTGAGGGTGTGTATGTATGTCTGTGTTTTCTGTGGGTGTCTCTGTGTGTGTGTGTATGTCTTTGTGTGTTTTCTGAGGCTGTCTCTGTTGGTGTTTCCTTGGGTGTATGTGCAAGTTTGAGTTTGTGTGTGGGTGTCCATTGTATGTTCCTTTTTAGGACATTTTGACCTTACTACTGATTATTCACATCTTTCTACAGACTTTGAGACTTATGAGACCTTTCCGGAAGTCAGGGCCCTTCCTTTCAGCCACTGTAAAGCTGTTGTCGTCATTTAGTTGGCATCTTCCTTTACAAAAAGATAATCAGAACTACATATTTTGTTTTCTAAATCTCCTTTTTTTACAAAACTGTAGTTTACCTCATTACTTGTCAGGGCAATGTAAACAAGTGCTAAGTGTCTGTTTGGGTGTCTGTGTCTGAGTTTCTTTGCGTGTTTGCTAGAGTGTCTGTATGTGAATCCTTATGTGTGAGCGTGTGTGTGTGTTTCAGTGTATGTTTCTACCTTTACAACATTTCCAAGTTTAAATAGACAATTAAGAATAAAGTGCTTATACGTTTTAGTCACTTGGTCAAAAATTGCACATGTCAAAGGGGGGGGGGGGGGCCCTGATCAATGGTTAAGTCAGGGGCCCCAAAATTTCTAGTGGCGACCCTGTCGGGCATACACCATCTCCTAGGTCCTTCATGAGCACCCCTTACATCTAAATTCACCATCACCGCGTCATGGTCGGACCACGTGCAAGACACTATGGTAGAACTTTGTACCATCCACATCGCCCAGGGATCGCAGAAGACGTAGTCCAGCCTGGAAAAGGAAGAGTGCTGGGCTGAGTAGAAGGTATGGTCACAGGCATCTGGGTGTAGAGCCCTCATATAGGTCATTTTGAGCTATCAGTTCCCTAAATTTCTGGGAAATAAAGTCCCTGTTTCTATCTCCTATCAATTTTGCGTTTCCCCTCCTATCTCAATTGGGGTCCCAGATCATATTAAAATCTCCTGCTAGGAGGGTATGGCCTCCTAATGAAACTGGCTTGGTTAGTGTTAGGTAAGTATATGGCGACCAGTGTATATAGGACACAGTTTAAGCGGCACACACAAATCACATAGCGACCTGCCTGGTCACAGTCTGTATATATAGGTTCATAAGCTATCTGTTCCCCTATCAGTGTCGTCACCCCTCTTGCCTTCTTATGAAATGTGGAGGAAATATTAACTGGGTATCTTGCTGTTTTAAGTCTGGCAGCTGCATCTTCTGTCCAATGAGTCTCCTGGAGGAAAGCTAAATCAACATGATGATTTTGGAGGAATTTGAGTACAAACTCCTTTTTGTTGGGGAGTTGAGGCCTTTGGTATTCAGAGTACATAGTTTCATGTTTGGGGCGGATTAAGGAGAGGGAGTATGGAGAGAGGGAAAGAAAAAAAAAAGGGGGGGGGGGAATATAATAGAGGGCCTGGAAAGGGAGGTTAAATAAGGCTTGGTTTTAACAGGCCAGGGGCCCGTCACCCCAAAAATGGCAGAGATTCCCCAACTCTGCCGGGAGTATGCGGAGGGCTCTAAAGTCCCCTAACCGCAAGCTGTGATGGAATGAAGTGAAATGAAATGAAACAAAGTGAAATGTACTGAAATGAATGAAATGAAGTGAAATGAAATGGAGGGGTGGCGGAGCCAGCTATAGACCCATGAACATGTAATTTGAAAAGCATATATAACAAGATAACATCAATAAAAACAGAAACATCTAAATAATGACCATAGTTAACTTATATATATTCACTAGGGTACTCAACTATTGGAGTCTAAACATACTTCTCATATTAGACCTAGTGTAATTCAGCTTGGACGCTCAGCGGGTCAGGCATGAAGTATAAAGAATGAGACAACATCATTAAATACATAAACAATAAAATAAAACTAGAGACCCCACTAAACATCTGTTCACTCATTAGGGTGATTGAGTATTGGAATCCAAACACACTTCTCATAGTAGACCTAATGCAAATAAAGCTTGTAAGATCAGTGGATCATGCATTAGATTATGGGCTCCCGGCATTAGCTCTCAGGTCAGGGCTCCCTCTGCGAGGGCGGGCAGGCACATTAGGGTCATTGGAAGGCCTCCTCAGAGAGGCCGGGGGGGGGTGATCTTGATGTGTTAATTGCCAAGTTCTTAGGAGTTCTTGTCCCTGTCGAGGCGTCAGGATAATATGTTGAGCTCCATCTTTCATGACTATCAACTTAGTCGGAAACCCCCATCTGTATCTAACTTGATTACTTCGCAGGACTCTGGTGACCTCTGGGAAACTTCTCCTCTGCGCCAAGGTGTAAGAAGAGAGGTCCGGGAACAGTGAAACCTCCCTAAATTGCCCATTGAGTTGCGGCGATCACAGCATTGCTCTCATCAACTTATCTTTACATGAGTAGTTGTGCAAGCGAGCTATGGTATCTCTGAGTTTACCAGGAAGGAGGTTTCTAGGTCTGGCTGTTCTATGGATTCGATCAATTTTGTTTGTGTCACCCGAAGCTGAGCCTAAGATTGTCTGGAAGAGGCACTGAGCATATTCTTCAAGATCTTGCGGAAGGACCGACTCAAGATTCCCCTTAGCCTAATGTTATTTCGTCCCTGGATCTATCCTCCAAGTCCGCTACTTTAGCCTCCAGGGAAGCTACTTGATCGATCAGGCTTTGTGTTTGCCCTACCCAGTTAGCATGATCCACCATGAGGTCTTCTTGTTTCCTTTCTATAGTGTCGGTTCTTTCACTAATAGAAGAAATATCATGTCTCAAATCTTCAAAAGATCTTTCCAGCTTGTCAAACCACTTAGTGAGAGTTTGGTTTTGGGTTTCAAACATGCAATGAATAGACTTGAGCGGCAAAGCTGGGGCGTCCCCCTTACTTCTGCCGGGAGTACTTGTGCTAGAAAGCCTACTATCCATGTGGTCACCAGGCAAGTCTGAGGCGTGAGATTGTTCGTCTTCGGATCTTGCATTATCTCTGTTCCCACGTGGGTGGAAATGGTCCATCGCTGTCTTTCTAGGCCCAAAGTTACCTTTCTGTTTCTTCTTCGCTTGTTGCGACATGTTGAGTAGCACTGTCCCCACTAGTATGGCCACTGCGTTGGTCGATGTTTAGATGTTATCTTCTTAGCGTAAATGGGGGGGGGGGAGTCATATAGGGCCCTTTAGACTGACATTAGGTTGGTGGACGGGCCCAGGGTATACAAAACTATGCACAGCCTATAGAGGATCCCCATAAGGGGGGGGGGGTGTCTCACCTATCTGTTATAGGCTAGAGTGTTATATTTATGTAGCCCCCCTGACCTTGTTTGAGAGCAGCCTTATTGTACCATGTAACCCTCTCCTAGGGAAGTTGTAACCATAGGACGATGTGGGAAAAAGGAATGGGGATATGACCCACCAACAATAGCCTGGCGGGAAAGGGAGGAGAGGGCACAGCTTATACCCAAGAAAGGATTTAATAAGAAACGGTAGAGGGCAGTTGCCCCTCAAGTGGGGGTACAGTAAACAGGCAAGCAAATAGAGAACAAATAAAATAGCATTTGCATACAAAGGTGATAAAAATAACACTGTATTTTGAGAATTTGCTCAGGTATACCTCAGTTATCACAGCGTTATTACCAGAAATATATATATCTTAGCGTGGAGAGAGTATGTCTCAGGTAGTGCAAACAGTGGAGTACCAGTAGAGAAAAGGTTAAATATAAGTAAGGGGGGCGGAGCTAACCAGCAGAGTGAACGGACGTGTGTGTCTGTAGCTCTGCAAGTCAAATCTAATTAACTAATATAATTCTAGTTATAAGAATACTACTTTTTTTATTTTTTGCTATCCTACCCTACAACGATACTTCTGGGAGCAGACAATTTGCAGTTCCATATCCCTGCTTAGCTGAAATACGCTCTTACACGCTGGGGCTTGGAGATCTCGGCCTGAACACTAGTGACCGTTCTTTGGGCAAACACCGAAGCTATTCCACTACGGGACACAAAGAAGCCTTCATCGGACACCGGATAGCAAATTGCTTTACAAAGTTTATTAAATAGATGACTTTGTCTAGCTTTAACCCCTATTAACGTGGGAAGGTGTAAGGAAAGTGAGCAGTGGCATTTGCAGTCCGGACTCGACTTTGTGGGCGCAGCAAACCCCTATCCCGGCACAGTAATACGGACTAAGTGGAAAAGTAATCTGATACTACAAACATACATTGCAAGTGTCTCATATGCACCCGGAGGGTCGGGGATCCGCTCTGGGTGGCATCTAAACCTCATCTGTACCAGACCCGAGAGTCCCTTCAGCCGCACAGACAGCTTTCAGGCGGAGAGGAGCGGACCCACAGACAGCCGCCTGCGATCTTGCCTGGGAGAGCTAGAAAACCCGGAGATACACAGAAACTAGGTAAGACCCCTGGTTAGAGGCTCCGGTAGTTAAGAAAGACTAGAACCACAGTGGCTCCGGTTGTCTCCCGGTACATATAGTGCCGTTCTATACATTGGGTCACGCAGTTTGTATAAAGCAGGGCTGTGACAAGTCTTTCCCACACATCGTCTGCATATGTTTTAGCTTTTGGTGATAACCTGGTGCAAGCTTTGAATGAAGGGGAATTAACATCATTACATTTTGAATGTGAGTAAATTTGGGGCATCTAACTCCCTTAAACGAGAATTGGCGCGAAACTCCGCCATCTTGGATTTCTTGTTGCGCAGCTCTTTTAACTCACTGCCCGATTGAGAGTGTGACAGCTGGATCGTCTGAGAGTAATTTAAATCAACCCAAACCCTAAGCCAGAATTTGCAAAGTCCTACAACATATAGAGCCCTAAATAACGGCCTAAGTTTTTCTGGAGTAGCAACCTGCAGAACTGTATCCCTTTTCACGAAAACTCATTCTCCCCCTGATTTAAAGACACAGAGGGGAAGCAACAGGTCACTTAGTGGCTGCATCTGGTCTAAAGATAATACAGTGTTTTAACTGAAACGTTAACCAAACAGATATTAAACCTGTGACACTACCCTGGATACCTGATTGCTCATTTCCTTTGGGCCGTTTGTTAGGGGCTTGTAATATAGACTGTGCAGCTGAGGAAGGAGTCTCACCCAGCTGCACCACACCCTCAACACTTTCTCACTCTCTTTAACAGATTCCCTGCAGATTATCTAAATCTCCATAACAGCAAAATCCAAACCCTCTCACTGGTTCAGAAATAGGACCCAGGATTACAATTGCAAAGTTACATCCCAGGACACTCTCAAGTCCCTTTAAGCACAACACCTACTGGGTGGCAAACCTTGCTCTTACTTCACACTGTTCTCACGGACTGAGGCCACTGCTATAGTATTGTGTCTTATTGTGCTGCTGCGTCAGCTTCTGTTTCTCTGCAGCCCAGCTCAGAGTGGAGTGTCTTATTGTATATTATTTTTGTGTTGTGACCTTGCATAATTTACTTTTTTCCTTCCACAGGACGTTTGGTATTTAACTTTCTGGGCCCCAGTTGCTCCTGCCCGGTTGTCGCACTTATCTAACTCTTTGACTAATAGTGAGAGCAAATTTCGCCTCCCACCTTGTGCGCTGCCCGGCAGAAGTAACTGTTCCAGGTACCCTGGGCTTAGTTGCCCATCTGTGTGTTAATATCACCTTCTATCACTGACCCCCCCCTCTCGGACTCATCCTTTCCGGCCCGCTTACGTGGGCTGGTCACTACCACTCTCCTTTTCCCCTTCCTTCGGGTCGTATCCCTCCTTCCCGAGTCCGAGGGGCACACACCCCTTAAGAATTTTAGAGGCGCCTCACTACAAGTAAAAAGGTAGTATTAATAAGACGCCCACCTGGCCTCTTTCTCCACCTGAGCTGGCATCTTTTGATTCATACAAAGCCTTGTGGGGCAGTATGTTGCCCATAAACGCCGCTATGGGGAGATAGAGGTTACGGGTGGACGGCTAGCCCTACTCCGTTATGTAATACTATTGTGCATGTGTATTATTCTCTTTTTATTTTCATTAGCCTGTCGGGTCCAATAGCACTCTCATTTACCCCCATCTCGGGCTCACTGGTTCAGCTACAGGCTCTCTCTTCTCCTATGAAAATGCCACACAACGCCAGGAGACACTCGAAGCCGCCAGGTTCTGTGAAAAAAAACAGTCCTGGATCATTTCACACAACATCCCAAAGACCAGACTGAGGACTCCAATGAAGGCTTAAGTGAGTCTGAGTCTCTGGGGGATGGTTCCCAACCTGACCTCACGCCTCAAGCGAGATCACAACACCTAATAACGGAAGCAACACTTAAAAAAATGCTTGAAAACCAAACTATCTCCATAACCAAGGAAATCCAACGCAACCTTGCTGAACTCCGTAAAGACATCTCTGAGATAGGTGACAGAGTAGACTCCCTGGAAAGAAAACAGGACGATCTTGCCACTGACCATACAAATTTATTGTCCTACTCAGAATCTCTTGCAGATCAAATTAGCCAGCTGGAGTTCAAACTTGCCGATGTGGAGGATAGGGCACGCAGAAACAACATAAGGTTTAGAGGAATACCTGAGGATATCCAACCGGCAGATATTCAAAACTTCCTGAAAGAACTCTTTAAAGAACTTCTGGGACCAACTGAGGGGCTGACAGACATCATGGAACGGGCCCATAGGGCCCTACGCCCTAGAACGGTCTCTCAGGAAAAACCGAGAGATGTCATAGTCTGCTTCCACAGTTTTATCTTTAAGGACAGACTCATGCAGGCGGCCTTTCGGAAGCCGCAAACATCAGAAAGATTTAAAGACATACAACTGCTGCCCGATTTATCCGCACACACTCTGCAACACCGGAGATATTTCCAGCCAGTCACACAGATTCTTCGTAGGGAGAACATCAAGTACAGATGGGGTTACCCTACTAAACTAATAATCACAAAAGACAACAAATCAATCATCGTGACCTCTCTTTCTCAAGGGACTTCTCTCCTTGGCCAATGGGGACTCATGGCAATAGACTCACGGGGACCTCCGGCTGTACAATCTAAGCTGAGAGTCACAGCCCCCGAATGGTCGGTTAAGGAACAAAGACCTAAGAGGATGAGAACACAACAGCCTACCGATGACACCCATCTAGAGTCTCCACCCTCCTGAACCTGAGCCTACTTCTGTTATATTTTGCAGGTCTGATAGGATATAATACGCTTACCCCCACTCTCATTACCTTGTATTGATGTGTTAATAAGTAACGGAGTAGGAGCTATAGTGTCCGAAAAATGTGACTTCTTACTCATATATGCCCACTTGCTATTGTTTCATGTTAGACTTATGTGTTTTCACTGTTTATGCAATCTTTAATTATATGTAACCAGATTCTATTGTTTTACGTTGGCATGTATGCATAGATTGCTTACTGTATCCAATGCTTCCTATCAGGTTCCTGTGTTCATTTTAGTTCATTATGCTTTTGTCACGCCCTCTCGGGGGCCCACAGGTTTACATTTTATTGCACCTTGTTTTATTCTCCATTGTCTAGTTTCTTAACTAGCGGAGTGGGGCTGGACCTCCCAGCTCTCCTCACACATTTGCCCTTAGCTCCCCCCCCTACAGGTTAACCCACGCCAGGGTTCCACCTAGGTGGACTATTTCCACCTGTGCTGTCAGTACATTCCCACCTTACATTCTGAATAACCTTCTCCCCTTCCACCCTCTACATACCTCTCTCCAAGCCTTTAACCTAAGCCTCTCAGATATCCCTACTGCTCACCCACTCCCCTGGGCCAGAAGTGAACCATGTCCCGACTACGAGTATGCACACATAATTCCAGGGGCTTAAACTCTCCTTTCAAAAGAAGCCTACTCACTCGCATGCTTAACCACCACAACCCCGATATTGTGTTTCTGCAGGAAACGCACTGGCTGTTAGACGCTCCCCATAGACTTCATTCTCGCTCATACACGACCATAGAATGTTCTTCATTCACAAAAAAAGCTCGAGGAACTGCGGTCCTGATTCACAGGAGGGTAGCTTATGAGGAAATTGAGGTAATAAGGGACCCCCAGGCTAGATATACTATAGTAATCTGCAAGCTTGACCACGTCACGCACACCTTAGTTTCAATATACCTTCCCAATACCCAACAGCCTACTTGCCTCAGAAAAATTCTGAGATTAATTGACCACCACAAACAGGGCAGAGTTATAATAGCGGGGGACTACAACATGATCTGGGACACTAAATTAGACCGTAAGACGTTATCCCCAACTAAGACCACCCCCCAACTAACTCTCCTCTCCACACGCTTTAAATCAATCATGTCGGAATTTGGATATTTTGACATTTGGCGATCACTACACGCTACAGACAGAGACTTCACCCACTTCTCCCAGGTACACAAAACCTATTCTAGGCTAGACCATATTTTCTGTTCGGCATCGACCCTAGACTCAGTACTTCAATCTAGTATCCCCCTCTGCTCATGGTCAGATCATGACCCGGTACTTGTAGATCTCCACACTAGGGACCCCTGTCTCCATAAAAGTAGATGGTCCCTCCCACGCAACATCTTAGCAGACATCCCCTTCAGGGAAGAACTACGCAGAGATCTTATAGAGCTTATTCAACTTAATGACAATGGTCAGACATCTGATGATACCCTCTGGGGCGCCATTAAGGCGGTTTCCAGAGGTTACATCATCCGCAGGCAAGCTCGCCTTAGGAAACTTGCTGGTCTTTCCTTGGCCCAAGCCCACTGCAAACTCCGACTGCTTGAATCCTCCAACAGAGCTAACGTCTCTGAAGCACTGACTTCCCAAATCTCAGCTGTACGTGCGCATATTAATCACTTAGAGTTGAGACGCCACAAGAGAATCTTACAAAACTTAAGCAATTATTTTATTATAAAGGCAATAGGGCCGACACTCTGTTAGCACACAAATTGCGTCAGCGAAATAGTTCTTCCCGCATACACCAAATAATTCACAATAACAAGAGTCATAGACTTCCCTCACAGATAGGGGACTGCTTCGCAGACTACTATTCTAAACTCTACAACCTTGAGGGCAATGAAGTTAAAGCCCCTGCCTCTACACAACAGATTAAAACATTTCTTGAGTCCCTAAATTTACCGTCCTTAACTACGGAACAACAAGAGTCATTGTCCAACCCATTTACCCAGCTGGAAATCAAGCAGGTCATCCAGCGTCTCAAACCTCTTAAGGCCCCTGGCCCAGACGGGTTACCCCGCACAGTTTTATAAAACTTATAGTCAAGAACTAATTCCGCTCCTCCTTAGATTTTTTAATACTGCCAGGCAAGAGGGTAGTTTCAATAGAGAATTCTTGGAGGCTGAAATTATCATGATTCCCAAACCAAATAAAGACCCCTCCTACTGCCCCAATTATAGGCCCATCTCGCTGATAAATGTTGACATAAAAATTTATTCCAAACTTCTCGCTAATCGAATATGCAAACTTCTGCCCATCCTAGTCAACCCAGATCAGGTGGGATTTGTACTTAATCGTGAGGGCCCGGATAACACTAGGTGCCTTATCAATATTACATGCGAATTGACGAGAATGAACAAGCCCTTCTCGGTTGTCTCTCTGGACGCCGAGAAGGCTTTTGATAGGGTCAGATGGAGTTACTTGTGGGAGACTCTTGTCGCCTTTAAATTTCCATCTGACATTCGCCTCGCGATCCAAGCTTTATACTCTAGCCCCACGGCTACGGTCAGGGGGGTAGGGTTCCACTCGTCTTCATTTCCCATTTTTAATGGTACGAGGCAGGGCTGCCCACTCTCTCCGCTTCTGTTTGCACTGGCAATCGAGCCGCTAGCGGAAACAATACGTACTGATAGGGACATAGTAGGAATCACACTCTCTGGCTCCAAACACAACATCGCCTTGTTTGCGGATGATGTGACTGTGTTCTCTGCAGATCTGCTCCGCACAATCCCTAGACTTCTGAAGATCCTTGAGGTCTTCGGCTCCCTTTCCTTCTATAAGCTAAACACCCCCAAAACGGAAATTTACATATGGGGTTTCCCCCAAAAATATGTCACAGCCCTCCAAAGACAGTTTGACTTCAAATGGTCTAGCAAAGGGATTACTCACCTTGTAGTTCATATCTCTAATGATTTGAAACAGATGGTTAAGGATAACTATTTACCCCTCCTGGCGGACTTGAGAGCGCTAAAACATGTTTGGGATCATAAGAACATCTCTTGGATGGGCCGCATAGTGTCCCTTAAGATGTCGTTCCTCCCTCGGCTCACCTACATTTTCAGATGCCTCCCAATCAGAATTCCCACTCACCTTTTGCTACAGTTTCAAAGTGAGTGCACAAAATTTATTTGGCAAAACAAAACTCCTAGGATAGCCCACGGAACTTTGCAGTTCCCTGTCCAGCTTGGGGGTCTGGCCTCCCCATCCATAGTAAAGTACTACGAGGGTGCTATGCTTACGCACATTTCCCAGTGGGGAGTGCTTCACTCACAAGACAGATGGAGAGACGTTGAGCAAGCCTCATTACCATTCGATATATACCTAAAAGACCTCATCTGGACCCCGGTCCATTGCCGCAGAACCCTACAGATACATAACTCTGTAGTTTTAGAATGCCTGGCAGTATGGGATAAGATCCGGCATCGAAAACTAATCGCGCCGCACCCCTCCCCGATTACCTCCATCCCAGGCCTTTTTACAGGCCTAGCAGAAACACACCCCAATACGTGGGCTAGGCTGGGCGTAAAACTTGTTTCAGACTTTTGGTCAGAGACTAACGAGGATGGGTGTCTCTCGTTGTCTAAGGACAGATCGGGCGCAGACATCCCACCCTACCTCTTATTCGAGTTTACTAGGATCAAGAGTTTCCTCTCTAGCTGGGGTTTCTTTCCCTCTGCTCCACGTCAGCTTACCCCATGGGAGACTGTTTGGAAAAGAGGACGTAGACTCCACAAACCTCTTTCAAGACATTATAGCCTGCTGGATGGTACTGTGCCCCCAGACCTGGCACCACACTTACGTAAGTGGGACACTATTCTTCACTCTCGAATCCCGGCAGATGCCTGGCAGAGATCCCTCACCTTAACCAAAAAATCATTGCATTGTGTGACAATGTTTGAAACCTATTATAAAGTTATCTCCCAATGGTATTTAGTCCCAGCTCGGCTATCTAAGATGTTTTCGACGTCTTCTCCGCAATGCTGGAGAGAATGTGGCTCTCACGGAAATATGCTTCACATATGGTGGGAATGCCCTAAGTTGACTCCCCTGTGGAATACCTGCTTCCGTACTCTGTCTGCTCTAGGGATTCAGCTACCAAAAACCCCTGCCACTGCACTTCTGCACCTAAACCTGCAGACCCTTCCCAAACACCAGCAGATTCTCTGCGTTTATCTCCTGTCATCGGTTAAAACCAATATTGCCAGACACTGGAAAAAAATATCCCCCCCTCGTTGGCCTGATATTCTCAAAACAATGGCTTACTTACACGCCATGGAAAAGGACATATTCTACAGTTTGGACAAAAGTGACCTTTTTGAAATGGTTTGGGCAGACTGGACAGACACACACGACACCACATGGCTTCCCCAGGTTAGAGTTTAAGATTTCTCGCTCCATGCGCCTCAGGCGATCCCCTGCAGTATTCCCCCCCCGCCCCCCCCTCCCATCCTTATAGATGAACCCTTCCCCCACCCCCCCCACCCTCCTATTCTTCTTTGACAGCTGTTTGGAAATGTATTGACTTTATCTTTGAAACTTGAATACCTCAGTTGCAACTATTCCTTAACACTTTTCTACATGTTTTGCTCTGAAACTTGCAGAGGTCCTGCGAGTCCTCATTTATTGTTATATATTGCTAAAAAAATTAATAAAAACTATTTGAAAAATAAAAATAAAAAAAAATAAAAATAAATAAATAAATATAAGTAAATGTGGTGGGAGGATAAATGTCCTGCTGTACCAGGTAAGGTATATATTATGTGCAGGGTAACCCATCAGGTAATCCTGTAGGTCTATATGTTGCTTGGAGTGTATAGTTCAGTTTGTAATATGTGTAGTAAGAAAGTATATATGATTGAGTAAAGCTGCATGTGTAGTGCTTATAGGTAGAGAACAGACAGATTAGACATTAAGCGCAAACATAAAATGACACTCCACTCTGGGTATAAACCACAGAGACATATATGCTGACGCAGCAGCTAAGATGCACTGTTATGAATAAGTTCTTAATTATCAAAACACAATGATAGGGAATGCACAGGAAGAAAAATTGCGTGCGGGTTTGGGCCTTTGGTAGAAGGTAGTGAATGGCCAGCCCTCGTAGATAGTAAATCCTATCTTGGCCTTGGCCACACAAATCACCACTATAGATTTGCAAAAAATGTCAGCCTGTGGGGCCTTAGGGGGCCGAGTGGTATTGTAGGATATGTGGGGTAGGCCAATTAATTATATAAAAAGCCAGTGGAACAAACAACCTCCCAGTTGAAGTGAGGGACAGAACAGTATACACACAGTCACAGGCCCTTTGGATCTCCCAAATAAAGAACCCACTTTACAAAATACCTGTGTTTCGCCACGTGGGTGAAGGCGTGACACATTCCTTTTCTCTGGGTCTTGTGGTGCAAAAAGGCCAGCCAGATCTGTTTAATCTGAGTGGAACAGTGATTGCTCAAGCTGCCAACTCCTCAGAAAATCAAGTGGATACCTTTATATGTATATACGTAGGGCCCAATGGCGGCTGCTTCTGCCGCTTGACAACGGAGGCCTGAGCTATGTGTTGGGATGTGTCACGGGCTCCCTGACCTCCAACCAGCTGTGATGTACCTCAATTGCTCTCTTTTTGTAGGGACCAACAGGTCAGCTTTGTTTCCGTTAGCGGCCCCTCGTCTTCTCCTCTGCCTGTCTCAGGAGGACCTAGGATGGGTGCCACTTGTTGTCCTCCGCTTCTGCTTCCTCTTCTTCTCGCCCGTATTTCTCAGGGAGACTCTTCTTGTGTGCTCCGGAGCGGAGCCCCGACCCTCCGGGAGCACACCACTAAGCACAGACGGTCAGGAAAGGTGAAGATCTTGATGCAGCAACCGGTAACTCTATGAGACACTAATGTGACATCCAGGTGATAAATCTTACTTTATCATTCTCATAGTTCACCTTCTTTTTTGGATTCAACAAGTAGTTTCTACTGATATTCCTACTTCTTTCTTTTACCTTGTTCAAATCGCATCCCATTCCTCATATACTTTCTCTTTAAATCTATTATCTAGAAGGGCTAACTCCTTTTCATAATCTGCATCTAGAGTGCAGTTCCTTCTAAATCTTTGGTATTGGCCATAGGGAATGTTGTTTTTCCATCTTTTAAGATGGCCACTATTCGCATTCACAAATCCATTGGTGTCAGTGTTTTTTTCTGAATTTCCTTATCGCTACCTTCCTATTCGTACTACAAAATCATACCAAATACAAAAACTCTATTTCTTGTTTATCAATCTTACTAGTGAACTTTAGATTTCAGTCATTGTTATTTAAATTAGTTATGAAATGCTGTGCAGATTCCTCATTTCCACTCCAGATGATTAAAATATCATCTATATATCTTTAGTACCTTTAGTACCTTTAGTATCTTTTTTTTCCAGCGCTCACTTGAGCGTTGAGCAAATCTAGCTCCACTTCTACCTGTAATACCAGCGTTGCTTACGGTAGTGGTAAGTTGGCAAAACGTGCTCGTGCACGATTTCCCCATAGTTAACAATGGGGCTGAGACGGCAAAAAAGCAGCGTTCAGCTCCTAACGCAGACCCATTGTTTCCTATGGGAAAATACTTTTAATGTCTACACCTAACACCCTAACATGAACCCCCAAGTCTAAACACCCCAATCTTATACTTATTAACCTCTAATCTACCGCCCCTAACATCGTCGCCACCTGCATTATACTATTAACCCCTAATCTGCCACTCCAGACACCGCCGCCACCTACATTATCCCTATGAACCCCTAATCTGCTGCCCCTAACATCGCCAACACCTATATTATATTTATTAACCCCTAATCTGCTGCCCCCAATGTCGCCACTACTATATTAAATGTATTAACCCCTAAACCTAAGTCTAACCCTAACACCCCCTAACTTAAATCTATTTTTAATAAATCTAAATAAAATTTCTATAATTAAATAAATTATTCCTATTTAAAACTAAATACTTACCTATAAAATAAACCCTAATATAGCTACAATATAACTAATAGTTACATTGTAGCTATTTTAGGATTTATATTTATTTTACAGGCAACTTTGTATTTATTTTAACTAGGTACAATAGCTATTAAATAGTTAATAACTATTTAATAGCTACCTGGTTAAAAAAATTACAAAATTACCTAAGTTACAAATACAGACAAATGGTATCCACAGCACCAATTAGGTAAAAGAAAATACCTTTATTTTCACATTACATGCATGTAATGTGAAAATAAGGGTATTTTCTTTTACCTAATTGGTGCTGTGGATACCATTTGTCTATGTTGCTGTAAGGGTGGCAGTAACCCTTTCTCCACGGCATCATACATAATTCAAACCTGCTTTAAGGAACCAACAGGTGCTGTACTCATTTACTACTTTTGTAAGTTACAAATACACCTAACACTACACTATCAATAAATTAATTAAATAAATTAACTACAATTATCTAAAATAAAATACAATTAAATAAACTAAACTATATTACAAAAACAAACAAACACTAAATTACAAAAAATAAAAAAATATTACAAGAAGTTTAATCTAATTACACCTAATCTAAGCCCCCTAAAAAAATAAAAAAGCCCCCTAAAATAATGAAATTCCCTATCCTAAACTAAATTACAAAATAATCAGCTCTTTTACCAGCCCTTAAAAGGGCTTTTTGCGGGGCATTGCCCCAAAGTAATCAGCTCTTTTACCTGTAGAAAAAAGGAATACAATACCCCCCCAACATTACAACCCACCACCCACACACCCCTACTCTAAAACCCACCCGATCCCCCCTTTAAAAACCTAACACTACCCCATTGAAGATCACCCTACCTTGAAGATCACCCTACCTTGAGCCATGTTCACCCAGCCGGGCACCGATGGGGCAGCAGAGGACATTCGGACCGGCAGACATCTTCATCCAGGCGGCATCTTCTATCTTCATCCTTCCGGAGTGGAGCAGAGCCATCTTCTACCCAGCCAAAGCGGAGCCATCCTCTTCAATCGAAGTCCTAATGACGTCATCCAAAATGGCTTCCCTCAAATTCCGATTGGCTGATAGGATTCTATCAGCCAATCGGAATTAAGGTAGGAAAAATCTGATTGGTTGATTTAATCAGCCAATCGGATTGAAGTTCAATCCGATTGGCTGATTGGATCAGCCAATAGAATTGACCTCGCATTCTATTGGCTGATCCAATCAGCCAATCGGATTGAACGTCACTCCGATTGGCTGATTAAATCAACCAATCAGATTTTTCCTACCTTAATTCTGATTGGCTGATAGAATCCTATCAGCCAGAGAGGCGGGGCATAGCCATGCAGGAACATGGCCACATTCTAAAAAGCTCTGTGGCATGTCTTGAGTCTCTGGCTCATTTCTAACAATTTGGGATGGAGAGAGTCACCTGAAAATTCATCACATAACCGAGAGTGACTAAGGGAATCAATATTTGGCACAAACTTACTCATTCTAGCATTTCCGGAGACCCAGGCTGAGAATGGGCTGGCAAACTAAAGTAAACATCGTGGAGGAAACCGCTAATGCAATACACCTGCTGGGGGTCTGGTCGCCTACTTTGTCTATCCTGAGGGAGGTGAGGAGATCTAAAGCGGCACTCCGGAGCGGATGGATACTTGATGTGAAGATCTCTGCCATTACGCTATACCACGTGGCAGCCTAGCGTGAACGCCCGAGAAGCCGCGACACAGCCGAGACACCGTGAGATACATACCGGTGAGAGTAACTTTCATTCCGGCCCTGACTACTACCATATACGAGATACCACAGGTCGGGTGACACAAGCAAGGTATGCTGGATCCGGATTGCTAATGAAATAGCGACAGTAAGGCCCAGACCCAAAAAACTTGATGCCATTACTCTAATAACGTAGTAATTTGAAAGTGAGATGCCATTTGAGTTAAAGAGTGGAGGGAACTGAACGTACCTTAATGAATGGATGTAATATATGGTTTTGGCCTACTAACATCTTGGGAGAAATTATCAATTGGCTTGTTATCAGGTGGCCAAATTTAGGGGTAAGCTACAGCAACTGGGAATAGTGATATCAGGCCCCAAAACTTCCTGATGGCATCTAAACGGAATACAAAGCCAGACAAAAAACAAATAACAATGCCATCCAATACTATGAACTTCTTTCACAAACAAGAATCAGAAGCCCCAGAGCAACTCCATACCCAAAACAATGACACTCAAGTTTTGGACTCATTACCTATAACTCACTCCCCAGAAACTGATCAATTAACACAGATCCAATCCACTATCTCATTACTCCCATCAAAATCTGATCTTGCTGATTTGAAAACTTAATAAAACGGAGATGTCCTCCCTGAGAAAAGATATTACTGAAATGGGAACTAGACTGGAATATCTAGAAGATGGCCAGGACTCTCTAAACAATATGGTGTCTGATGTCAATCACCAACTTACATGGCATGAATCGCTTATTCAATCTCTCCAATTGAAAGTAGAGGATTTGGATAACAGAAATAGGAGAAGCAATCTAAGAATACGTGGAATACCAGAAGAAGCCACTAAAGAGTCCCTGCCTTCATACCTCTTGCAGTTATTTGAGTACATCATACCAACCCTCAAACTTACAGATGCATCCATGGAAAGAGCCCACACTGGGCCTGGAAACCTATACCTACTCCACCTAACCCACCGAGAGATATCATCATAAAATTTGCCAACTACCTGGATAAAGAGGCAATCTGGAAACAAGTGAGACTTCAACGTGAAATTAAATTTCAAACATACAGTATCCAGATCTTTCAAGACATCTGCCCTGCTACTATCGAAAAACGTAGGGAAATCTGTTTTATTACACAAACCCTGCAGGAAAGAAAGGTGAAATATCGCTGGGGGTTTCCCTTCAGTCTCATAGTTCAAAAATAAGGAAAAACGCACATATATAAGGAACCGGATGATCTGAACTCTTTCTCTAAAGGACTTAACGTTGCCTTCATGAGACCTAATACATCTGTACCACAAGACTCTACTTCCCAACGAGGAGCAGCTCCTCTCCCTCAGAGACCACAGTGGTCCACTGTACAACATAAGAAGAAAAAATCAGGAGACTCTGCAACTGAACAGTGTACTATCAATCCATCTTGGTGGTGTTTGCTTCCTTTGTTTATTCCCAGGGAGGAAGGCTTTCCAGGCCGCGTCACAGGATACGATAAGTATACCCTAACTTGAAAGTCTTTCAGTTGATCACTTATTCCTAACTAGCAATAGAGGACCTTTCCTGAGGATACCAGAGCCAATGGCTTTGAATGTTTGATTTGACTTGTTTTTGTTTAGGTTTTTATCTAGTTACCTTAAGTTACCACAGACAAAGGTAGGGATAAAAGGTTCACTGCTAAACAACCAACACGCTATATTTTAAGCTTTCTACTTGTTACAATAAACACATTGATAGTGCCAAATTCAGTTGAGGGATCTAACTCTACCATATATTTATATTGATAGCTTTCTCCTTGTAAAAGTATATGTTAGACTATTATGCTTGTTGAACAAAGTGATGAACCACGTAGAATATTATTCAATGTTATGTAATATTTTGCAATGTTCAAATGACTTCGTCACTAACTCAGAGGTAAATGTTATATCATAAGTAAAAGTGTTTTATACAAAGTTTTACAACATTACCAGATAGTAATTGTTTAAATAAATCAAACCAGGGGTCTCTCTCTCCCCCCAATAAGTATAACAATTGCGAGAGCTAGAGACTTAGACAAAGACGTGCTACCTCACCCTTGAAAATATGTCAATTTTTGACCTACCTTTACCCTCAATGTTGTTTTTCCTGTTTTTAAGTTTTAATCCTGTCCGGTTCTGTACTTCCATACATGCTTATGTCAGGTGCACTAACCTAAAACAGGTTTTCATGCAGCTCAATATACTATACAACATACTGACTATGGCTAAACACCAAACCCATTCTTCCTCAGCCAATGACCTACACTTATACTTAGTCAACGCTAAAGGTCTAAATATTCCTAATAAACGAACAACTGCCCTAAGAGACTTTAGCAAACACAAAACTGACATAGTGTTTCTCCAGGAAACGCATTTTAAAAAGTTTAGGGAACCCTCCACTTTCGCTCGCCTCTATGGCACGTGT